>NC_133821.1:111936459-112257595 GCF_047830755.1 Zonotrichia albicollis | reverse complement strand
TCCTATAAGGACAAGGGCTACTGTTTCAGATTTTCCAAATTCTCTATAGAATCACCAATGCTTTCATTGTGGCTGGGCGAACAGTAGTAGGCACCCACTACAACATTTTCTTTCTTCTAGTCCTCACACAGAGCCCCTGTCATCACTAACTGTAAGGACTGTGCAGTCAAACCTCTTACATGTAGTGCAAAACTTGCTTGCCCTGCCCATTACTCCTGAGCAACCTGCAGCACTTCATCCCAGCATTCCAGTCACAGGACTCATTCCACCAAGTGATATCTCTAACACCAGTGATCTCATAGCTCAGATAGCTGACAAATGATTACTGATCATGCTCCTTGATCCTCAAATGCACTTCTAAAACTTCATGTCATGACAGTATTACTGCTTTTTCCCTTCTTTTTGACTGATGAATAAATATTTTAGGGAGTCTCCTCTTCAAACTGCAGCAAAGCTGATGTGGACAGTATATAATTATTGTGGAAGAACTGAGTGATTGCTATCAATCTGTCCTTTCGTCTATTAACAATTAGAGTAGTGAGGGAAGCTGCTGAATCTGCTAATCATATGCTATGTATTCGCATTTTCTCTTCTCTTGTTTTCATGGGGTTTTTTTTTGTGAAATTGTTACCTGAAATCGATAGGATTTTTCCACTGACAATTGAAAATACTCCCTGAAATGTCCTGAGCTGCTATGCAGAAATTTCTTGCTATAGAGAAAGAAGAGAAAGGCCAAGCTGAGTAAAGAAGTTCATTTTGTTCAGACAAGAAACAAAGTGCACTTTTTCTTTCCCTAAACAAAGCATTTTTAAGAGCAGGATAGAGGACATTTAAATCAATAACCATTAAGAAGCACAAAGCTGCTAAAAGAATATATCTTTGGAGAAAGAAATTATCAGGCTCTGCAAAGAAATAACTGAGTGAAATTCTATTTATGCAGGAGGGATCCAAATTAGATGATCCTAATAGGATTTTTTGGCATTGCAGTCTGAAAAACTATGAAACATGAGAACAAAATACATAGGGCTCATCCCTGTCACAGCTTTTACAGAACGCTTCCCCAGTGACAAAAATACTTCACTCATTCGCTTACTGCACTGAATTTATTGTTTTTCTACATATAGTTTATTAGATTAAGTTTGTCAAATTGTCAGAATCATGGTTTTGATGACTTAAATTCCAAGTCCTTCTCCTCTTTTCAAAGTGAAATATAGAAGAAAATAAACACAACATCCACACCAACTGACAGCTTTGTCAAGAGCCTGAGACAAAGAGGATATAGGGGCAGGACGGGTAAATAACACTACTGGGAGTAAAGGATGTTCAATAGACTTCAGAGTAACCACAAGATCCTGGAAGCTTCCTCACAGGAAAAGGAGATCCACAATCAACTGAGTAACCAAAGCCCAGGAGGCAATAACCAGATCCTACAGATGCCCTTGGGAGTTTTGTTGCTCATTGTGGTGAGCTTCATACTATTAAATACTGAATAGCTACTTTATTGTCACATGAAAAGTGTTAAAACATGGAGCTAGATCCTGGCTAGATCAATGCTGGAACACTTATATGGTCAAGAAAATATGCAGTCTCAAACATCTGGAAATCTCACTCTCTGTCCATTAATGACTGGATTTCCAAGGTCTTTTAAAAAATCCTATTTCCCTGTAAAAGATGGAGGGACCACCCCCTGCTATCCCTCCGTGGAAAGACAGCATTTCTCTTCCTGCCTGCTGCGGGTTCTCTTGAGCTGCTAGAAGAAAATGGGCTATGACGTCCCACAGCCTGGCCTGTAAAAGAAGGTAAAGCACAAATGGCCTCTGTGGTGGCTGTAAAAAGTCCATTCCTGCCCCTGATCCCACCCTAGTGGGTTACCATGCACTGGCCTCTAGAGCTAAGCAAACATTGCAGGCCTAATTCAGGAAAGGCTATTTCACTTCCTATGCACAATCCCCAGAGGATGCAGAAACACTTCATCTTTCCACTGGAACAGCTCAGGAGAGTTAAGTTTTTCAGGAAATGCTCTCAGTATTGTGCTTCTGTGCAGCTGACCAAGCATCAGGAGACTTATATCAATGTACAGATATCAGGTTAGCTTCTCTAAGTGCCTCTGCATCTTAGGGTTAAGAGCACTATGACATAAGCCTCACATTTCTTCTTAAATTCCATAAAGGATATCTAAATACATGTAATCCCTCCAGAACATGATGACACAAAAGATATTGCTGTGCTTAGGGTCTAAGAATATATTGCTTCTCTTCACTGGCAATACATTACAATCTTTAGAATTATAAATAAATGCCCACCTTTTTGTTTCTTTTTTTTACTTTTTTTTTTTTACTTTTTTTTTTTTAACTTCTTATTTTAGGCAATGGCTTACTTGCAAAACAAAAATCATGTATTAATCATTTGGACAGAGAGAGTGCACCGTTCTGGGACATAGCATTTTCATGCCACAAATTGCATTTCAAAGTAAATGAAGATTGAGATTTCCTCACAAGTAAGAGCACTGTGATGTGAATGAGTTTATCACAGATAGGGGCTAGTTCAAGAACTTGAAGGAATAATTTTTAGTGTAAAATTGACTATTGGAATTTCATTAAGCTTAAAATTAACACAATTTACTTCCAAATAGTATCAATCATAGTTACTACAGTTCTGCTTCTGATTGCTCTGATACATTCATCACCCATTTGGAACCTAAGTAGAAGCTTAGCATACTCACAATTGTTTGTTGTCAATTGACAAAGAAGTTACTGAAACAAAATAAAAATTAAATTGCAGCTTGGAATAATGCAAATGATGCAGTCAATATTCCAGCCATGGTTTAAAATTCTGATTACATAAAGGTATATTATCAGAGTGGAAGTAAAGGCATGGGGAGAAAAAGCAGCATCTAATCCCTCTTTTAAGCAACTTCAATAAACTTCACTGTAGTTATACCACTGCCAGGATTAACCAACAAACTTTGAATTAAAGTATGAACAACATTATTGCATTTTTTTTCTTTTAATCCTTGATGAGAGAAAGAAATTGTACAGACTCCAGGAGCACAAAAATAATTGTTACATTTATGATTCTCCAATTATGGCTTATAGGGACTGCTTCTTAGCCATCTCTTTGGTCTTACGAAGGTTTTATAACAAGGCTTTTGAATAAAACAAGCGTTTTCAATAGCACCAGTAAAATAATCACATAATTTTGTAAAAGAGGAATTTTCATTTTGCTTTGATTCATGTTACAACTTATAGAGAATCAACCTTCTATTTGTTCAGATAGCTTAATCCTCACTTATGTTCTTAGTTTAAGTGGATACAAAGAAAAAACCCTCCTAGGACTGTTTTTTTTCTATTTCCACTTCTCCCTGTAGCATTGTTGGAAAGAGGACAAACTTTAGAAGGAATGAAGTCTTAAACAGAGAAGAAATGCAAATCCTGTTGCATACTCTGCTCAGCCTGAACTACTCTCATAGGGGTCCAGGCTAGAAAAATATCTTCTTTACATCTCAATGTAGGCTGAGACAGTCAATCCTGAACCCAGTCACAAGTTACCATATGTCAGCTTGGTCAGTCAGCAGGAAGGGATTGCTGAGGGTTTCTACGTCCATTTGCTTTACAGTTGATGCTGACTTCTTCAGAACGGCAGAAAAATTAGTAGCTCACAAATTTTCCCAAGGAAAATTGTTGCTGATTCTCTGCCTGATCTAATAGACTATTCTGTGTGAAGATTCTATACCCAAACACAGATAAAAACAGGAATCAAAATAGAGAACTGGCCAAGATGACATTATTTATTCATAAATTAAAAGATTATTCATAAATCATAGATTAGATTACATATGACATGATATGATATGATATGATATGATATGATATGATATGATATGATGAGTTAATCTGACTTTCCCCCACAGAACTTTAGCAGCAGATTCCTATACCAAGTCTATAATTAAATGAGCCTTGCTTGGTCTTATCCTATGCAAGCTGTTACAACTCCAGAGCTCAGTCCCCAAGGGGACTGGGTGCTAGAAGCCAGCTCGCTCTCAGACGAAGGCCGTGGGACAGCCCTAGCAAGCAGAGAATATTCAGCTCTTAGTGATTAGGCAGCTCTTGTGATTTCAGCTTTGCTTGCTAGGTAGCTTTCCCTTGGCCTAAGGCTCCAGCAGACGGTAGAGAGAGGAGAAGCAGAAGACACTGGCTGTTCCAGGAGTATGGCTTTATTGTAGGGGTCCGTGAAGGGTCTCAGCTCTTCTTCTTCTGAGTTAGTAGGGGTACAGTATGCTACTTTTATACCCTTGGCCCGGATCTAGTCCTGACCAATGGCAAAGGTGTTAGAGTGACCATAAGTGACCAATAGTAGGGTTAACAAGATATTGCCTTACATGGCTATAGGGATGAGGTACAAGGCGGATGTCCCTGGAGACAGGAAACTTCTTTGCCGTTGTGTCAGCATTCTATTCTCCAAGGGGCCCTGGCTAAACCTGAGGGGTTTACTACAAATAATGTCTCTGTGAGCTATAGCCTGTATCTGAGAATCAGATTTCAAAGACTCAGGCAGCTGAAAAGATCATATTCCAAGTTAAGTCGATTTATGGATTAATTATCCTCAATACTTAAACCACACATCACGTTTGTTCGTCTTATCTTCTGACTGTTGGATCCCATAATGCCTTTCCACTGCATTAAAGACCTATCTCTACAAACACCTTCCTTACATAAGTGTAAATAATAATGAATTCACTCTTTATATCCTCTTTGGAGAATCAAAATGCATGCAGTTTCTTGCATCTCTAAATTTAAGACTTGAAACTTTTTTGTCAAATCTTGGTGAAAGATTTGTGACAAGGCCCTTAAGATTTCCATGGTTTTCAGTATCCTCCTTGGAGGTATTCCAGCCTGATTTATTAGTAGTCCCATAAAGATGTCCCCAACACTGAACAATGTGGGACACCAGTTTCCTGTTTGTGCTTGATATTTCTTCCTTTCACAACTACATACTGTGTTTGCCCTCTGTTCTTAGCACTGCCCAGTGAATTCCCCATTCAGTGTCTAATCATACCCCTACCCTTTGTTCAGCAACACATATGTTAGGATATAACTCTTGATTATTTTTTTTAATTGCAATTGGCCCAATTTTGCTAACACATGAGTTGTTCTGATGAAACTCTGCTATTAAAGAGGCACAACTCAAAGAGTCATATTCCAACCAGCATCAGTGTACAGAGCTCCTTACCAATTTGTGGTGTGACATCAGCTGACACAAATGAAAAATCTGGCCTCCTGCATTCAACACAAGACATTCTTAAAGCCATTTGTCCCACAATCCTCCAAATAGGACAGAAAGAGAGCAAAAGTTCCACTGGTTTCCCCCCAGACGCCTCTGGAATGTAGGTAGATGACCTGCTTGTCATGTTGACAATAATCATGGAGACCTGACCTGCTGAAATGGAGGCTCAGTTAATTGCTAGGAAAGAAGGATACTGCAGATTTTTTTTTTTGTCCTTTAGTGGAGCAAAACTTATTGATTCTGCCCAGCACTTCATCCATCGTGCTGAAAAAATACTAAGAAAAAAAATCTAAGCTTGTGTCATACTTATATTTGTGCATCCCAGTGCACAATGACAAGGTTTTTTTATTCTGACAGTTACTTTAAGTTTTAACAAAAACACATTTTTGTAACATGCCCCTTTCTAACCTGGAAAGCTTTTCAGCTCTAGAAATCCTTTTGGTTAATAAGGGTCATCATCAGGGACTATATGGGGCAAAGAGGGATTTTAATGTGAAATCAGAGACAGCAATGAGAAGCAAGACACTTGAGAAGTCCGCCAATGTTCATGCCATAGAAAATAGTGGACCTAAATTATAGGCCTATTCAAGCACAGAGATATTGCACTCAAGGTGTTAAAATAACCAATTAAACATGCAGTTTTATTCCTGCAAAAATAAAGAGCATTTCTGTGGAAAAAAATACCACTGTCAAGAATTCACCATGACTGCTAGAAATCAAAATAAATAAATAGCTTTAATTGGTAAAAGAATATTTGAAACCACAGTGCAGTTTTGTGGGCAAAGCAAATATGTTAGCCAGTCTTTTAATAAGTCCACATTGTACTGGATTCAATTTAGGTTTTCTGTGAACATGGACATAACCTGTTAATATTTTAACACACCTCTGGTAAAGTAGGAATGCAGTAAATAAAAGGTAAACTAATAAAACAAAAGCAGTGCTTTGTTTTTGCAACTAGATGGTAAATTAATGGAAAATATTGCTATCACAGCACAATTCTGAAACTGTTATACACACAGAAATCATGAGATCAAAAATTTATTATTCTAAGAGAGGGATTAGCTTTATCATGTAGCATACTGCAAATGACATGCTTTCTTCTGGAAGGGTTTTTATGTATAGTATGTCCTCTCAGTCCAGCTCAGCAGCATTGCTGTGGGAATTTAATTTTTTTTTTAATTCTTTACTGCATTTCTCTGCAATTCTTTCTCTACATTTACTTTTTTCTCCAGACAGAAGCAGTGCATACATGATACATGTTCTGAACAAATGATTAAGGAACATGAATACAAGGTCAAACCAGAGCTTTCATACACTGTAAGTACTGCATATTAGTGCAACAAAATTTAATGTATTTATTTGAATGAAGAATGAGAGATAGTTCATGACTGCATCAGGGGTGAAAAAGCACTTTGCATTAGTTAATCTACCTTGGTATGTTACACCTGCTCATTGTTCCAAGCTTTGCAGTGAGTGAAGGTGACGGAGGCTATGGAGCACCAGACCACAAAGGCATGAACAGCCAGCTGCCAGGAGCACCCGCTGCTCCCCTAAATTCCTGTCTGAGCAGGCTCCTAGGGCTAACCCAGGCCACAGCACTGGCAACCTGCACTGAATTCATTTGCTGCATGAGCAAGAGCAGCATAGCCCTGCTGGGCCAATGCCAGCTGGTGAGGGACACACAGTGTGTCTGCTGGCTGAGCTGCAGGCAGCTCTGCACACCTTCCCTTCCAAAGGCTCCTGGGGGCTCTCCCTGAAGGCAGCAGGACACCAAATCTGCTGCCTCCTGACCCCTCAGGGCACCAGGTCCCATCTGAATCAGCCCAACAAGCCTGGACACTGACTGGCCCCCTCCCTGGAGATGGGACAGCTTCCCTGGGCTTCATCTGTTCCCAGCATTCAGGGTCCAGACAGCCTGGACACCTTCTTCACCTGAAGTTTATTCATTATTTATTTATTTATTTATTTATTTATTTCCATTATTTCCTTTGCCCTTCAATCTCACTCTTCTCTGCCTAGAAGCAGCTTACAGGCCCAGGGAGGTTCCAGCTGCCAGCACATTTCTGGCTGCATTTGTCACACTCACGCAGCACTGTGGGTCTGCAGACAGACCCCTTTTGAACAACCCTGGAGGCCAGTGCTGCTCCAGCTCAAAGGAAAGGCAGTTTGAGGAGCACAGCCATCCTCTATGGGATAATTCCCCCATTTGTCAAGCTCCCGTTACCTTCCTACCATAAATCTTTCCAGTTTCCTTTCCACACACAGTGGAAACTTAAACTGGGCCTGCCTCCACTGTTAAACTTCCACTGAAGGCAAAACTTTGAGTTTAATATATTCTGCCACTTGAGAAAAGCAAGGATTTGAATATTAAATAGAGCTCCATAATCCATAGCCATGTCATCATATGTTACGTCAGGAACTTCTGCTAACAACGGAATTCAGGCAGAGGCACCAAGCTGACATGGAGACAGGGGCTGCTGCTGGGAAAATCAGGGGGAAAGGGATGTTTAGGAGGAAAGGGGGAGGGACGAGAGAGGAATGTCGCTGAGAAATACGTGAGTCCTGGAAAAGCAGTAACAGCTGCTGGGAATGTAAGAGGTGAAGACAGACTGGTCAAGGAGGCTTTGTGGCAATATTGTTATGGGAATCCTGGAAGAGCCTGCTGGAGTAGGTGGCTGATGGCACCCAAAGAGACCTCAAGAGGGAAACACAAAGACTGGAGCACTGTTTTGGTAGCGTGTTCCCCTGAAAGTTTTACCTACCCTCAGAGGGAATAGGGAAGTTGAAAAAATCACTCAAGAGTATCGTATCTTTTTTTGTGATGCACATCTCTAACAAATGTGGAAGAGTTTTAGACAAGTAGTGCAGAGGCACATGGCAGGAGAAAGGCAGATGAAGCCTTTAGTGAGGAACTTGAACAGAGGCAGAAATAAGCTTGAGAGCTGCTGCCCTCTAATCTGTCCAGCATGGAGCCCCCACACAGGGCTGTGATATGTTCCCTTACACCAGGAGGATGCAGGTGCTGTGGGAAGATGGTGGGGCCAGATGCGGCCAGATCCAGCAGAAAAGGTAGGATTTTCTTGCAGAGCCTTGCCAGGCATTTGGGCTGAGCTTTGCTAGAGGGTTGCAGATTCTGTGTTTTCCGTATGGTGATAAGCTCACACAAGCAGCAGTGAAGGCACTGGAACATGTCTGCTGTTCTTATTTCCCTTATTCTATATGTCCCTTCTCATTAGACATGAGAGGATCACATTTCCAGTTTAGGATGCATGAGTGAGAACAAGGACAGAAAGATAAGAGAATTGTGCAAAGCCTCATCCCTCTGCTTTTTATTACCCTTGTCATCTATCAAGAGACTGACTGCTTCTCCTGCTTTTTCTTTTTTTTTTTTTCCCTCCAGCATATTTGTAAATGTTATTTACTTATTGTCACTAGCTCCTCCAGGCTGTCTACTTTAATTTTATATCACAAATTGTGACCGGCAGCATTTTGTTGCTGCTGTTTTCTTTATTAATTTGTATCTTACTACTCCAGCTACAATAAACAGTCTTCAGCCCTCACATAATTTGTGCTCCATTTTGGATCCAAATGTCACAGGAATATTAATAGAATTCCAAGCCTAGCAGGGCTGGGAAGGTACTGTGGGCATTGCTATGGCATACCCACACCTTTGATTCAAGTTCTGGGCCCTTTAACACAGAGGAAAAGATTATGCAACAGTATCATTACCAGCACTATCACATTTCTCTTCACATCACTAAGCATCATCATCAGCAAAAAAAAACTTTTGAAAACTTTTTCTAGCATTTAGAGTTTCCATAGTTCAAGTTATATAGACCTAAAAATAATGCCTTACCCTTTAAGCACTTTGGACAGAAATTTTTTTCTGTCTTGAGCAGTTCAGAAAATCTTCCTTGAGCCAATTTACCATGCAGGGTTTATGCCATTAGAATTATTATTCTATTCATGTGATTGGCCTTGCCAAGTTTCTCTAGAGTCAACATGCCTATGTTTATGTACCACTGAATTGACTATTTTTTATCTGGGAATACGGTAATGGGATTAGAAGCTTGACTCTTTCTCTATTTATTACTGTGTTTCTGACAGTTCTCATTCCTAATTCTCTTAATTTGGACCATCACATTATCTACAACCAGCCTGTAAACCTGAGTGCAATGGTCTGATTATTAAAAATTACTGAAATCATCTTCCCTTTCCACACTTGATCTTCTTTAAATACCCATGTCTCACCACAAATAAAATTTGTAAGAGCAATTCTTAGTCCTGTCTCTGTGCAGTAGTGCTAATAAAAGCAATAAAAACCATAGGTTTTGTCATTAAAAACTTTCTGTGTGTGCAGAGTAGGTATTTATACTATGGGATGTTTATTCATGGCTCTTACCAGCAATAATGAATAAGCTATATTCTGTGAAGGGAAGTTCTCCAGACACATTTGCTACAGGGATCCCCAGAAGGCACACAGTAGTGCAACAGCTCTGGATTTCTATTCTTTCTCACTACCATGAATTGAAACTACAGTCTCTACTGTACAATATATTAAATTAAAACATAAAACAGATATAGCTTAGGGGAATAAGAGGAAGGAAGAAAGACCAGAAATCTGTGATATTAACCCAAAAGAATTAACTTGTTTTCAAATGTGTTTAATTCCTATAGGCTTGAGTTACCATGTTTTAAAGAACCACTCTTTTTCTTAAAGGTATTAGTCAGGGTACAGGAGCTGCAAGATAAAAATAAGATTGGATAAATGTGCCTGTGGCTCAGATCAACACCCAATAAGCAAAAATCTGCCTGTCATTATGGCTGCTTTGTATGCCATCATTGCTGATCCCTGAGTGCAAGGATTCATGGCATTATCACAGCTTCTTTCTCTAGACCTAAATGCTGGCTTCACCACCATTTGTTTTTTATTATTATACAGTAGGAAAATTGAAAGGCTCACACTGCCCACACACACTGGCTGATGCATTTGTACTCAGCAGTCAGAGCCAAAGGTTGTCTAAATGATACACAGAGTGATGCTTTGAAAATTCATGGCAAAATGAGATCTCCCTCTCATTTCTAAATTACTATTCTTCCTACTTGCAAATGTTTAAGAGGCATCCACACTAGGAAATAATCTTTTTTGCTATTCAAGGCTGACCATTCAAATTAGGACTTTTTTTTCCCATCACATCATCAATTCAAAAAGAAAAAAACCCCCTCTATAGGATTTGTTGTACTAGAAATATATAGTGAAAATATCATAAAAAGGCCATTAATGACTATTACTTCTTTGGGGTTTTAAAGTAATTTCTGTAAAACACTATTATATTTTTACTGAACTTGTTCAGGTTTTTTAATAGGCTTTAAGGCTAGAAGGGGACTACCAAATCATTTATTCTGACCTCCTGTATTACTGATGAAATAGCATCCAGTTAGTCCTGTCTTGAGCCCATTGCATTTATCTGAGTCACACACACCTTTCAGCTTCAGCTCATTTATTCTGAGGGATCCCTAGGTAGAATTGCTTTTTCAAAATATGGATGGAAGTTACTTTTGAATTGGAAAGAAAGGAATCCTGTCACTGCTTTTTTCTAGAGAAAAAAAGGACAGAAATTATGAGAAATACAATTCCTGTAAAGCATTTGAAAACATGGAAATATTGATTACCAGGATTCCTCTTAACAAGTAAAGCTATAAATTGTTATCTGTTGTTCCCTAGGCCTCAACAGTCTTTCCCATGGCCCAAACTAATTATAGTGATCTAATTAGGTCACAATTTTTGAAACTAGCAAGTCATAAGACCTTTTGTATTTTTTGAGGTGTCTCCTCTGATATGAAACATTGCATCCCAGAAGTGCCTAGTTTTCTTCAGTAATTAATGAAGAAAAACAATTAGCTCAGTTACAGACAGCTGTGCTTGGGCAGATGAGTTTTATTCACAATGACTCGGTATTTAGCTGTCAAAAGGAACAAAAAATTAGAAGACCATTACGTAGCATTTCTCTGCTTCACATAAAGCTCAGGGGATCCTCAATACACTGCATATGAGAACCTGGGATGAACTGCAAATTTAGCCTGTTAAAAGATCTGGCAGGTATTGCTGTCCTGCCTAGAAGAAAAAGTCTTGAGGAACAGGCTAAAACGTTGTCTATTCAGGGTTAGAAGCACCTAACAAGTACCAATGAGGAAAATGCTTACCCTTCAACAGAATTCTTCAAAGACAGGGCTCTGCAGGAAATAATTCTCTCTCAAGACTTTGTGAGCATCTTTGTGCACCCATGAAATGGCTGGACCAGACAATACAGGCAATAACGGAGCAGTGACACACAGCACAGTGCAGCCCTCACTATCCACCACTCTTGCTCAAATCATGGCTGCACCTCCGTGGTGGCTGAGCCCACTGACAGCAACCCCAAACTGCTAATGGACCACACACCATTGAAAAGTGGAAAAGGTGCCACAAGTGGCCATACCTCTGCTATTGTTGTGGGAAATGCTGGGGAATGGGGGAAGGCAAATATACGGGCCTCTCAACCCCAGAAGCCAAAAATAGCTTGTGTTTGAAAAGTGACTGGACAACCTGAAGCCTGTGAGATACAGAGGATTATGTTGGAGGCTCTGCAGCAGACTTCAAAAAGTTTTAGTTACAATGCAATAACCTTCTTTTGACACTGCAGGCCCACAGTATTTCATTTAGGTTTGGATTTCTCACTCACACCAAGCTCCCAAGGAGCCATATCCATCGATAATGCTTTCTTTTATCTCTGATTGGTTTAAAAACTCCATCCTAAGCAAGTCCAGATTAGTTATATATGCCATCATCAACTCCCATCTGGATTGTACCAGTGCATTTTATTTGAACATGAAGTAATCAGACCTTCAGAGATACCTACTAGCTGATTACAGTGAACAAATTATATTACTTTCTCCACTGACTCCACAAAATATTGAATTAAGCTCAAGATTGCAGTGTTTATATTCAAAGTACTCCCGGGACCTCACAAAGTTCTATCACAATGAAGCCTTATGGAGTAAGAAGAAAAAGTTATTTGCCTGAAAAGAACTGCTTTGTGGTCTAATTTGCAGCTCCTGAATTCCACCAAGCATCCCACAACTTCCTCCAAAGCATGTTTTATACTTACCTAAAAAAATTAAGATTCTACAAAAAACAAAGCTCATGAACATTAACCCCTTCTCCCCAGGGGTGAACTGGGAGAACAAATGTTACTTGTGGCAGTAAATACTTCAGGATTTTAATGACAGTAAAACTGCTACCACAGTGAACACGTTCTAGATGTTGCCATCTCTGACAAAAATTGTCATCTTCAGATGGATTAATAATCATAGAAATTACTCTAATTCTTCTTCCTTTGCTACTCTTTATTCAGCTACTCTTTTCCTGGCTTATTAGTTAGAGTTCTAGAATGGACCAGAGAAAGTACGTGCAAATAATCTCTTGCATTTACAATGAAATAAAATAGCAAGTGAATAACTTGCTTCTGTCAGAAGTTACAATTTCTCAGGCAGACACACGAAGGACAGATTTTCCCCAGTTTACTTCTGCTTAGGAAAGACTCACTTGTCCCCCTTCTCCACCAGACCACTCCTGAGGTTTATTACTAGCTGAAAGATTGTATCTGTAATAATATTATTTTCCTACAAGGTAGTGCCCACCAGGAATAACAGATTAAATCGTGTTTGAGCTTAGACAACTGTTAGCACACACCACAAGAATTCGTTCCTGCCAGTTTTAATGATTCTGTCCGAGTGTTTACAGAGCCTGTTTCACAAAAGTGCTAACTTGCTTTGCAAACCTTTCACACATAAGAAACTGGGGAAGGGGGGAAAGAGAGAGAAAGAGAAAAAAACAATTTTCCACATAGAGAACAAAGATGCAAAAATTTTGCTGTCAGTAAAGGAAATACTGGAACTAGTTGTGCACGGGGATTTGGGAAATTTTCAAGGATCATCTCCCCCAAAACAGACTCCACGCTTTCCTCTTATTTTTCAATCACCTTTAGGAGACTGTTAGTTCCAAAGGTTGGATTTCAAACTGTCCAGTGATGAGGGGCAAGGCAGAGTGACTCTCTGGTGGGGAGGGCTGTAAGAGGGGACCTGGCAGCCATCAGAGCACAACAGCCATTAACAGCTCTTCCTGAAGAGCCAAGGCAGGGGAACAGCAAGCATTGTTCCTGAAAACAAATTCATCAATGTCAGTGTCGTCCTTGCTAGCTCAGATGCACAGCTTTCAGCTGGCATATTTATTATTAATTATTATTAAATTTATTTATTTAAGTGTGCTTTGCATAGATAGACACATTGTCAGTCACCAAGGACTTAATATCTAAATTAGTTAGGACAAACAAACATGAGATGAAACAACACTGTAACAAAAATCATGTGAGGGGATTACTAATGAAGAGAGAAAGAGAAAACTGTTTGAAGTGGTGAGTTGAGTCTTTAAAGAAGTACCCACAGATTTTAAAATCAGTGATTATGATCATTAGAATAATCTAGGACAACCATTTTATAAGATGCTGAAAACAGTCTGTAATGTCAAAATGGACATTCACTGAAATATTTCAACCTAGGTCTTGAACCCACCTCAAAGGAGCAATTCAATTCCATGTCTATTCACCTCTTTCTGGGATTACGTGCTTCCTGAAGAATAGGAAAAAATACTTAGAAGATGAGGACAAAAATATTTTCCTGATATTGGAAAAAGGATCCAAATTCTAAAGAGCAACAAGAACAAAAAAGAAGGCAAGGGAATAAATGGAGCAAGTGGATTTAAAGGGAACCAGAGGATGCCTGCTCAGGTGAGAAACACACAGAGTGATCATAGGATAATCGGCCTTTTAACCTCTTTAAAAAGGGTTTTAAAGAGCTAACTGTTAAAAGGGCTCGAGGTAGAAAGACAGTGCAGAATTAATATTATATATTTAGAGTAGCTGAGAGAGAAGCATAATAACTGTATCAGCAAAGCACCACTAGATAAAACAACGAGGAATGAGTAGGGCATGAAGGCCAAATGAGATCTAGTGTCTCTGGCTCCTTAATAAAGAAAGCCTTTTATCTGAAGTCTTTTCCATTTCCAGATAGACCAGACCAGCAATTTCTATCATTTATTAGATAAACCAGAATCCATTCTTCAGTGGGTGACTAGATAAATGTTTGAATTCTTCCAAAAATGATAAAAGCAGAAGAGGAAAGTACAAGGACTCCCAAGCTTTGAAGGTCAGCTACTTCACCCTGGAGCATCTTGTAGACTTGGTTAAAGCAACTGACAAATTACAGGAGAATAAGAGACTTTTGAAAGGTAATTTTATTGGATCTATTCCCTCTTAAGTACATTATTAAAAGATTTCTTCTCATCTGGATCCTGCTGTCCCCTTTGTGGTCATCTCCAATTGGCAACCTTTCAATTTCTTTCCATAATATGAAAGCTGTGCTTTAGTAGAGGTTCTCTAAAGCCAAAATGGCTCATAAAACATGGGGTTTCTGGTTGCTTTACATCAGTCTGCAGATGTTTCAGAGTGCATGTGAGTTGAGTCTGGCTTGTGCAGGTGTGAGTCCAGCTTAAAAGTTTTCTTAGGCTTCAGAAACGGACCATTTAGGAATAGAAACCAAAACTGGAAGCCAGAGGGCAAATATTTTCAACATCTGCTACTCTTTGTGTGATATTCCTCTGCTTTCAGAAGTAGGATTCTTAGAATTGTTTTGTATGGCTTTGATTCAATCTCTGAAGTGCATTTCTGTAACAAAGAAATACTGTTACTGGGATCTAGTGTCATGGGAAACAAGATTCTCAGATTATAGGGCATAGGCACGCCTCCCTTTCCTGCTCCTAGCTATGTAGCTCACTTTTCCCCCTGCAAAGATGACTTGTGGCACTGACAGCAAATTCTGACATAGAAAAATGATGTCGGAGAAGCATTTAATCTCTTTTCACCTGTTCTTTATGAACTCTAAGTCCTGGAAACAAGAACCATACCCATGTTATAAAATATCCCTACCAGCAATCCTGTCTATGTACTACTGGCGAACCACTTCAGTGCGATTCCTTCGAGCATATTTTTCCCATCCTGCAGTCTCAAGAGCCTGGCTGAGACACATGCTTATTCTTGTTAGATCTCATTCAAGCACATTTGAGACATTGCTACCAGGTCCAGAACACTTTTCCCAGGGCACTGGATATATTTTTCTCTCCATCAAGAAAAAAATGAAAATCTAAAAAAAGCCCATAGAAAGTGTAATTTTAAGCATCCACATTTGCAGGAAAGTCCCAGAATTCAGGGAACTTCTTTGTGATAAGGGAAAATAGTAGGAAGAAAGAAGCCTTTATCAACAATAATACATGGAGATTGTTCAAAAGCAGAACCAAAAGCTGAAAATGCTGATAGGTCATTTTTCAAGTAGGGTGTGCAGACATTTAATAGACCATAACTTCATGCTTTGAGAAGATATAATCATAGAGAAATTCTTTGCTTGGGATCTGATGCCTAAAGAAAGGGTGGCAATTTGTAAATGTACAGAATGTCTGAGCAGAAGTGCCTTGTGTACCTCTTCCTATCCTGCTCTCATGTTACCTCTGGCACCATAACACTACCACAGTACTGGTAACAGATCCCACAGATGTTTTGCAAGCACTACTTGCCAGGAGACCAAGGTCCTTTCAGTTTTTTTAGCCCCTATCTTGTCTCCCCTTATCCAGGTCTACCACATCCTCATCTCAGTGTGGGAAAGCCATATATTCCAAAAAGAGGAGTATCTCCTGCTGTTTCCACCCTAGCAGGACCAGTTCTATCCTCTGACCTAGAGGCCATGAAGGGCAAGCTGTTAACATTGACAAGTCCTGTTTGTGGATTCAAGGCATTCACTCTGCCTCCAAACAGGTTGTATTGTGACACATGGTGGCACCCCCTTATTTTGGGACTTTCTTGGGGTCTCTCACTTTTCTGATCTACCTTGTTGTCCCTGACCTTCAATGGAGCACAAGAACTTAGAGTGGGATGCAGTTTGAAAGGAAGGTTTGAAAGGTAATAGCAACACTCAGCTCTCCAATTTCTCCCACTCATGAAGAATATATAGAAAACCCAGAGAAAACTAAATAACTTATTCTTAGAAAACTCTTAGAAATCACTAAATAAGGCATAGACCACTGAACATTTTTTAATAATAGTTAACGTGAGTCTCCATATGTGTTAATTTTTTATTTTTTAAATACAACTGGAGCCCATTTTTATGTTCCTTCCTGCTTTTAAGTATAGATTGTTCATGACACTTGATAACTTGTACAACCAGCATCTGTAGGGTAACTGCATTATCAAGCTGCCTATGGTATATCCTTGCACAGGGGGCAAATAGAAACAGCCACACAGAGAAACACAATGGATGAAAAGCTGGCCCATAAAAACAGCAGTTTGTGTTTCTTAAAAATGAGCAAAAACCTACCTGAATCCATCCTTAGCTTGAGCATAAGGATTATTCACTGTATCCCAGTGGCTGCATTGATACTGATGAATGCAACGGACCAAGGTCTGCCCTCTGCTCTGGAGACCAATATTCCCTGCACAGCACATATCAATACAGATGAACTCTCTTCCATGCCAAGTAAGGGCTACAGCCAAACCCTGATAAACTCTGTCTGGGGAGCCCTTAGCCCTGCCAAGGACTATGCTGACCATTTAGCAGCATGCAGACCCCCAGACCCAGGCCAGGGCTCAGGTGTCCCCTAGTCTTATCCCACTTCCTAATATAAATTATAAACTACAAACTGCAGCACTATAGAAGTATAGACATGACCACAGAAAAGTTATGAAATGCAATGGTGGGGTGCAAACACATACAGATACTCACAATAGATCCTACAGACCTCTGCAAGCAACTGGAATAACCCCAGGTACTGCCACAGAGCTAGGTTAAAACTATTAATTATGTTTTGTTCCTGTACTTGACAGTGGTTAGGTCCGTTTTCAGGAGAGAAAAAACTGCATTCTCCTAAATACTTAATTTTTTTTTTTTTTTTTTTTTACGTCTGTAATGAATTGTAGGTACCTCTTTACTTATGTATAAAGGGGGACAAACAAAGATTAATTTCTGAACAAACATACAACAGCTATTGTTTTAGTTAGAAAACAGAGGGGTCTGAAACAAAGTAATTTTTTTTAATGTAATAAAAGGTGAAAAAGTCTAAACAAAAATAATGGAGATTTTTCTGACAATTACAACTTGCAATAAAATTTATTTGTAATGAGAAAAAAGTTGGGAAACAGCACATTAAAAAAAGAGTCTTAAGAACATTGTGTAATGATATTTGATTTTAACACTGAAGCTTTCTTCTTTGCAAACAAAAATCCGTCTTTAAAACATGTGCAGAAGGGGGTATAAATATAAATCAACTAGAGCCAAAACAAGAGCTGTATAGTCAGTACCACAGTACCACCTTGTGGGGAAATAAAAATGGCTTCAGCATTGACTTCTTCCACTGCACAGTTTCAGGAAATACTGATCATATAAACATAGAATTATAACTAAGACAAATGAAAGAGACCCAGACATCAGCAATGTATGTGATGCATGATTTCTCCCAGGGTCAAATTACTCTTTTTGAAGAATCCATGTTCCAGATGAAATCTTTCAGAAGTCTACTGTAAAAACTTCCTGGAAGAAAAATGTATCCTTTTACATTTGCCTGCATTCTTTACTTGACTTCCATTTGTTTCAAATTTATTTCTCTAGTTACACTGAATCGAGAGAACAATTGCATCAGGCATGTCAAATTCCACCCACACAAAATGCTTCATAAAGTTAAAGGCTATGACACAAATAAACTAATGCCACGATCTTTGAGATGACTTTTTTATTGCTTTTCTGCAACTGATGTAGATATTAGAGACAGTAATATTCCTGACTACATCTGAAGAAATAAGGTTATCAAATCCTCAGATCCCCAAAGGGAATTTTCATCTGCCTTTCTCTATTTCTTTCACATAGTGAAAGAAATTTGTATGATTAAGTAATTGCTGTTTGTCAGAAGAAGTAGTTGCCC
This sequence comes from Zonotrichia albicollis, assembly GCF_047830755.1. Lineage (NCBI taxonomy): Eukaryota > Metazoa > Chordata > Aves > Passeriformes > Passerellidae > Zonotrichia > Zonotrichia albicollis. The sequence goes on along the minus strand of NC_133821.1, from coordinate 112,239,255 downwards.
AGCCATCATATTTTAAGAGCTGTATTAAATGCAATTTTCACCCTTTCAAATATAACTTCTTATAGGCATCTCTGAATTTAATGAATCCCTAATAAAGCAGAACAACTAGTTCTTTCTTTCCCAAGTTGTTTGGATGTTGACCAATGGGGCAGGGGGGAGATGGGGAGAGGAGTATTCTTTAGGGGATTTTGTTGGGCTATTTTATATTTTCCTCCAATATATACAATATAAACAAAGTTTCAACTTGCTTTTCTTCTTGCTGTGGAGAACATGCCATTGATGGGAACAGTGCAGAAACAAACTCACAAGAAATTAAGAAAATTGTATTCAGGTTTACTCTTCACACAGAACTAGGTTGTGACATTTAGACTTCTAGAGTTTGAGGACTCATCCACGTACAGCTATTTTACTAAGACTGATACCGGCTTTACCTGGGCTGGGGTGAGATCCCAATAGTGGGATTCCCTTCACCTTACTTTCATTAAGAAATTGGGTGAGCAGCCCAATTGCCACACATACCTGCCTAACATCATCTCCGATTCCCCAGAATATGTTCCCTGGACCTTCAGCTCATGACCTGCATCACATTGACCAGCCCCATGTAGAGGTCACAGAATCCCTGGGGATCTTTAAAGTCACCAAATGACTATTAGTAGGAAGCTGAACCAAGACCTAGAAGTCTAACTGAAGTTTGTCACAGGGGCTTGCAGTAGAGAAAAAGACATCTTCAAAGAGTAATTTGGGAAGAAATGCCCCGTGAAGACACCTGTCTCTCTTTACTGAGCAAAGAAGGAACTTTGAAACTAAGTGGGAACTATCTTCCAGGGAATCATATTGTGATGAGATTAAACTGAAAGTTAATGTATAACAGTCTATAGACTTTTTCTCTCTTTTTGCATGCTGACAATATTGGCATTGTTGGCTGTTGTTTGGGTTGCATGTCGTACATTGGATTTATACAGTGTGATCCGGCCTATAACACATACATTATTCCAGGATACCAGTAAGCTCAGATGCCATTAGTGGTGACAGTACCAGCAACTGGGGTCTGATTGCCAGGGATGGTTCACGTGCATGAACAGTCCCTCTGCACCCAGCTGCTCTTCTATGATCACATGCTCTCTTCCCAGTGAAGGCAGCACCTCTCTTTTCCAAATATGCATTTAATTTGCCAGAAAGACAGAAAAACATATGCCTCTCTCTCAACAGGTTCTCCACAAACCAACACCCTAAAATCATGGCATCACACAAATTCCCCAAGTTCAATCTCCACATTCCCAGTCTCCATCTCAGTGGATCTGGCACACATCCCAGAAGCAGATGATTTTCCAGAAGATGCCACCACCAGGCACATGGAACTTGGAGGGCCTGCCATGCCACTAGCCATGTATGCCCCACAGTCTAGGAGACCCACAAACATTCTCAGATCAAAAGTATGCAAGTCCTGAAGTTAACATTTCAGAGTAGCTTTGAAGTTTTGAGTTTTCCACGACAAAACCACGATATCTATGTATATATTTTTTTCACTAATTTTCCTTCATCTTCATGAGTAGAGCCCAACAGACAAAGATTGAGATTCCCAAGAGGGCACATGCTGCTGGGTCTCATCAAGGTAAATGAATTAGACAGTGAAATGTTGAGATTATGCCAAAAATTAGGTCTTACCAAGCTAACTGGCTCATCACATCTATTGCATTGATCTGTCGAAGCAACAGCTACAGTAATGGCCTGAAGAAGGCTGTATTTATGAAACAGGACTAGAAGCTTCTAGTCTAGAAGAAGTTCTTTCCTTTCTAGAGGAAACACCAAAAAAAATTTGTGATTTATCACTTCCATATTTACTGTGACTTTTGACTATGGTCTTATTTAATTGGGAGCATCATGTATAAAGCAGAAGAAAATGACTGTATTTCATTACAAACAAGTGATACAATAATATATACTGTTTACTTCCTTCTCCTATAATTTTATTGGCTTTATTCTTCCACTGATAGAAATGTGTTGTCTTGATTACAGATTATTTTTATTGATCATTTTTTAGATACCTTCTAGAAAGAAATACTGTCCTAATGATGCATGGCAAAGCGTGTTAACAAGTACTTCTTTAAAAGATCCAGATCTTTTTGATTTTTGTTTTACATTACAGAACACTGACTTACAGCATACATAACATGTGACTCAAATATCAATTAGAAATATGATTATCTGGTGGCATCTTTGGGTCCTCCATGTGCATTCATAGGCTGTTTTCCAAACACATCCACAAGCAACAAGAAAGCAGAGCCACATAGAGCACATGCCTGTGCACCCAACCAGGCTGGAGCTGCAGGTCCATGTTCCACACTCGTTCCATTGGTTATTGCAAACCACACAAGAATCAGGGCGTCTTCTGTGAGATGTTTCCAGCTTGCTAGCATATCCTCAGGAACATAGTACAGCCAAGGTTGGAAGGAACCTTGAAAGATTATCTGGTCAAACCTTGCGCAGGAAAGGGAGGCTAGATGAGATTGTCTAGCACCTTGTCCATTTGTGTCTTGAAAACATCCAGTGAAGGCAACTTCACCATGAGCCTGGATACTGTTCTAGGCAATGGTTATTCTCACTGTAAAAAAACACTCTCGTGCATCACTACTAAGCCTGTTCTTCTATCTGTGCCTCGCATACTGCACAGACATCGCACTTCCCCCACACACTACAAACCACATAAAACAATGACGCACTAACAAGCCAACCAACATCACAATCGCTATCTTACTACAACCAGCACCCATTGTACCTTTTCTTCTCTATGAAGAGAGGGACTCCATCCTCTCTGGAGAAGCCCTTTAAGTGTCCGGTTTATCTCGGCTGTTTGAGGGGCCTGGAAGGCCCGGGGTGGCCTTGGGGCAGCCCGCGTATCGAAGGACGAGAAGAGGCTTCAGTTCTTCTTTCTGGTTTTATGTTTATTAATTGTTTATCTAAAAGATGTTCTTTCAGCCGAACAAAGATCCGCTCAGCAGTCAGCCATGGGCACACTGTCTCTCCTCCCGGGCAGCCACGTATCTTTATACCCATTGTGACGTATACAATATTTATCATTTTTCCCCAATACCATCTATTGTTATAACTCGGTGTACTCTTAGTAATAACCAATCCAAAGGTGCCACCGTGGCCAAAGAAGATGGAGGAGAGGAGGAAGAAGAAGGAGGGCAGGACACACCCCAATTCCTCCATCTTACTCCTCTAAACCCCCCTGTACATAAATCCTAAACCCTGTGTCTCACCCTCTAATTAGCTAATCTTTTCACCCTTCACCCTGTGAAGCCCTCATCCTTGTCGTCTCCTGTGTAGGGTTAAAGTCCAGCTACCAGACACTTCTGGCAACATTCCAGGACTCCCGAGCCCCCCCAGGGTCTCGGTGGCTCAGCATCTCAGGACTGAGATCTTGAGATCCGACATTTAAGTACTAGAATACTTGTGATGACATTCTCTCTTGAGCCTTTTCTTCTCAGGGAGAGAAGGACTAACTGCTTCAGACTTTCCTCATACAAGTTCTCCATTTGACCAAGAGCTCTCTATGTTCCATGTTTCTGTCAGCTCTAGCTGGTAGGAAACCAGAAAGTAAGAATATTTATTCCTGTTTCTCATTTAAATAGCAGAACAGATCTTCTAGAAGAAAATTTTGAAGGTAAGTTCCTCATACACAGGAGCCTTAGTGTATGAGCTCAGACTACATGTCTTATCCCCATTTTGTGATGAAGATCTTGAACAGCTTCCCCTCTTATTTCCAGTCTACTGCTCCCATGTTTTGTGATATTCCACCCACTTTTGTGTCCTGTATAAAACACACAAGGCTGTAAACTCCCTTTCCCAATACTGTGTTAAAAATCACATCTGCACCAATTCCTTTCACATGCTCTGATTCATTAATTAGAAGCTTTAAAATGAAAAATAATTATATTACTTCCCAAGAAATAAAATATCAAAAAATTCTCCTACTTCCAATTTCACTTCCTTCTTTAGAATACCACCTTACTCACACAATTCAATGCAATACTTCCTTAATCTTAAGAACATGCAGTTCATTCCAATCTATATTCAGGTAAAGAAATACCACAGTAAGAATTTTTTACATTATTTACATTTTTAATAGCACATTTTTATTTACCATATGATTAGAAGATACCTCCTTAGGAAATTAATACAATACTTTGCTTTCACAGATAGTTATGACAAATAAATTACTTCATTAATCAGGACCATCCAGTGAAGTGACTTGCCCCAGGTGCAAGGAATATTTACAGGTCTCCAATCTGCATGCATTAACAGGGCTCTTGTGCAAAAAGGAGTTTCCTTTTACTTGAATATCATTTCCCATCAGTACTGTTTACCTTCACAATATCTTTATCTTTCCAATCTCTTTAAACAGAGGCAACATATATCCTCTCTGTCTTTGCTTCGCAAGATTAAACATGCCAAGTTGTTTTATATTCCCTTCTGTGGTAAGCCCTCTCTTATCTTGACCATCTTTGTAGCTTTTTTCTGCAACTAGCTAGGTCTCAATTCATTTTTCTTGGAAAGCAGGTACCAAAACAGTAGAGCCTTTCAGATGAGGTCTGCATAAACTTTTATAGCTTTATGGGATATGTCAAACGGGATATATAAGCTTGCACATTTTCTAGGTGCATTACCTACAACACTCACAGTCCTAAAACCAGTTAAAGCCTGCAAGTTGTAATCTTCTTCACCTCGTCTTCATAAACCTTTCACAGGATAACAAGACGTCATGAGTTCTCAAATTAATTTATGAACGTGTATTCTAATATTTTAAATACTAGCCACTTTATTTCTCTTATCCTTGGAGTCATCTAATTTCTCCCATTTGATATTCTTATTCTTCTCTCCATTAACTATGCTGTCTAAACTTGTGTCTTCAGAATCACTGTCATACTCCTAATTCTTTTATCAACACTGTTAATGAAATTACTAAGAAGCTTTCTCTCAAAATTCAATCCTGAAAAGATTTTATTAGTAACTTCATTCCAATACTTCCCTTTTGATAGTCTCTACTGTCCCCTAACCACTCCCCTACTTTCTTTACCCATTTTCAGTTCTTCTAATGATTCTTATCATGTCCAGCTTAATTAACAATTTCCCACAAGACAATATATCAAATACATTCAAGATAGAATAGTTCGACCCATTCTCCTTGCCTAAAAATATCACTGAATATCTCAAAAATGATCTTTTGTTAATCCGAGATAATTGACCTTTGATTAAAAGGATGTGACATTTCATTCCATTTACCTCCATGCTCTTTATTATTCTCTCCATTACATTTTATTTTAAAGCCTACTGAGAGCAGAGCAAAAGACACTTAGATGTCTGGATCTGTTCTTGCATCTTTCTAAAATACCTTTGCTACTTTATAGCTACCTACATTTACGCCTCTGCCTAACACATCTTCTATCAGCAATTTCATGTACTATATCTTTCAGACCTCTCAGTTCAAGATCAGCCGGTCTACAGCCATCTGTCTCCTCCTTCTCCATGCTAAATTTGTTGCTATCTTTCTCCCCCTGGCCACTTAGCCAAGCCCGGCTGCTGATAGCTGCACCAGAGAAAATGTGTGTGTTTGGTTACAGGACTGAATCTGGGTAGTCTCTCACCTTTGCTGAGCCCTTACTGCACAGTTGCTGCATTATTTGACTTTCCTGGCTCTCTTGTGGTTTAGACTGCTGGAAAACTCTGGCAGATCTAACATGTCCCAGACTAGGAGGCAAAATAAAGTGCAGAAACAAATGTGATCATTTGAGTTTCTGTAATACTTATACAACAGAAATTTTCCTTTTACTAAAGTGAATACAATTCCTTGCATACAACTGAGTTTGCTATTTAGCAAAGCAGCTCATGTAGTTATTTTGAAAGGCTTTTTTAGTCTGGTTTTTTTTAATAGATGTATTTTATCACAAATAATAGAGAACACCACCACTGAAGGAATTAATAGCTATTTAGAAGATTTTATATACTATGGGGAAGTCTTCCCAGACTGCAAAAGAATCAATAAAAATACATGAAGCACGCTGGGGGTGCTATCTCAGTGTATTTGGCAGAAGACACACAAGGGTATTCCCATCAAGGTTCCCAAGACTGCAACCATTAATGCAGGACATAATTGAAGAAATCATTGAGATTCAAAGTAGAATCTGACACACACACAATATTGCAACCTGCTCTTGGGAAATATTAATGTACAAACCAAAGGAGTTGCATGAGAAGACCAAATTAGGCAACAACTTGGCTATGCAGAGAAACAGAAGTCTCTCAATATCATCACAGTGATTTGTCCTCATGAGATATTTCCACTGTACCTGCACTGGAAGGAGAAGCAGGCTTCTCTGGGGTGCCTCCCAGCTGGGACGTGAATTTGTGGGGCACATGTGTGTTTCATAGTGTTCTCCATACTACAGTCACCAGGAACCTGCTCTTTAATCACAGAGGGTTCCCACAAACTGAAATAACATAACTTCATATTTACAGGACAATATTTAACAGGGACAAAATAGAGTCAGATGTGGCAGAAACATATTTCTGCGCTTAATCTAGAAGGGAACCTTTTTTGTTGTAGGCATTCCAGTTATAGATACCATTCAATATGTTCCACCACTGTTTTCTAGTTTCAATCCTCAATCACCTAAAGTGAGACATTTTAACCAATTTTTTTTAAATGCATATACTAAAAAACAAGACGAGTTAAAGTCTTTTGAAAGAAGAAATCACTTAGCTTTTTTCTAAATTAAGTCAGTGGAAAATAATTCACCCCTCTTTAAAAATTGTCAGAGTAATTTTAAGGGAGATGGACAAAGAGTAGTCAGGATAATCTATCTGTGCCTTTGTTTGTATTCATGAAAATGTGTCCAAATTATAAGCTGTACAATTCCATATTATATTGGATAAATTTTCTTTAGCATATGCAGCTATGAGGGCTAAACCTCAGGTCTGTTAATTATCCAGGTGGACTTTGTTTATATTTTGCATCAGACTTACTGCTGTCTCTTTTGAAAAAAACACAGCCCTACACTCTAAGACAGGTGTGACAAAAAGCACCACAGCAGCTGTCTCAGGTTGGAATATTTGTGCACACTCTGGCCATGGTACCCAGACCTTTCCAACAGTCTTCAAGCAACCTTCCAGGCAATGCAACCACTTTTCAATGTTAGAGAGAGGCTGAGACCCAGAATGTGGACTTCCCAGGTTCTAGGTGTTTCTTCTAAACACAAGGGCCATTTTTCTCCAAGACAAGCACAGCAGGTGCAGCTTTTCTTTTTCTTTTTCTCCTGTATCTGTTGAATAAATATTTTGCGGCTGTACAAGCAATACCCTGTCCACAAAATAGCTAATCTTAATTAATTAAGACTGTGTCAGTCAGGAAAAAAAGAAAAAAAAATCAATATTACTACATACTTAAAACCCCTCCTGATCTTCACACCAGTGACATTTTGATAATGATGATGACTCTGCCTTCACAAAGAAAGAGCTCATTATTTTTGAGATACATATTTCCACATCAATTTCTGAGAGGAAATGAACCTTACAAGCAGCTATAATTGGAATGCTCTCTTCTGCTGTCTTAATACCCATCAACAAAACGTAACAAAGGCAACAGAAAAATCTCTCCACTGAAAAACAGAAGACTGCAACTGCCATCTGCCTGATACATACCCTCAAGAAAGGCCTGTGAAACATAACAAAAAGCCAAATAATATTCAGTTACATTTACCAGAGATCACCAACTGCCACCCCCTAAAGCACAACCACCCACCTGGCCATCTTTCTAAAAAAAACTACTAATGTAGTTCACCCTTCCCAATGGATATGTGCCCAAAAAAGAAATGAAATGTTAAGCTTTTGGCCTGAGATCGTGCTCATGATTGCAACTAAATATCAGGATGATGGATTTCAAGTATCCAGTGATAGATTTTCACACCTCCCTTTCTTTTCATTCGCACTTTATCCTTAGCTTCAGTTGACTTCAGGTGTTTCTTGTCTTGATCTACAAGTGTTTAGAGAACTGAAGCATTTCATGCAGCAGTATGAAGCCAGTATGAACCAGACTGAATGGAGTCTGGTTTTCATTGGACTTGCAGTTTTCTCAATACCTCAGAAATCCATAATCCTAATTCCAATAATCAATATATTGCACACTCCAGCAGCTGAGACAGCAGCAGCAGCTGCTTACACAAGTGATACACTTTCCTGTGAGAAATTATGAGGTCCAGGTATAAACACGGTTCTTTATGACTGTGTCACAGCATGACTAAGATGAGCACTAATAGTGGCTTTCAAATGCTTCACTGGGTATAAGGGGGTGTCAGAGTCAGTATGAACATCCAAACCTATAAACAAGCTGAGAAAGTAGGGGCTCTGGATAATGCCACTGCTGGATGAAGCAGATATTAGCCAGATTTTGTGGTACTTGGACTAACAGAAGATTCTTTAGATCTTTCTACACCAAACCATATCAGAAAATCAAACAGCAACAGCAGAAAAAGCACATTCAGCATATGAGTCTGCTCCCCACACACACACAGATTGCTTGGGCAATGTAATTGCACCAACCCCACCAGCCCTGCATACGAGTTTCATCTTGCATGCAACAGAGTCAACATGTACTGTGACTGCTTGGCTGCAATTTCTGGATTGGTGTACATCTGAGAATCCTGGACAAACTATAAAAGCTGACAGAAAAATATAGGAGGGGAGCAAGCAACCCTTAATAGCAACCTGTCACAAAGTGCAGCAGCTCAGATAGAGGTACTTTCACTTTGGCTTTTCTGACAATAGCTGAGCCACCGTAAGATTAGGTGACTTCCCATATTCATCCTTGATTTTTTTTCCTAGTTAACTGCTTAAGCGGCTTTCTCAGGCTAGCTCTGTGAACCAGATCTCTCTACATTTATGAGACAACCTGTCACAAAGTGCAGCAGCTCAGATAGAGGTACTTTCACTTTGGCTTTTCTGACAATAGCTGAGCCACCGTAAGATTAGGTGACTTCCCATATTCATCCTTGATTTTTTTTCCTAGTTAACTGCTTAAGCGGCTTTCTCAGGCTAGCTCTGTGAACCAGATCTCTCTACATTTATGAGACTTCCTTGTGAGCCACAGACATTCACTAGCACGCTAGCAGAGGAAGATCTAGGAAAGCTTACTAGATCTACTAAAATTACATACTATTAATAGTATTGTACAATAACATAACTTTTTATATATAGCCCGAAGGCTAAACATATCAAAATGAAGCACAGCTGTTTCAGGGGAACACAGCAGCTCTATTCACTCATCTCAGCAATGATTTCACACCATGGACTGCCCTGAAGCATCAGTCTGTCACATTTACCACCGAAACACTAATGGGGAGGGTGTTGCAGCCAAAAGCAGAAGCAGGGTCAGCAGACAGCTTTGGCAAGGAGTGGGTCAAGACTCCCTTGGAGTGGTTAAGGTATACGTTCATTCCCTATCCCTTTATTACTATGCGTTTACATCAACCGCTCCGTTCTCCCTGACTCCACAGCCACCCTCCCACACACAGGTTTCCGCTGAGAAAGCACCGCTGTGCTGAGAAAGCACAAGGCCTGCCCTCGTCCCAAGACCCGGTAGAACACCACCTGCCCGGCACAAATACAAGCACATACACAGGGGAAGGGCTTGCGCCCGGCACTCGCATGGCGGTGACACGCAGCCCCGGGATGGGGCTGTGTCCGGCAGCCGCCTGGAGCGCGGGGAGCCCCGCCGGACTGAGCCCTGCAGCCCCGGCTGGGACGCGCGGCCCCGGCGCTGCCCGCGGCTCCGGCAGGCGGCAGGAACAGGAAGCGGGGCCAGGCAGGGGCCGCGGCTGCTCCCCCTGGCGGCAGCGGGGGGCGTGGGGCGGGGCGGGGGCGGTGCCGCCGCCAGGCCGTGGCCCCGCCGCGGCCGCCCGAGAGGCGCTGCTACCGGCGCTTCCCCGCCCGCCCCCGCCTGGCGCTCCCTCCCTCCCTTCCTTACTCTTTCACTCCGTCCCTCCCTCCTCGGCCGGGGCAGCAGGAAGCGGCTCTGATGTCAGCGGCGGCGGCCGCGGCGCGGCTCTGAACGGCTCCCCCACCCCCGCCGCGGCCCCCTCTCCCGCTGCCGCCGCTGGGGCTGGCGGCGGAGCCCGGCTGCGGCCCCGGGGCGCCGCCTTCTCTCGCCCGGGGACGCGAGGCCGAGGCGGTCCCGAGCTGCGCAGAGGCCGCGGCCTAGGGCAGTCGGCGCGGCGCCCCGCGGGGGTGCGGGAGGGCGCGGGATGCGCAGCGGCGGCGCCGGGGCCTGTGCCCGCCGCCACTGAGGCCCGAGGCCGCCGCGGATGCGGCCCCGGCGGCGCCTCGGCCAGGCCCGCCCCGACCTGCGCCCGGAACCGCCGCCGAGCCCCGCGTAGCCCCGGCTCCGGCCCTCGGCTGCCCGGTGCCGGACCCTCGCGTAGCCCCGGCCCCCTCTCCTCCCTGCGGTGAAAGAGGAGGCATGTCCGCTGCCGCCTCCGCTGAAATGATTGAAACCCCCCCGGTCCTCAACTTCGAAGAAATCGACTACAAAGAGATCGAGGTGGAAGAGGTGAGTGAGGGTCCCGCCGTCCCCCTGGCTCCCCGGGCGCGGCCAGCCTGGCCCCGCCGCGCAGAGCCCGCGGTTCTCCTGCCCGGCCCCCCGCTGCGAACGGGCCCGCGGGGGCTCCGCGGGTGCGCCGGGATGCCGCGGCCCGCCGGTGTACCTGAGCGGGGCTTCTGTGCTCCCGTGGATGCTACGGCGGCTGGCACCAGCGAACAAAGGCGGTCTGGCTGGGAGCGGAGGTGCCAGCTTACTCCTGCCGGCCCTGCTGCTGGATGCCTTACTTTGGAGTTTTATTTAAATGGGATAGATTTGTGCAGGACTTTAAAAGTTTCGCCGCCCATTTTGCCACTCACTTTAGTACGGGAGGCCAGCATAGTTGTCAAGAGAGAACAGTTAATTCTAATCTTTCTTTTAGATCTCTATGCCCCTGCTTTCACCTTCTGCCACCAAACTGAGCCATTGTATATGTGATGATCATACCACTCGTAATGATTTGCTAAATTTACAGCTCTGTGAGCTGTAAGGATAAACAGGGGTTTTTTTCTTAACATAGGCTATTGGTGTTGCACTTATCGATGTTTAACATTTCATTTGTGACCTGTGCCTGTTATGTAGAAAATGACATTCAGTTATTGTATAATAAAATTGGAAGGAAGCTTTTCTTCTGTGAAATTCACATAGTGAAATTATTTCAGGTGTATCTTTCATCTGTCAGGGGTTCCTGTAAAAGTCAGTCATCTAGGGTAGCTTGTGTGCTTTAATAACGGGCTCAGTAGTCTCTATATACTACAGTGTTGTTTGACTCTCAGAATTACACAAAAATATTGCTGCTGTTTTTTCCTTTGTGGTCTGCTAAATTCTCTACAGGAATTAAGTTTTTTCATATAAATCCATAACAAATTTGATGAGGCCAGCCTGTAGAGTCTGGACCTAACAGGCATCCAAGACTGCTGAAACAGTCCCTGTGCTTTTATTTGTAGATTACCATCTTTTTTTTAGAGCAATAATTATCCTGTTTTCCTTAAAAAGTTTACATGGAAGTGGAGTTTTATGTAGTAGCTTTTATAGGTAAAACCTATAAAAACCTGCATCGCACATTTTTACAGTACTTTGCTAGATACTGGTTTGTTCATAATTATCCTACTGGGCTTGGGTCACCTGGGGTTAATTCAGGGACCTTAAAATCTACCATGGAGCACCAGGGCACCTTCTGCTGTATTCAGGTAGTATTCTGGTGACTTTGGCTTTCACCATAGCAAGCACTGGGCACTGGAAATTTTCAGAAGACAATATATTTCAAAAGATTGCCTCTATCTCTTTTTGTGAATTTGGCAACCATAAAGATTTTTGTTTCTGTAAGTCTAGTTGTTCTGCCATCCTTTATGCATTTAACTCTTCTGAAGTGAAGGTATTTTTTGTTGTCTTTGCAACACTTACTAATAGCTGGGGATCAAATCACATGTTTGGGAGAAATATAATTTCTCACCCAATGAAGAAAGTTTAAGTGGGTTGTCCATTGTAAAAAGGTGCCCAGTGATGCCTCACTGAAGTGAGTACCACATCTGCTGTGTTAGACATAGCCCTTTGAATTAATAAAGTGCTGTACAAATCTTTAATCCTCACAACACCCTTGGGGAGGTGTTAGCAAGGATTGTATTGCTGCTTTACATATGGGAGATGTGGAGCTGCATAGTGTGTAATTGGTGTAACTAGAGTCTGCCATTCTAAGGTTTAGTGCTCAGAGCTTGACTGTGTCCCACACGTGTGCCTGGGGCTCACAGAAACAGAACTGTCAGTACAAAAATGTATCTAGAGACAAAGCTTAAGTAGAAATTTGTTTAATGCAGTTGTTGTTATTCTAAACACAGTATCTTCGTAGAGATACAAAACTTATGTGACAACTTTGATAGTGTTGTCTCCATGAAAAAATCTGGTCACAGCTGGCATAGCATTTTGAGTGTAGCTGTCTTCCCAGTAGTTCTTAGAGCCAAAGGGAATACCCTAGTGTTAAACAAAGTCTAAATGTCATTGCACAGAGGAAGAAATAAGACCTACTTTACAAGAAAACAGATAGATTGGAGATCCTACTTAGGCCTTGCTTTTCTGAGCTGTGGGTGTTGACCTCTTACTCATGATGCAGTTTCAGCACAAATAGTCAACTTTGTAGTCATAACAAAACACACATCCTTACTGAGGATTTTCTGTGCCCTCATTTTAGGCTCAGAGGTTTTCAAGGATTTTAAGTGGCTGTAATATCTCAAAATGGTCATATTTATGCTTGGCAAACTTCAAATGTTTCAAAATGGAGTGTTAAGAGATCTACACTGGAAACTCAACTGCTTTTATAATCATAGCTTTGCTGTTGTATTATCAAGGCTGTCTTGTCAGCAGATAGCAGTCCCACTCTGCCACTGGTTTATTAATAGATATTGAAGTTCTGGAATACTTGCAGGCCCAGAGAACTTGCTAATAAATATGAGATCTTTGAGTGCACTTTCATTGGGTTTGTCTGAACTCTACTGAGATAAAAACAAGAATATACCATATTTTGGTTTAGCTACCATGCACATGACTAGCTGTAGTGTTACTTCCCACCAGTCAAACACATCTTCAGTTTCAGAATGCCTTTTTGTTATTTCAAGTGCTTAAAATGAAGTAAACCATAGAGACAATTATGAAAGAGTTGGAGTCAAATCAAAATTGATGTGACACAGCAGGAGCATCTTCAAAACTAGAAGGGGGAAAAACAACACAAAACTTTTGTTCAACAGAAGTGCTCTCTATTTCACTATGCAAGTTTTTGATTGTGAAAATGGCAATTTAGTTTTTAGTATTGTATAGAAAAATCATTAGAAACTGAAAAAATAAAATCTCATGTAGCTGAAATCAAGTCAACAATAAAAACCCTAATAGCCTTGTTTTAAAATCTCATATTTGAATCTAGAACAACACTCTGGTTGTTGAAAACTCCTCTTCCCAGAGGAGTTTCCACATCTAAGCTAAAATAGTCTTTGGTTTTTAATTGTTCTGGCAGCCTACTCCCTGCCACGCTTTCCTGAAAATTCCACAGGCTTTCCTCCACCAGGTAACTGGGTAAGAGTCCCATACATGACCAAAACAGAGACCTCTCCATCACATGATGTGTGTGTGCTTGGATTGCACAGCCAAAGGTACATGTCTGGTCATGCATACTGCAACCCTGCCCAGTCACTGCCTGATGCAGACCAGTTAAAAAACTAATGCCATATTTGCATAGGTGCAAGTTACTTTTGGATGGTCTGAAATGTAAATTATTTGAAAACTGTTGTTTAATGCTCTACTGGTATATTGCAGTTTACTGAAGTTTCTTTTCAACAATCTATTTGGGTAGTAGTTAATTCTGAGAGAGTTAGGGTCATGTTTTCTTTGAGATGAAGAGGTAAGCTTTATAAATATTTATTTTAGAAAATTTACTTAAGGTCCCAGCAACTAAGGAGATGGAATTTATAGTATATCCACCTATCTTAGATATTTTCTAAATAGTTGATTAATTTCATTAACTGAGTAGTGTGCTGGGAACTACGTGCGTTCCTTCCAATTCTGGAGCAAAACAAGAGAATGAACAATACAGCAAGGCAACTGGGTTTTGCTTCCCTTTATATAGTTAACTTTTAAAAAGTTAGTGAGATGCAGTGTCTGATTATGTCCATTACAAGGTAAAGCAGATTTGTGTGAGTTGCTGTTGAACATGGAGCTGTTACTGCCTCTGTTGTTTCTGTGTCGTGGGAGATCATCCCCACTTGTAGAATACCAATCTGAAAACTTGGAAGAAATTTGGAGAAGAACCAGATGTGATTTGAGATCTGAACAGCATTATTGGATAACTGAGATGAGTACAGAAGGATTGGTTCTCAAAAACCAAGGGTGGTAGTTAGAAATCCATTTGAACTCAGTCAAATTTCACAGCGTTTTTCAGTTATACATCAAGGTGCAAAGCTGGGTATTCAAAAACAAAGGCGAAAAATAAGTACATGATGAAAACATGCCAGTATTTTCTCTGATTTTAGTCTAAATGATTTCTGGATTAATTCAAATAACTACTTAAATGTAGTTTAATTACACCAATAGAAGATTCTCTTCATTCATTTATACAAGAAAATAGCTGGAATGTCAGCTGGGGTGTGAATTTATAGCAAAAGTGATGCAACACCTGTTCCATGTGGATGAAATTTACTAGTGAGTTAGAAGATAGCTAATAAGCTAGTTAAACTCTTAATGTGACACTTCACACTCATTTCTACAAATGCAGATACATTCAGTGAATCGGTTTGTATCCTGTAAAAGAGACTCATACTTCATAAAGAATCCATGGGAAAGAAACCTCACAGATCTTCCTGTTTCAGTGATGAAAGCAAGATCCATATTTATGAGATAATATGAAAAAAAGAAAAAAACTGATACAACAGAGCAAATTTCACATTTCACCCAGTGGATTGTTACCAGTATTTTACTAGTTGCAGAATACTTGTTTGTTTTCAGGTTTGGTTTTTTCCAAAGACCAGTAATTTTAGACAGCACCAGCCCAGAGAGCTCATGTTGGAGTCCTGTACCCTGAGTGCCTCATTATCCAACATCTTGTTTCTAAAACAATAATTCACTCTCTGGGCTGCTCTAACAGAACAAACTGATTCATACTAGAGCATCAGAAAGTTGTTTTGTTAATGTTTTTTAATTGCCACTAATTAAAATGAGTTCAGTTCTCGAGACATGTATAAAATCCTATCAGTGCATAAAAGCTTTTCAATATGTGATAAACCAGAATGAAAGTATAACCTGATAAACTGTTATCTTTGAGATGCATGCATTTCTTGGAATGGCTTGAGCTATCAAAATGCAGGGAGGGGTTGTTTGCATTTTCAGAGCCAAGGAAGAATTTCTGGAAACATAATTTTCGAGAGCAGGCTGGATGGAGTTCTGAGTAACCTGGTCTAGTGGAAGGTGTCCCTGCCCACGATGAGGGATTGGAACTAGAAGATGTTTGAGGTCCCTTCGAATCCAAACCATTCTGTGCATCTATAGTTTCAGGAACGTGTATGATGATACTTTGATTCTTCATAAACGTGTACTAAAGAAGCTGGAAAGAGAATTAGTTCTTAAAACAGAACTAAATTCAGATAGACCAGCCACTTAATGAAAACTGTACAGTGTTATACAGCTCTAACAGATGAAACCCTAGATAGGGACCAACTGTATGAGTTTCTCAAGCAGAACTCTCCTATATTAAGAATCTAAGTTGATTTTAATAACCACTTTCTTTCAGGAAGAAATATTTTTTCTACAGTGTTTTGCATAATTCTAAGTTCAAACTTGGAAACTAAATCTAAACTAAATTACTTAGTTTACTTCAAATTAGTAGGATTGCTTCCAGGGGTTTTTGGGATGGGGGAGTGGAGAGGATTTGGAGGTTCTTCATTGCTGTATGAATCCCAGAAAGGAAAAGCAACATTTAGAGTTGTGCTGACACTAGTACAAATAAACTTAACCAGTCAAAGAACATAGCTGTAAGAATTGGCAGATAGATCTGAGCTCCTTCCTAAAAGTGCTGCCAGGGTATTGGCCACAGTCATTTGTGGCACGGGGCCGATTTGCTTCAACCTACTTAATAAAGGATAGCACACACAGAGGAACTGAAGCTGGAATTTGACGCTGGTTGAATGAATGATGGAAAGTGTAGGAATATAATTTTAGAAGCTCTAAACTGTTGTTCATGTCTTCTTTTGGCACTTTTTTAAAATTTAAGCTACATCTGCCATGCATTTCACATATGTGAAAAACTGAAAATATTAGTATACTTTATTGGTACTGCTGGAGCTCTGGTAGACAGAGAGAGTAGAAGCAACTGAATTTTAAAATGTGAATCTTTTTTGTGTTTTTTAGAACACATAATAGAACATTTTTTTCCACTCTCTCTTATGTAGTATCTGGAGCTTGAGAGATCCAAACATTCAGTTTGCATACATCCCATTTCATTAGCAAATATACCAGTAAACAAAGCAATATAGATATTAAAGATAACTTAAAGCCTGTTGTCATTTTGGAAGCACAGGTTTTGTTGGTTTTCTGGTTTTGGATTTTTGTAACTGCTTGTCCTGCCTTCCAAAATCGTAAATGAGCAGTCATACAGTAGATACAGCAAATTATGAAGTCAGTTCTCTAAAGAATACTACGTCTGCTAACCAGGGAGCTATTATATTTTATTGCTGTCTTATATATCCAGCAAGGTTTTTTTTAGAAATAAAAGCACTAAGTATCCAGCATGCAGAACTACCTTACATGGAAACTTTATGGATAAAGAGAAAAACTTTGCATTTGTATGTTTTTGAGTTAATAGAAAACTTGTGGAGTTAATGCAAAGTTGAAATTAATTTTTCCAAAGTTTTAACATTTGTTAGGGAATTATAGTGCATCTAAATAAATAGAGATGCATTTTTCTTGTTTTACTGGGGGAGGGGAAATTTTTGGTCACATCCCTTAGGACAAAATACATCCTTAAGCTCTTAACATATCTGCAGTCTCTATTTCCTGCATGATTTCTAGTCTACATAACTTACCAGTCAGTATAGTCTACATACTTACAAGTTAGTATCATGTATCTTTGTTTATGTACAGCATTTGATACTATTTGTACACAGAGACAGAGGTAATGCGTGTTCCAGGGTTCTTGTATGGTTCATATTCTTTAAATAAGACTCTAAATACATTATCTGGAAAACATGCAAGTGGCACTGTCCTTCACCATGTCACTTTGTCGTACAGTAAAATGTAACTTTTTACTGGTATGTATTTTACAGGTAGAAGAATAAATTTTAATACACTTCTCAATCTTTGAACCTCTTTAAGTATTACTTCCAGTTTAAAATGGTTTTGTGTCATGTACCAAGTGGTTTTTGACAAACTTAATTCTCTTCTGTGATAAAGGTAGAAGCAGACTTGTTCTTACTCTATTTCTAAATGTCTCATCTACCCTATATCTTCCTTTTTTCTCCTAGAAGATATTTAAAGAAACAGAATCTTTTACTAAAAGAATGTGTTTATTTTTAGATCATTTTCCAAATAAACACAGTGCTACAGATCAACTGCTGTTTATTGATTTGTTGTGTCAATAATTCCATTAACTGTGCTTCATATAATTCCGAATATGCGCTGTTGCCCAAGCATATGGTGTGGCACCAGCAGCAGGGGACAAGAAGGAATGAGCATGAAGAAACTAAAGTTCAGGCACTGCCTCCCTCCTGTGATATTAAGTTACCTAGTTCCAGCACGAGGTGCTGAAGGAAACTATATAGTGTTTAAACTGTTCTGACAATATCTAAGACTTACTCCTTTAAAGAATAAATTTAAGGGAAGAAAATTATATGTAAATGGACTCCACCACAACCTGCATTCTGTCGATTATAAAGGGGTTTTTGCTATGAGTAATATACTTTTTCCAGATTAAGTAGGAAAAGCACACTGAGTTTTCACATATGGGAAACCAATTTGTATTGGATCTGTCATTGTTTCTGATGGTTGCTCCTTTCATGTGCCATCCAAGAGCCTGAGCTGCTTTAATGGAGGATCAGCTCTTCTGTTTTCCCTGTATCCTAGGTAAATATTCACTGCATCCATGTCCTCTTCTCAAGTTTAACCTTCTGCCTAAGCAGGCAACAAGTCACTGATAAATTGTTATGAAACCTTGACTGCATAATCATTTATCAAACTATTTTCGCCAGTAATAAAATTTACATACTTGGTGGTCTCACAGCTTTCCATTACATAATTGAGGTTTAGATTGCCTGGTAAACTCTTCCTCTTGGTGCACAACACTGATTTTATTTTTTTTTATTATTTTTTTCCAGTCATCAGTGGGACTTCTAAAGAACATCTAATTCTTGGAATTTATTCCACTTTTCAGCTAAAACCCAAATATTGTGACATTCATGGCTCAATGTAAAATACCACATGGGGCAGTATACTCGTTTCTGTGAGTTTCTTCAGTTATTAGAAATATTATTTAAAAATACAACAGCATTAAAAAATAATGATTTCTTTAGTGTATTAATTGGAAGTACATGTACCAGTTCCCAGGATGAAACATGAAAATAGTAATGAATTTTTCTGCAGGGAAGTAGTATGCGTTTATATTGACTTATGAGCTGAATTTACCATGTGGAATCAAATAGAAGAGATACATGGAGTTTCTTTTTTTTGTTGTACATCTCAAAAATAAATATAAATAAAATGTATAAAAATATATGTAGTATATATTGCATATTGATAATATTAAAATAATATACATAATGTATATAGTGTATTTGTTTATATGGACATACACAACGCTTTTCAGCAGGGAAAGATACAACTAGCCAGAAAAAAAGTAAGCCTGACCCATCACAAACTGTTGTAGGTAATTCAGGCTAAGTGGAAAAAAAAAAGTCAAATTACTTCATTAAATTTTTAGACCAGTCTTTTAACTGACATGTATGCACTGCTTTCAAATCACTCTTTTTGTTTCTGTCATTGGATTCAATGTAACAGAGTTATAGTTGAAAACTGAAAGCATGTGAGAAAAGGTATATTAAGAAAAGGAACCTTCTAAAAGGTGTCTCAGAGCCTTGAACCATAAGGCCAATTGTATCCACCTAGGATAATTCATTTCATGCCCATCTCCTTTTCCCTAAGTGAAAGGGAGTGTTCTTCCCACTCAGTTGGGTAACCCTGTTTAGATTTCTTCAGTGTAGGGGAGCAGCAGATGTGGAACTAACTGTATTGCTTCTGCCAATACACTTCATCCTTCACAAGCTGCTCTGTGGCATCCTTCTCTCATTAACTCTTCTTAGTATTTCCCTGATGCTTGCACTTACGTGCTCGCTAATCACCATTTCTGTGAAATGCAGACTTACAGCACACACACTGACTGATTAGATTTTCCTTATTCTGTAGGTCTGATCATGTGCTGTACAAGATGGGTAGGGGCTTTGTAATGGACAATTTTTGTGAAGGTGGGGGGCCTGCCAGCCCCTATAAAGTGAGCAATTTTATTCAAAACATGGTCTGAGAGAAAAGGAAATAACAAGGAAGACTGTTCGGGACTTTTATGTCTTCCAGTGACTCATTGTTTCCAATTTGTTTATATGTACTATTTTTGTAGGCTGCTCATCTATCATTCTTGGCTTGGTGTTTCCAACCTCACGTGTGGAATGCAAGAAAATAGTTAGTGTGTGTTACATCAGGACAAGATGTAAGAAGGCAACACAAAGTGCAAGGCACTTTGGCTGGGGGATGAGGTTACAATCAACAGGTTCTGTTGTTAAACAGAGCAGAATTGGGCATGTTCTGTGCATCTCCTGGGCATGTCTTACTGCAGACTCTGAACCACTGCTGTGGAAAGTAAACGTGAGATGGCAGGAACTCCTGGAAGGCAAAGTGCATGCTGTAATGTAAAAGAGAAAAGTATTTCTTACAGTAATAAGGAAACCAGAAGAAGAAAGTGCCTTTTATCACCATGGCTGTCAGGGGCAGCTGTACCTTATAATTCACATGAAACTTTTAAGAAATATTAAGCATAATTTCCTTTTTTCTATCTTTCTTAATGTAAGATCTTGATGGGGTTTTTTAATTTATATTTTTCATCTCTTCACATTGGGGCCTTGATTGCAGACTTTCTCATATCCATCATGACAGTTTAGCAGGTCTTGAGTTATGCATCTACAGCCCTTACCATCCCATTCCCAGGGGAAATCAGTTTCACTGTTTGTTTATTTATTTGGGAAGTACATAGTAAGAACCTAACCCAAGGATTACATAAATGGTAGTCAGCCCCTTGTTTCTCCTCCTCTCTCCTACTTCTCATCTTGCCTGCCCTGCATTTTTTGGTTTTGGAGGAGCTCCTTTTCCTTCTATGCCTGTGTGTGCCTTAGGTTTCCTCCTCTTCATCATTTTCTTTTGAGCATATGAATAATAACGTACTTGTCTGTGCTTTCCTGTAGTGGCTGCAGTCACTGCTTTGGCAACACCTTCATTTCAATTTTACATCTCACATACATGTTTTGTCATTATTCCTGTATGTTGCCATTTTTCCTTTGAGGAACAATTAAAAGAAGTGGATTTTCAATTAAACATCATGTGTAATTCACCAGTAACTGAAAGTGACCTTCTTTCTATCCTGCTTTTTTTATTTCTATGCTTGATTTCAAAGAGCTGCTCTAAATAATGGTGGTGTTGGAGCTTCTTCACAGCAAAGGTTAAGGATTACTTGAACACTGTAGTATGCAGTAGCAGCTACTACTGCTTTTGCAACTTTATAGTGAAGAGTTATGACTCTTGTCTGGGGTTGTTTTTTTCCATAATTTTAGGCAATGTTATTTCCAAATAAGCTAGAAAGCAGACTTCAACAGAAATAGGGATAACTTAGTTCATAGACACTTTTTTGGAGGACTTGCAGGATAATTTACTGCTATCACACTCTTGAGTCATCTATGAGAAAATGAACTGATAACTTAGCACATGGAACATCTTGTCCCAATTTCATCATGGTCCTGTGCAGTTGTGTATACATTTAAGTTTCAGAAGTCTTACTTCCTGTTTTTTTTAGCAAGAATGAACAAATACAGCAGTTAGGTGTCATTTCAGGGGTGAAACCTGAAGAGAAAAAAAATAAGGTCTCATTCTTCTAATTTTCTTCTGAGCAAATCTTGTTCTAAATAATTGAGATTATACTTTTCTGAGACACTGTCACTGCACATTAGTAATAAAATTTTTTTGTATGTGTGTTTTCCAATTCTTGCCTAAATGATCTCTTGGGCAAGCTTAGCTAAGTCTAGTTATGCTTTAATGGCATAGTATTCAATTCCTACTGCAAAACTCGAGCCTGTGTATCTTCAGTTTTCTAAATTAAGGTTTTTTTCTGTTTGTGAAGTCCTGTGCAGTGAATGAAACTGTTTCAAATTTTAACTCCAGTGTTTTATATTTTGTTCTAGGTTGTTGGAAGAGGAGCCTTTGGTGTAGTCTGCAAGGCAAAATGGAGAGCTAAAGATGTAGCCATTAAACAGATAGAAAGTGAATCTGAAAGAAAAGCCTTCATTGTAGAGGTACAGTATGTGTGATGGAAAATATAAGGTTTGGTAGAGCTTGTCTCCTGAAATTCGCGGTTGCACTCAGTGTACTAAAAGCTATGTCTTTATCACAAGAGAAATGCTGCCTGCAGTACCCAGTTCAGGCCTGGACCCTTGTCTTGCAGAGCAGGAGACCTGCCAAAGCACATTGCAGCTCCTTTAGTTTGCTTCTCATAAAAGCTGAAAAGCAAGAGTGTGGGAGAGACAGGGTACACAAGTAGGGAAATAACAGTTTTTAGATTCTGCCCCAGTGTGAAGTCAGGGTGCAGCTGGAATACCCACCAAAGCCTTGAAGCTGATTAACACTTCCAGAGGCCACAGCATAGGTTCTCCAGTACAATCAGGTTGATATTTGAAACTGTTTCTGAGGTTTTTCAACGGTTCTAATAATTTGATAAATTTTTTTTCTTCTATGCAAGTACATTGCTACCTTGAAGGCAATTACTGTTTTCATTCAGTGTCTGCTTATTAAAAACATCTTAAGTAGTTCAGATACACTGATAAACTTCCCAAGATACATAATATTTTCTAGAATCAAAAGCTTAGTTAAACTAGCATATATTGTGACATGCTGCTTAGTATTTATTCAGTTATAGCTTAGAATGTTCAGGATACACAAGATATGTTAAAAATAAAACTCTTAAATTTCGAACTAACTTTTACAAAATGTGACACTAAAAGGGCTGAAAAAAACATGTTTGTGGTAGGCCTTTCTGTAAATATTTATATGTTGTTCATCATGATGGAAAGTTTTTAAGGTTATTAATTTGAGTCTGGTTTAACGCTGAGTAAATCCAATCAGTCTTCTGGGATTTTTGTGTTCAAAAGAGATCTGAGTAGATAATCCCAGAAATGCTTCAGTAATTACTGCTATTTCGGAAACCCTGCTCAGTGCAAGCATTGGTTGAAATATTTCATTCTGATTTTTTGGATCTTCTGAAAGTGTGTAGAAAAAATAGCATTTACTCCGAAGACAGTGTAAAGTACTTCAGCAGTCTGTGTACAGGGAAAAAATTCCTTTTTGCTTGCTTCTACTGTGTACTAGTAAAAAGATCCAAATGCAAAATAATGCAGTTGTCAGAACAGTAATAGGTTCGTGGAACTTTATCATTTTAATATTAAATTATTTTATGGGGTTGTGGGCTTGGGGACTTTAGAACTTTTGCCCTCTATATTGTCAAAACAGACAATATGATTCTGATTTTTTTAATTTAATCAAACAATTTTTATGTAGTCCCACAATTGAAGGCTTCAGGAAGAGCACCAAATCTATAGACATCATAGTTGCACAGTGCTTGTGTCCTGAGTGACTTTAGCCTGTATTTTAGACAAAAATACTTTTGTTAAACATAATTTCATAAAACTTTCTTTTAAAATACATGTCCACTTTGACACAAACCTGACTACATAAATTACATGCAAAGAGTGACATAAATCTTGTAATTTGTGAAATCACCATCTGGAGTTATGCAGACATAGAAGACTGTAGTTGCTGTTGTATTATTTATAGCTATGAAAATAAAGCATTAGCCTTTTTTTCCTGTGGTTTGAAACTCTGATTTGTATTGCAGCTTCGACAACTGTCACGAGTAAACCATCCCAATATTGTCAAGTTATATGGAGCCTGCCTAAACCCAGTAAGTTATAACTTATGTCGGTATGACAAAAGGTAACTAGCTTAACATATGCAAGCATCAATGCACAGAACATGTATGGTATATTAAAAATGCATCTTTTGTAAATTTTTCATGTTTTAGCCATAATAAGTAAATACACAGATATGTAGGGTGGTTGATATTTTCAGATATTTGTTTTTCCTTTCTAATGCTATAAAAAATAAATTCTTTCAAGAACACCCCAAATCTGTTTCTCATCACCAGTTATAGTTCAGCTCCTATTTTCATACATCTAATTTTCAGGATTTACTTGCCTTCTGCCACAGCTGCAAACAGTCTCACAAATTCTCTAAGCAGAAAAGAGGGTACTGTGTCAGGACAGATGTATCCTTAGCTAATTCTTGTATGGACTATTTAATTGCTTAAAATAATGCCGCATCCCTTTTCTTTCTTTGTACTGGTGAAATTCTTCTGGCATAGTATTTCACAAATTTTTTTTTGTAAGCCACTAAAGGTATAAAGGACAATGAATTGCAGTTGGAAAACAGTATTTGCTTTTTAAGTCTGAGGAGGAGGGAGGTCATTCTTTTATTTTCTAACTTCCAGTGAGAACTAAGTGTAAAACTGATTTTTCTTACGCGTGAATACATACACTGCAAACTGACTGATGTATTTTCCATTAGCTTAGGGATGGAGGCTTTGCAATTGCTCTCAAAGAACTTCCCTTTCAGTTTACAAAAGCTATTTTTTGCCTCTGCATTGAAAATATGCCCGTTTTTTGTCCCCTTCCCCCCAAAGGTGTGTCTTGTTATGGAGTATGCTGAAGGAGGTTCTCTATACAATGGTGAGTATCATTTCAGCTTCCTAGAGTTAAAGTGCTAGTATTAGGGCAAACATGTAAACTACAAGTTGTTTCATAAATATGAAATTCAGTAGAGACCATTCTTGGAGCTATTCAGAAGCCACCTGAACACAGTCCAGGGCAACTGGCTGGAGGTGGCCTGCTTTACTTGCTTGGTGGACTTCCAGAGATCTCTTCCAACTATTATATGTTTCTTTGCAATTCTTAAAATAATGTAAGGAGAAAGGAGTGTGCATTTTTAAACATCTTTTCAGTTCACTGGTTTGTTCTTGGTAGCAGTTTCTTATATTTTATACAAGTAATGTAAGGTTTTTCAGTGGAACATCTGAAAAAATTCTTCCCTAATTTGTAAATTCCCTGGGCATTTGTTTAACATAGACTCTACCAGGAATAGCTGAGAATAAGCAACACTTTTCATATTGAATTTTAACATAAATTATTATGGAAAATGTACTAAAAAAGATGGGAAATATTTTGACATTTCTGTTATTTTAACAGTCTGCAGAAAGGTATTTTTAGTTCAGTAATGAGGTGTTGGTGATTACTTAGATTCCATAGAGCTTTCTGACTGGTATTTTGTTAACTCCATTGTATCTGTTGTAATATGCAATAAAGTTCTTTTTAGTTTGTGCCTTTGTTTTGCAGTGCTGCATGGTGCTGAACCTCTGCCTCATTACACTGCCGCACATGCCATGAGTTGGTGTTTACAATGTTCCCAAGGAGTGGCATATCTCCACAGTATGAAGCCAAAGGCTCTAATTCACCGAGACCTGAAACCACCAAAGTAGGTTTAGAGCTCTTTTTTCGTTTTTTCTTACAATTGGATTTAAGATCATTTAGAATAGCTTTATTGCATTTAAAAGAAATACCTTTAATTAGTACTAACATTTAGATTAACTGTATTCCAAATGAAAGCTGTGCATATGAAACTTCAGTTGCAGAATGATGATTTATGATACAGAAAACTAACTGTATTCAGTTACTTTCTGTTCAACTGGAAAAATGCCCTGCTCTTGCAGGGTACGTGTTGTCATCCTTTCGGAGGGGTTCCATACTGTTGTCTTCTTATCACAAAAGTTTCATACCTTCTTGGTGTTTCTCATGGGCACCTCCCCAGAGCACTGCCTCTTTCTTCTTCACAAAGCAGCCACCTGACTCCAGATCCCTTCTCAACCCACCCCACTCTTCTATAGCATCTTCTTCTCATTGGTTACAGCTGTGGCCTGTTAAAGTCAGGCCTGTTCCTAATCTTTGATAATGGGCCCAGCTGCAACTCCTTAGGGGCAAGATTACTTTCTACACTATCTTTATTTTCTTATATCCTCTCCCGCTACCGATATCCATCATGGAAGAGGATTTTATTAGGAATAGGGCTTCTAATGAGAGGCATTTAAAATCTTCCAGTTTTGGAATGGTTGTGGTATTTAATAAGAGATCATTGTGGGGCGGGTTGATTTGTTCTAATGTCACATTTAATCTGTTGCATTAGAGCTCTTTTGCCACATGGCCATCCTCCTTTATCCCCTCCTTCTGCTTTTTCCACTACCCCTGCCAGAAGCTCCCATCACTTTCCACCAAAACAAAATTTAATGGTTTCCTACCCAGTCAGTTTGTTATCCAGCTCATTTCACAGATTCAGATCTGGCTCCACAGATTAGATAGAAACAGATATTTGAGGATCAGCAGTATCATCCCTTTTTGGTGGTAATTTGCAGTTATTACCAGATAAAATTATAACATGAAGCCACAATTTAAATCTTTAGTCCTTTCTTGTATTCCTCAGTTTTGATTTAGAGAGTTCCATGTAACTTCAAGTGCTTCAGTTTAAATAAATAGCTACATTGATTGACATTGGTGGAAGTCTTGATTGTTCTTCTTTTGGTAAAATTGTTACAGCATTTGTTGGTTTTCAGCCCCTGGTATCTGAAAGTCTACTTTTGTCAGTATATGCTTAGTGGTTTACTATGGCTAAAGATATTTATTTAAGATCTAGCATATAGAAATATTAATAAATTACATCATATAATTGTAATATGTTCACATTAGACACAAACGACCTTCTTTATTTCCCAGATTATAAAACAAAGCCCTGAGATACAAAGCCTAAGATATTCACCTATATTAGAATAATAGTTGTTGGGATTTAAAAAAAAAAAAAAAAGTGGTTTAATATCCTTTTTTTTCTTTGATAGTTTGCTCTTGGTAGCTGGGGGGACTGTTCTAAAAATCTGTGACTTTGGTACAGCCTGTGATATTCAAACACACATGACCAACAACAAAGGAAGTGCTGCTTGGATGGCACCTGAAGTTTTTGAAGGTAATAAAAATTCAGTGTCAATATTACATTTTCTTTATAGGGATGCAACTGTGAATTAATGTGGTGTAAGAATAAGACCGTCATGTAGTCCTTAAAATAAAGTTTACTAAAAACTGAAAGAGTTTTGGCAGAAGTCTAACATTTTTTTAAAAAATCTCTACAAGTGTATATTGTCAAATAATTGTGCAGAGGTTTGAAGAATAGCACTGAACCAAATCTCTCGTGTTATTATTAGATATTTATTTATGTGAAGATGTAGAACCTTTATTCATCATTGCTGAGATTTACATAAGGAATACATTTAGACAGCAGCAGTTCCTTATTTTGTAAGTCAGTAAAATACAGCCAGAGGGCTCTTTCCCCACAGTTTTGCTGTTTCTAAGATTCTTAAATCATTTCAAACTCTTCTGTCATTTAAATACACTGTCATTACTTTCACTCCCTACTCTGATTAGCTTTTAACTTTAGAATTTCCCTGTTAGAGTCTAAATTGAACATAATTGCTTTCTTTTTTCATCCCCCACTTTCTTGTAACTCCCATCTTCACCTGCTTTTTGTGTAATCTAGAGATTTGATGTACTTCCTCTTTCCTACATACTGAGGAACTTGTTAATACCAGTTAATTTGGTTATGTAGAAAAACAAGCTATTTCTTTGAGTGTAATTGGGGAAGGGTGATGATACTTGATAATTAGATACCTATAATTGCTGCATGATTATCAAAGAAATAAACTCATAGATATTAAATTGCAGACTAAACACCTTTTAATCTGTCTGTACCTTAATTATCAATGCCATTTAGCAGTGGTCTGGAAGAGTCACCCTCCTGCTTTAGGAAGCAGGTGTCCTTGATTTGATGTATTTGGCAAGTGCCGATGTGCAGCAGTGGTTTCCCAGATTCTGGATCCAGGTGACCTCTTTTCTTTTTACTGTCCTTATTCCAGAGACTGTCCATATACAGTTTTAGTATTCCTCTCAAACATCACCTTTGGAACTTTTGTTCTGAAGGTACCATTTTCTTCCACATATTGCTTAGAGTACCAACTGGAGGATTATTTTTTTCACTCAGATGCCTGAAAATTTTCCGTTATGTCATTTTATATTCAGGCACTTCCTCTATTTTTTTAGCCAGGACTGCTTCTTTTCTTAATGCTTGTTTTCTATTAAATTAAATTGTATAAATAGGAGATTTTTTTTTCTTTTAGAAATAAGCAATTGAACAATCAGTGTTAAAGATAGATTTTTTTTTCATAAAAAATCTTAATATAAAATGAGTATAAATAAGTGTATTGTAATAGGGATTTGCAGTTCATATCCTAGTTCCTCTAGTGTATGAATCCAGCAAGGTAGAAAGAAACCTTGTATTGCAGTTATTGTTGGACAGCACAAGAAGCCTTCAGTTTACAGTTGTTTTTATGTGCTTTTAACTGAAAGCATTTACTGATAAATAGACAAATCATTATAAAAACACAAGTATCAAGGAGAGGAAAGAATCTAGTATGATGCATCCTCTACAATGCAGCATATCAAATTACACTTAGAACAGTCATTAAACTACTAAAAATAACCACTTTAAATGGCAAAATTATTAAAAATTCCTTTGCTTGTGTTACTCCAGCAGAATTCAACAATGGAATAAAGGCTAATATTAATTTGATGCTGTTCTAGTATAAGGTTTCTAGGTGAGAACAATAAAGGCATGAAAAGCATCTGTTGCAGAACATGTTGCTTAGTGAACTAGTTACTGTAATATTAAGAATTTTTCCCCCATTTTAAACCTAAGGCTTTAGGGCACCTAAAGCCTTGTACAGATCAAATAATCTAAATAAAAACAATATGCTGTAGATCAGGATGAAATAAAAGAGAGCAATTCTGATATAAGAACTCCCATTAGAAGAAACTGTTTTTTAAAAAAATTAAATTACTTTAGGATAATAAGGAAACAATACAGAATACTTTCTCACTTCTTTTGGACTCTCATTTTTCAGAATTAGTCCGAGACTTCTCAGCCATAAAGTAGAATTCCATTGCTCAAATAGGGGAATAGTACTACTTTAGTTTTATAGGCTGTGTGCTACAGAAGTTCTGTGACTGCATAGATGAGACTGTTTTGCTTACCTTAGTGATGTGCCAAGTTTTATAGGCTTTGTGTTACAGAAATTCTGTGACTACATAGATGAGACTGTTTTGCTTTTCTTGGTGATCTGCCATTGTTTACATGACTTTTTTTCCCCAGCATTTTTGAAAATGAGCTGACTGATAAAGCTTTTTCTTCTTCGTACCTTTTGAACTCATTGTCCACATTCAGCTACTTTGATACAAGTGTAAAGAGTTTTTGAGATCCACATTCTTAGAGAGTTTTGTAAAGTCCAAATTAGTGCCTTCACTTAAAGAGGGCTTGTGGCTCATGCTGCAGCCTGTTTCTTGTGTTTGCCTTGCAAACTGGCTGGACTGGAAGAACTGACCAGAGAACAGGCTGTTGGCCTTGCAGTTTGTCAGAGATAGGGGGGCAGAGGAACTTGGCTCACAAGTAGTGGATGGAGCCTGTTCAACTGTTGCTATATGGTGGATATTCACATGGAACTAGACTTCTTTAATTCCACTGTTACTGAAATGATTAGTCTGAATAATACTTTCTGATTAGGGATAAACAAATATATATTCACACATATATATTCTTATGTCATTAGCCATTCACATTTCTTATTAGCATTTGCATGAGTTGCAAAGCATACATTCTTTCTTTGTAGCCTCTGAACATTTTTATTTATTATTCTATATCCCCAACCTGTCTTCAGTGCCTTAGGAGTCTTAGAAATATTGAATTTATGGTCAGAGAGTTTTAATTAAGTAATGACATTACAAAAAGAATAAGAATAATAAACAAGAAGGAAATAAGGTGGTGAGGAATTGAGGACTCTCTTGTTTTGTTCATGTGGTAACTTAGTTGTTCTTTTGAAGACCTGAAATTAATTAAGAGTAATGAATATGACAGATGTTATTGGCTGGCATATTGTGACTAAGGTTGGAAGAAGTGAATTGAAGAATATTTAGAGGAAGCAAACATAATCAGTTAAACCCTGAATGCAAGAGATTTTTTAAAACCTAATAAATTGCAGTTTGTATCATATAAGAAAAGTGATGCATTTTATCATTTCAAGATGACTCCAAATGAAAAGGATTGATTTCCAGAGAGGGGCATTCTTAACAGTCATACTGTCAAGTGATTTCAGATTTAAGTTAGCATGAATCAGCCAGCTTTAGAAAACTGTTTTTTCTCAGCAAACTAAATGTGAAGTGAAAGTAAGTATGTAAAGCTATTTATTTATTTATTGGACCAAGCTGCCCAGGGGAGTGGTGGAGTCAGGATCCCTGGAAGCATTGAAGAAGTGACTCAGCATGACACTTAGTGCTGTGGTTTAGTTGTCATTATGGTGTTTAGTGAAAGGATGGATTCAGTGATCTTGGAGCTCTTTTAAAGCCTGGTTCTATGATCTGCTCAAACTATATTTCTTTTTGACATGTTACATAGAAAAGAGTCAAATTATATTGATGGCTTTCTTCCAGGTAGCAATTACAGTGAAAAATGTGACGTTTTCAGCTGGGGTATTATTCTCTGGGAGGTAATCACCCGTAGGAAACCTTTTGATGAGATTGGTGGTCCAGCTTTCCGGATAATGTGGGCAGTTCACAATGGTGAGTTGAAAACACTTTATTGCATTTGAAGTTGTGTATATGACCTATAAATGTGCTGAACATTCTTAACTGTACAGCTTTAAATTACTAGTGTTTCCATTTTGTGCTTCATTGGATATGCATTTTTGTCACAAAGACTAAATAGATACTGCCACTTTGTGTCAGTGTGACTTTTGAGTTACTTGGCTGCTACTGTGTTTGCTGCAGTGTAACTGGTGTATGAACAAAGGATAAAGAGTAATGTCCTCGTTATTACAACACTCCATTTTAAAAGTGATCTGAGAAAAACCTCTTACCTGGCTGAATGATGATTTTATTAGCTACATTGTCTTTCTTTTACTTCTTTTTTTTTTTAATTGGATGTTTACAAGAAATGTGTAACTTTAGGTAACTTAACCTGTGTTTATAAATCTTAGAAATTGTGAAACCTCCTCCAGGAACATTAGGCATTAAAAATGTTATTTTTGTTTTTCATCTGTGGTGTTTTGGGGTTTGTTTTTTTTTTTATTCTGCTGTTTGAATGGTTTTACCTCTATGCCTAGGTACCTGCACTCATGGAGCAGCACTCTACTGTGCTAGGTGCTATGCAGAACAGGTTTTCAGGAGCTTAGACTATGAACAGGACACAGTGGTTGTGTTCAAATGGACTGCTTTCTTTAAAGCAGTTGTGTAACATTGGTCAATGTAGTAGAGTAAGCTGTAGTATCTTCATGCTAGAGGTGTAATTTTTTTACTGCTGTGTTTTTAGGTACTATGGCAAATTTCTTGAGTAATAAAGTAATGATAGTGAAGTAGTTC
Organism: Zonotrichia albicollis; assembly: GCF_047830755.1. Classification (NCBI taxonomy): domain Eukaryota; kingdom Metazoa; phylum Chordata; class Aves; order Passeriformes; family Passerellidae; genus Zonotrichia; species Zonotrichia albicollis. Next base: position 112,208,238 of record NC_133821.1, on the reverse strand, counting down.
ACTGAATATCTGCAAAGAGTTTCTGCCATTTGTGAGAGACAACATCAAGGCAAGCGCCAACTTTTTGGAAGAAAAAATTAGCAAACAAGCAATGAAGGCTGGTACTCTGCCTGAGTGTCATTGCTTCAGTAATAAATGATAGAAGCATATGGTGGGCACAGGCATATCCTGTTCAAAGAATGGAATGGGGCAGACAGAGACAGAATCAATTAACATTATAGTCTTAATAATGCATATAGAGAGATGTTTGTAAATGCCATTCTTGAGTGAAGAATGAGATTCTCCAGTTTTTCAAGGACACTGGGTGATGAGATTATGAGTGATGTGTGCCTTGCATAAAAGCATTTACTGTAAAACTAAGTGTAAATCTAGTACTAAATTTGGAGGCCTCAGTAAGGTGTGGGAGTATACCTTAAAATTCACTGTCTCTACCTACTTTTGATTTAAAATTTTATCTTCTTTATCTTTTTCCATTTCCTTTTTCTTAGGAAGGAAAGTTAGTGCACTTCATCTCACTTAAAACTATTGTGGCATTCTTACTTCATGTATTACTTGTTCTGTTTAATATATTCTTGAATACTTACCACTTTCTTTGCAAACCATCACTGTATCTCATATATCCGGCACAACTGGTTGTCCATTAATTGTTCTCATGGAAATTGTAATAAGAGGAGGAACTTGAAGCAAAAAACAGCTGAATATTTATACAATAGTTGAGGTAAAATGTTATTAAAAATGAGTATAGACCATGAAAAAGTCACACAAAATTGGTAGTTCCAGGGCCTGATAATTTTTCAGGATGTTCTTAGGAGCAGCTTTCAAAATCAGCTTTCAAAAATACTTTAAGTCTTTTGGGTTTTTCTGTTTGTTTGTTTTTTTTTTTTTTTTTAATTTTGTTTTTTGTTTGTTTGGGGTTTTTTTTTTTTTTTTTTGCTTTTTTTTTTTTCTTGTGAATACAGCATTAGGAACCAAAGAATGTTATTACTTGCTTTCTAATTTGGCCTAGAACTTTATTCTTCAGAAAGAAGTAACATTTCATTAGCCTTTGTAATATGCTGTATTTGGTCAGTCAGTGTATGTATTCAAACTTGTACTGAAGGAAAAGTTTGATTTCATTTCTACTGCTGCTGTGTAGTGCAAAGGAACTTTTCTTGTCAGTTTTTTATTTGTAAGAGAGAAAATTAAGTACAAGCCAGTTCATCCATATTACTATTAGTTCTGCATTTTCCTTTATTTATATAGCAAAATACTGGAGCAAGATCAGACACCTTCAGTTGTTTTAGAGTCTGTTTAAAAGTGTTTTCTAATTTCAATTGCAGGTACTCGGCCACCACTGATCAAAAATTTACCTAAACCAATTGAGAGTTTGATGACCCGTTGTTGGTCCAAGGATCCCTCACAACGGCCGTCCATGGAGGAAATTGTTAAAATAATGACACACTTGATGCGGGTATAAAAATTTATTTACATATTTTAATAATTTCTTAAACTATTAAGCTGGAAAATTGATATACAAAAAGTATGCTTTTCATCCGACTCCAAAGGTGGGCTTGCGTGTTTTCTTTTGCTTCTCTGTTTTTGACAAAAATTACCAAATTATTGAAGGGAAATAATTCATCTTATATACATATATATATGTTTATATTTCCTCTTTGAAGGAGTATAATAACTCATAATAGATTTGAGAAAATAAACAAAGTCATAGGTGTATCTAATGTATTACATTATTAAAAATAATTGCATTCATTTATCTTCTAAATAAATTATTATAAATGTAATATATAATTTACACTTATAAATTATGAGGTACTATTTAAATAGTTTTAAAACAATTGTAATTACTTTTTAATTAAATAATTACTGGTTTTTCACAGTACTTTCCAGGAGCTGATGAACCTCTGCAATATCCTTGCCAGTATTCAGATGAAGGCCAAAGCAACTCTGCCACTAGCACAGGTACATTTGTTTAAGTTAGAGAAAAAGAACAGCAACATGAAATGATGCAGATAGATTGTAAAACATGTTCTTACATTGATTTTGAACTCAAAGTGGAAAACACTTCTGAAATCTTAAGCATCAGCAGACCCTATTTATTTTGTTAATACTTCATACTTAGTGTTCTCAGCCAAATGGTTTTGCTGAAGTGTACTTGTAATTAAGAAAAAGCTTATAATAAAAGCTGTCTCCAAATGCCTGGGTTTAATGTGTCCATTTTTTCCCCCTGTATGTTGCTAGCAATTGACACTCTTTTACTCATATGTAATGTTTAGGAGTTGTCAATTTAAAATGTTTCACTATTCTTGAAAGCTGCATCTGATTTAAGTTGTAATCTCCACGATTTAAACTTGCATTTGTTTTATGATAAGTTGCATGTAAATACAGTAATTTAAAATAAGTGCAAGAAAAATCACTAGAAATTTCATTGGATGGAACAAAATGTGGGCTAGATTTTCAGGTAGTTTTGCCCTCAAAGAAATCCTTTTTTTAATAATAGTAAAAAATCATTTAGTTTTCTTATTGTTTAGAGTACATTTTTTTCCACTTAAGTAGTTTTTTATTTTACATGTCTCCAGCTTCCTCTGCTTGGTTAAATTATTTTCTATCACCAAAGAAATTGCTGCTATTTTGGATAAAGCTTCACTGACTACTTTGCAGCTTAGTGATCTTTATGTTAAAAATATCTTTGCAGCTTTAGCATTTCACTAACTTTAGTAGTTTTTCTTCACCTCTCAGTGCATGATTTTAAGTCAATTTATCACATCAAACCATGAATAGATATTGGCTGATATTTTTCAGGTGTTTGGGCTGCTCTGTAGTTAATGATGGTCTTTGTCATTAATTGTGAATGAGGTTGCTGTTATGTTGTTAATATAACAGCTATCCTAAAAATTTCAAAGAAAGGTAAAGATTGACTTCAGAATGTTATCATAGTATTTAGATACATATTCTTTTTTCACTCCTCTTGCTTATACTAATTGATCTGTAGCAGTCTTGCTACTTGTCTTTCATTAAAAGTTTTTTCAAGTGTTGCTTTAAAGGCAAGTTAGACATCTGAGAGCTTTGCTGTGAAAAGATGTACTTCAGTATTTTTAGTGGACATTCTCAAATGCTTTTCCTTGTTACTGCTTTCTAGGTTCATTCATGGACATCACTTCTACAAACACAAGTAACAAGAGCGATGCTAACATGGAGCCAAGTGACTTCCAAGGAGCTTCTACCAATGACACTATTAAACGTTTAGAATCAAAATTGGCACAGCAAATCAAAAATACAGCCAAGCAGCCGGTAAGCCAACGGGTGCAATTTTGAACCATACTAAAAAAATGGACATGGGTAGACCTAAGTGTTGTGTCTGTTTTGAGACATGTGTCCTCATTCAAAATAGTGCAGAATTGAATGCAGTTAGTTATAGGAGAAGAATGTAGAAGAAAAGGGACAGAAAAATGTTGTACGGTGCCAAAAAGGTAAACTGGAAGGCTCTAATTTTAATCTAATAAATCCCTTTAAATACATCTCCAATGTATTTAAAGGGATTTGTTAGATTTAAAAAGTATGTTTGAAAATTGTTGCCTTAATTTATAATCAAAATACTAGTATGACATGAAGGGATTAAACATTTTAGGTGAATTTTGAAGTAGAATTCAAGCAGAATGCAAAAATACAAAGATTCTCTTATGACAACATTGGCCTAATTCTGCTGATTTTTTTTATCTGTGTGAAGTTAGATTAGTTAGTGCAGTTTTCAAAGCTGCACATACTTCATTTGTTTATACCAATTATTGCCATTTATTGTGTTATGAATTTTAAATCTTGTCCCTTTGAAAATGCATACTGTAGAAACATACTGGTGCATACTATGGAGGGGCTTGTGCAGAATTTTCTTTTCACAAGGTGTGACTGTTGAACAGGGTGACCCTGGCCGTTTGAGTTTGCCCCCATCCCGTGGGAGCAGCGTTGAGAGCTTGTCAGATGTTCGCGCACGACCACCGTCCGCCCTTGTTTCCGGAGAAGCCAAAAGGATGAGCGCTGACATGTCTGAAATAGAAGCAAGAATTGCTTCCATCACAGGTAAAATTTAATGATGTTTGGGGAGTAGACTAAAGAACTGGAAAGAAATAAAGTAGGAAGGAAAATGTAAAACATGCATAGTCTTATACAAAGTTGACAATAATAGCTATATGAAAATACTTAAAGTTTTCCTGTAGTCTTGATTGTCCTTTATTAATTGTGGGGGGAAAATGCCTTTATTTATGGTGATACACTCAGCAAGACTGAGTATTTTAATTGAGTATTTTAAAAGTTTTAGAGATTTTGTTGAATTAGATTTTTACCATTTTTTAAAAAGCGTTATGAGACTTCTAAATATTAGTCCTATTCCAAATGCGCAACTTTCTCCTTTTTATCTGAAATAGTATTATTTCATCTCTGCTAGCATAATTATTTATATAATAACATATTCTTCAGGGTGGTCTCTATAATACTTTTGAAATTAAAAGGTAGGTTTAAAGTTCTTGTTCCCAAATAAGTGTAAAAATCCACTGTGACAGATTTCAAAATGAGAAACTTAATTAGATTTTATTCACCAGGTTAAGAAAGCATTGTTGTCTTTTGTTAAAAACAAGCTACAGGTGTTTTGCCAGGTTTCCTTCAGATACAAACTGTCATCTCTAAGCCTTAAATCATTGAGAGAATTAGAATTTATCTGTAAGTATAAATACATAATTTTATGGTGAAAGCAATCTTGATTCATCCCAGAAGAGTGAATTAATAAAAATGTGTACACTTGGCAAACACTTTCTTGTCTCTTTTCTTCATCAAAGATACTGTTTGTTAATATATGTAAACTTCAGGTTTTAAGTTCCATATGTGAAAGTTTTTTGTGTTACAATATATAAGCACAGATTTAAATAATTAAACAAAATTACTTTGGTTATTTCAGGGTTATTTAGCTGTTTGAGTAATTTTATACCAATATTAAAATTAGGGTAGTTGAGTAGCTGCAATTAGTAAGAAATTACACATCCAAATTCTGGCTTTCTTGTGGGCCATGGCTATTTCATTTTTGTTCTTCATTGTGTTATTGTTACTCCAGGATATTGTTTTATTAAATACTGAGGTACTGAAATAATATTTATCTTGCCCTAATTTTTTTTTACTTTAATGTTTTTATTTTAAAGCCTTATTCCAAAATCTGTCTATTGTATTGTCAGTCTTTGATGGATGACTGTGTAGCACATCTCACCCTGAATATCTATAAAGGTTTCTTAACACAGAAGGCAGCTGTGTACTTACCTGGTAACAACACTGTGCTGGTTTTATTTTAAAACATGTCAGGACACACTTTGGTCACTGACATTCTTAATGTAACTTATTGACATTATCAGAGATAGCCTGGCCCTCCTTTGTAAGAGTTTTTAATTTTCCTAGTTTGTCTTCTTTAAGTACATTGCTCTGAAATAATAATTACTATTCGGAATAATCTAAGGGCTTTTTGGTGGTTTTTTGTTATGACTGAAGGGTTTCTTTTTCTTGAAATAAAAGTACACATTGAACATACAATTTTTGGTTTGGGGTTCTTTGGATAATTTTTGGGAAATCACTTCATGCAGTACTGGACTATGAGAAATGTGGTCAAGCACATCTGACTAACTTTTTCAAAAAAAGGTGAAACAGCACTGTATTGGTTTCTTTTTTTAATCTTGTTAGCCACGTGACAGAAATAATATGCTGTGAACCTGAAAAAAATTGCATGGCTGGGTGAGGATTGGGATGTTGTTAAATCAAGTTGAAAATTATTTAATCTTGTTCCATCGTCCTCTGGATTAATTGTAAGAGTAAATCATGTAATGCACATCACCATTACTTACTGAGACAGGTATGCTACAATGTTCTACCCTCTGGAGATGCATTCAGATTTTTCTCTAAATAGGAACTATTTATCTTAAACTACAGAAGTGGTAAAAAAAAAAAAGTACAATTAGATTTTATTTCAAGGTGTATAATGTTTCTTGAGCATTATTCAAAAATTTAAAAGCTGGTAGTTATATCCAGTTTTCAAAACAAAAAATCGTCACTGGAAGGACAAAAGAGTAAGTGGCAGGAATGATTGTCAAATGTAGTAAAAGTAAATATTTTTTCAGAGATAGATGAGATTTCCTTTGAAAGGAGGTGGTTTAAAGAAGCAGAAGTACCTAGCTATTAGACTTTTAATAAAATAGTTTGTGCCTAACACTAAAGAGAAAATGTTAGTTATGTTCAGGCAGTCAAGTCTTCTTTTATTTCTGAATGTATAGGTGAATTGAAAAAATTTAATTTGTTTTCTGTTTGGATAATTACATTTGGTTTTCCCTTCTGTGTTGCCATGCTGCTTTCTGTGTTTGACCTTTGTGTTGCTAACTATAACTAATTACACTGTGTTGTAATGATGGCTAGTTCTGCATTTTTTGCTTTTTAACAGTTGCTTTACTATGTGTAAGCATGAGTGGAAGGCAATGCAGTTTATTCTGCATGACACATTTTTGCATGAACTCTAGTTTAACCAAATATATGAAAAATGCAGTATTAGGAATTTAATAATTTTGCTCTTGCCGTTTTAGTGTTTTGCATGTGTATTGTATATGTGTATTTTTTCAGCCTATTCCAAGCCTAAACGAGGCCATCGTAAAACTGCTTCATTTGGCAACATTCTGGATGTCCCTGAGATCATCATACCAGGTATCGCAGACCAGGTGAACGGGTCAGTTGGTTAAGATGCCGGAATAATGATCAGACTGCTGAAATACTTCTTGCTCCAGTTCCTTTAGGGCAGGTCCAGAAATTATCCCACTAAATTTTTCATAATGCTTCAGTAAAGAGGAGCATGATATTTTATTACAAACTTACTTCTGTCAGTAAATTGTTCAGTCTTCTAATTCAAATTTACTTCTACTGATAAAGGACGTTTTCCCTTAAGATCTTGATGTTCAGAGTCTTCTTATAGAGGAAAACTATATATGCAGTCTTGTATTACAGTACCTCATTTCGTGAAAATGGAACTAAGTTGAAAAATTCCTGTCTAAGTAATTGTTTTGCCTTATCTTTGTTGTGTTTAGGCTCCCATTTTTAATCAGATCATAGTGGAAAAAAAGCTAAGATAAATGATGTACAGAACTTTAAATCCATGTGATATTTGTGATTAAAACATTAACACTTAGTCTGTGTAATTCTTATATTTGAGTACACTTTTCAAGGGCTAAAGTGTGTGTGCATGAGGTATTGCTGTGATGTTTAGGTTAATGCCAACTAAAATTACTAGGAGGGGCTTTTGATAGGAAAAAAATTAATATAATCAGGCACTATAGATGGGAATATCATTTGGGAATTTCATGAATAATTCTCATGTATTCCAAGTCTTTTTTTAGTTAATAGAATGACATTTTTCTTTCTTTTATTTCATACTTCTCAAAGCCTAAAAATAAGTATAATCAATCCCAAACTGTGATAGGCATACCATTAACAGTATGCAAGTCACTTCAGAGTGATATGTCAGGAGCAGAAAATGAGGAAATGTGAGTGAAAGTATCTAGGAATCCACTAAAAACTGTGGCACTCCTCTTCTAAATTTCTGTCATCTGAGGAAGTTTCCTTGTAAATCTTGATATTGTTAGGTATTAAATGCAAAAGATAATTTTGTACAAAGGTTTCTTTCAAATAACTTTATTGAAGCTTACAGTAGAAATACAGAATATGAGAAAGTAGATTCCAAAGAGCAATAGCACCCATAGAAAAGCAAACCTCTTTGGCACTGAGGCTAACAAATTGGCAAGAAAGTTTACTAGAGTAGCTTTCCACTGTAACTCTCAAGCAGTCCTGGCCTGCACTGACATAAATGAAATCCTGAGAAAGAAGGAAAGCAAAAGTAAAGACATCTGTCCAGTTTCAGTGTTAACTCATGATGAGAGCCTGGTAAGTAAGCTCTAGAAGCTAATGAGTGCCTCTTGTCTCCATACACTGTCCATAAAAACATTGAGGCTTCCAAGAAACTTTGAAACTTTTAGGCAATAATGAAGAAGTTAGTGAAATAAAATACAATGTTATTTTCACAAAACAGATTGTATTGTACCATTACCAGCCTATTGGTTGCTTAGGCAGAGGCAGTCATTTGAAATTCTTCACCTGGTCTATTTTAATTGAACTTGACTGGATGAGAATTTCAAGAATTTGGAATACATGTGAAAGAAATAGAAACCTGTAGAAATAAAATAAAAAAAAAAGGTATAGGGTTGGAGCAAGCATATTAAGGAGTTTTCTCAAAATTTATTCCTAAAGTATTTAAGTGAAATGAGTTTGAGTTAATGCTTTATCAGAAGCAACTGTTCATTAAGAGGAGGATTAGAATAGGGAGAATTTTGCTGTGACTGAATAGAAATAGGGTAAAATCCAGAGTTATGCACTAACAACAATTTCTATTAATAAGATGACATGAGATCATAGCACATGCATGCAGATTAATTCCAGGTAGTATGAGCCACGAATTTAATGTAGTTGTGAAAAACTGTGAAATCTTAAGGCGCATTTCCAGGAAAAATAAAGAAGCACTGACACTATTACTGGCCCTTGTTGAGTTTGAATGAGGAGTTGAACATACTCTTCTGGTCAGCCATATAAAAGAAACATACATGCACTCAAATAATATGAAGAAGAGTTACTAGGATATGAGGGATATAGAGAGTATAAAAACAAATCTGAAAGCATGGCTTTTTTTACCTCACAAAGTGAAAGCTGAGAATGAATAATTATTTTCTATAGCTGAATCTGCTGCGAAAAACTAGGAAGAGATGACTACTTAAGCTAAAAGACAGTATTGGCACTACAGAAAAAATATGTAAATTGTCTGCAAATAAATCTGGGCTTTATATTGAAAACTTTCCGGTTGTCAGAACAGCTTTCCAGTAATAATCCCAAAGCCAGAAAAAAATGAGATTATTCATTACATGACAGAACATGATCATCTGCCCAGTAAACTAATTATATTCATCTGTATAGTTCTCACTTCTTTCCTTTCTTTACTCTTTCAGCACAAAGCTCTCAGTTCTGGCCTCTGAACACACTTTTCACTTTCTAGACCCCTAAGCTTCCAAGCCCCCCAAACTGTTACCACCATCTCAATCCCACCCAGTTACGTTCCATGCTGCTTTTGCCACAGACCCAGCTCCTGCGGACTTCCCCGGGCACGTCCCTCGGTGGGGCGAGCAGCTCGTCCCTGTCCTTGGAGCCGCACAAGCGGCGGTCTGTGCTGCTGCCTGGAGTTGTGCTGAGCACATGGCACAGCAGCTGCTGCCCAGAGAGGGGAAGCACCAGGCAGGCATGTTACCGTGAGTCAGCTGCTTTGGGCAGGGCTATTTTGGAAGTATGAGTGCTACATCTGCTATCATTGGGGGTTTTCGTAATGCGTTGCCTCAACTGCATTTCGTCCATGAACTGATTATGCTTCCAAGGTCGTAAAATACATACTTTATCAATTAAAGGTAAAATATTGTCAGAAGGGAAAGTTTTTAGAATATATTTGCTCTTCTTCCTAAGTAGGTACTGTAAGAATGAGGAGAGCTATTTGTTTATTTAAGATGGTATTTTGTGTTACTAGCTTACAAAACTTAAATACTGAAAGATGGGTCAAAAAATTTGTCCTTTGTTTAACAGCTTAGCAAATGAGTTTGCAGTGGTGGTATCTTGTAACCAGATAGCCTAGTGATGTATCACTTCTTTTTTTTTTCATTTACAGTATTTATAGTACAGGTTATAAGCACCAACTTTGTTTTTATATACATATTCATATATAAAAAAATGAAAACCCTAGTAAGTACAAGAGGTTTAATATCCTTATGTTTAAAGAAACAAAAAAAAATCTGAATTCTAATTTGTGTACATTTTTGGTAGAAACCATTCAAGCAGCATCTAGCAAATATACCTACAAGTACAGCCTTCTCTTCACTGGCAATGTTAGACATCTCGTGCATTTAGCATGTGTGCATTTGGCTTTGTAATTTTGTCATCTGAAACTGTGCCACAGCGTTACAATTTTTATAGCATTGACACTGCATAAATGATTACTCAAGATAGACACGTTTTGTAGAGGGTCTTTATAAGGTAGATAGGAATTATGGATGCTGTAGGTCTGTAGTTTTTCTATCTACTTTTAAAATCAATGTATGCCAGAAATCCCACTCTTGTCTTCCCAGATCACTTAATTCATCTGGAATTCAGATCAATGTTTTAACTTCTTCAGAATGTCTTATAGCAATGTTGCAGTCACTTAATCATCCTGCACTGTGAGAGAGGCTTGAGCCCTGTAGGTGTGTAAGGAAGAGAGAGGACTGTGAGTAAATAAGAAAGTGTAAAAGGAGATGCAAGTATCTGCTAAAGGGCAGGGAGAAGAGGTCATAGCTGGTCTGGATATTTGGCGGCTGGGTGGGGGCGGTGATCAAAAGCTTAGTAAGTTGTACAATTTATTTTTGCCTAGAGTATGTGGTGCAGGACGTGATGGAAGTTTCCTGTTCCTTTAGAATTTAATTTTAGAAAATAAACAGCACTATGTGAAATGGGTTGTTCTGAGGCCATGAAGTATATTTGTGACTTTTGCTTTTTAATCTTAAAATCCTGTAAACCACCAAAAACCTGACACTGTGCATCAAGTTACTGTAGATTAACTTCTGTCCATGTACAAATCTCTTAGTATTATAATGAGGATAAAATATTTTTAAATGGACATAGAAGTAAGAACAAGATCAAAACTGGGAGAGGAAAGCATAAAGAAGTACCCATGAGCTTTTCAAATAAATATTTTTGTTGTGTTGTACAGCGTATTTTTCAGTTGAAATTTGTCTTGAATCTGGAGCAATAAGTATTTGTTGATTCGTAGTCTGTTTCTGCCTTGTTGAAGCTATTTGCCAGATGTCTGCAGTATTATACTAATTAAAATGGCATTGCCTAGTTGAGCTTGCTCTTCCCTCATGCTACTAACTTGAAGATATTTCATTTAAAGGTGTTCATTTTTTACAACAGTAGTTTTGGCCCCTCTTTCCCCCCCACCCCTTCACTTCCCGCAAGGCATTTTCTTTTCTTTCTTGCACCCCACCCTGATTATTTTAACATTTTGGCAGCCATGTTCTAATATTTCAGCAACACATGCGCTGGGTTCTTTAAATTCACAAATGTTGCTAATCTGAAATGAGAATTTCAGATATTTTTGCAAGCCTATTTCAGCTGAGCTAATTTTATAACAATGTTGTTGAATGAAATGTGCACATAATTTTGTATCAGTTGTGGGTGGATTTCGCATATGTTGCATATTGAGATGAGCTGTGGCAGCCAGATGAAGTATCCACAGCACAGAATTCTATTAAATGTATAATCTTGTTTGTTAAACAATTGCATAGAGGAAAAGTTCACTGCAAATGAACAAGTTCAGACATTTTTACATAGATTTGTAATTCACAAGATCCCCATATGAAAGCATTAAACAAACTTAGCTGTTGTTGCTTAGGTAAGTATATACTTTCCCTGAATTTCAGAAGCAAAATACCAAGACCACAGAACAGTTGCAATTCAAATCCGTTTGTAGTCAGAGCAAAAAGTATATTCCTGATTTAGAATCCTGCTTGACTTCTTATATGCTTCTTCTCCTTCTTATATGCTTGTTTCTTAAAGTATCTTCTATAAATTTTAAAATAACATGACAAATTGATAAAATGACACTAAGCATTTTGTATTGCTGTTTAGTGTGCTCCTATGTGTAATAATGCATATATTTAAAAACTTAAAGGCTTATTAAATATATCAGTTAATATTAAATAGTCTTACATTTTTGTAGTAACTGTTGCAATTCAAAACATGTGTCAGGATAGGCTTGGAGTCGTGGGAATTATGCTGAATGAGAAGTATCCAAAAGGTCAGCAATGTGATGCCTTTTGCAGGGCTTTGAGTGAGCTGTGTTGGTGGCTGAGTGTGGGGCTGCTGGGTGAGGGGCTGCCATGGCTGCAGTACATGTTTCAGATGCTCCCCTCCAGTAGCAGAGTTACGTAATGCAGAGCTAAGAGCAAGAATTTTGAGCATTGTCAGCTGTTACTGGGGACATTTTGGTGTTTCCTTTTGGACAGCTGACTTGCTCTCAAGAGATAATATAAACAATCACTGTAATAAAAATCAAAGTAGTCAGGGAGATTCTGTTGCATAATCTCCTTTTATTTTTAAGGAGATTTTGTTTCCTGAAAATGCCTTTGATTGCTTGTCAGTGCTAAAATTTAAACTGTTTTATGTAGCTGTCACTGGTGGATAATTGCGAACAGGTGGAAGGAGAAGAGGAAAAGATTACAGCATTGTGCTTCGTAGGTTGATGGTGAGATGTGATTTAGCTGAACGGTCCCCTTTTCACACTTCTCAGAGCATGAGAACAGGACATAGTTTCGTTCCCCTGAAGGAGACAGGAGAGCAGAAGGAAGCGCTTTCACTTCTTACTTTTCTTGAGGGGAGCGTCACGCAGGCAGGAGTCCTTGCTGTGTTCCTTGAGCAAGCCAAAGAGCAACAGGTTAAAGCTGGCAGCCTGTTATCTTTGTGGTTTAGCTTTTAGAAATCCCCATAACGTAACGCACTTGAAATAGATGTCGTCATCAGCTCCTGCCCCAAGTACTAAGCCTGACCAAATACATGTGACAGAAGATGGTGGAGTAAAGTGCAGCAGCTATTCATGTGGTAGGAGTGGTTATTGTATTAGGGTATACTTTTTGTTGACAGGCCAGCATGTTTTGAGTTAAAATTCTGCAGCTGTCTCTCCCCCTCTCTCACTTTGTCTCTGTGGATTTGTACAAATTCCAAGCTCCTCTGCAACAGTCGCACCCTTCTTATTTTGTTCTGAATATATTTCACTGGTTTGTTTTTGTTTTGTTTTTTTCCCAGCAGGAAACGGACAGCAGAGGCGCAGATCCATTCAAGATCTTAGTGTTGCTGGAACAGAGTCCAGTCAGGTAATGTCCTTCTCATCTCTTCTTTGCCTTTCAGTAAAGTCAGCACCAAATCTGTACTGGGGAACTGATCTGGAAATCTTCACCTTTGATGCTTTCATAGAAATGATGTGGAAGCTTGGCAGACTGTAGTGTTGTTTGTATTGCATTGAAATGAGAGTAGCTATGAATGAGCTCTAGATGAGAAGCATTTTCTGTACAGCTTATGCAGTATTTATCACTTTTATGTACACATGTTTTTTTGTGTACTGTTTAATTTGGCTGAGGGCACATGTTACACAGGAAAGCCTTTTCATCTTTCTGTATGTAGGAAATAATTGTAATTACTACTTATTGTCTAAAACAGTTATATATAGACTCACTTTCTGCATGAAAATAAAAAGCATGTGCATCAGTATTTTAAATGTTACTTATTATCAATTTCTGAATTCTGAATAGTAAATTACAGAGATATCTCTCTGTTTCTTGTGAAAGATTTACAGCAGGGTGTTGTCAAAAAGTTTTGTTTTAAAAGAATACTATTTCAAAAAGATATTTTATAATAACATCGCTATTTGACTAGTATTGTAAATGCCATGGAAACAGAGACAGTGGTATGCTACATAACATGCTCCTAGTTTCATTTCAGTTTTAAATGAGAAAAGTGTAGCTAATGTGTTTTTTTCAGATGTGATTATTTTGTGGTTTTAATTGCTTCAACAATTCACAGAGGCTATTTGGTCCTTAGTGTGAATTGGCAATTTTGAGATTCCTACTATTATTTGAGTGTGGGATACTGGTGCTTAGCATATTGATCAGGTTAATCAGGTTTCCTTATTAAGCAGCCTACTACAATAATATAAAATGGGTGGTAATTCTTGGGGGGTGTAATTGTCAGGAAAATAACCTTTGATTTTTCTTTAATTCCATGGAGTATGAAACCCACAGAAACCTCATCAAGCCTGTAGGTATTAGTAAATTTACTGTCTACATTTACCAGAAGATAACAAGTCTACATAATATATTTTAATATCTTCAGAGAAGACAGGTTTGTTAGAAAGAAATTAATCTGCAAAATTTAGGAACTAATTTAGCCTATTCATTTAATTGTAGAATTATAATTATGCAAGACTTGAGGGAAAAAATTAAGTGACAATACATCAGTTATACCAAATTGTGCTGATTGATGTATGAATATATTTAATTAGAGCTTTTTTATTTAAAAGTTTTCATTCTGTTCATTTTAATGAATGGTTGGTATTTCAAATTTTCATCGTTTCCTTCATATCTTAATAACTAGTATTATAATCTTTATTTGAAAGCTGTTCTACTGCCTGTATGGGTGTTCTAGCTAAATTGTCGTTGTGAACAGAATGATACAGAAATTTTGTTTTATGTTTACCTCACCAATATCTCCTGTGGGTCTATAGAAGTACCAGAGTGATATTTTACTTTCATACTTTTGATAGTGTACATATTGGAAATGTAAGTGGAAGAATTACAATTGTCTGTTACTATCATGCAGTTTCTTTGGAAACATGGTAAAATCTGGAAAACATAATATTTTAACGCGCATGAAAAATGCAGTTTCAAAGATATTTTTGCACTGACCATATAAACAAATAATGAATTTTTATCCCCTTTTTGATGGAAGAGAGATAGAGGAGTGTGCTGAAACTAATGCTAACTTCTGATGTACACATGCTTGTATATTAAAAAAAATTGGAAAACAATGAAGAAACAGAGCGCAATGTAATTATGGCTAAAGACTTAAGATTAATCTTTATGGGTTTCTATACATCTGGACCTCAGTGCCTTGATTTTTTATTTGAAATTTTGAGCTGCTATCCATATAAGCAATCTATGAGCCAAAGCAGAAAAAACATCTGAGTGATATAGCTCTGGTGAGTTTATCCAATCTCCCCATATGCACTATACCATATCTAGGGTATCCTTTCTAATGTGAAAATCCCCTTCCCCTCCCTCCCTTCATTGCAAACATCTTCTTCCCCACATTCCATTCTCCCTTACACCCACTCTGAGGCACAGCCTTCTTCACCAAGCAGCCATGGCCCCTCTGCTCCCTCACCCAGGCCGTGGAAGGCCCTATCCCACTCATAATTGAAAGATTGCCACGGTACCTCTTTTCTGGCTTTTAACTATTTGACACAGTTAAACTGATCAGGAATATTTTACTGAATGTATTTTTCCTGAAAATTGCTGCTCTGTCTATAGAAAATGGTTCTGTTGCTACTATGGGTTTTTAATTAGAAAGGTTTTTCCAATTCAGAATGGAGTTTTTCTAAAGGTGAAGGAAAACACCAGGATTGCATATAAATAATCAAATATATGTATATATAGTATTAATTAATATTTTTATATATGGGTGCTTACCTGAAAGGCGTAGTCCAAGACTCTTGGTCCTGTTACCTGTTTGTCAGTTTTCATTTTACCACCTTGTATGTTTTATGATTGTATGTCTATTTTATGTCTGTGTGCTCTTTGTGAGGCTTATATGGCTGACAATTACTATGGTTATGTTGTTGAGACACTTAAGGTGCTTAACAGCATTGCTCTTACTGGTGTTCTCAACAGCAGACACTAATAGTGCTTTGCAGAGGGTTTTACTACTCAGCATCAACAGTTTAGATAGGAAATTTGCTAGGTCAAGGGTTTTCCATCTTTGGATCAGCTGTTAGAGTGATTTGGTGTTGAGAACACATGTTCAGGTCTGAATTTTCACAGATTTTAGCACTTGGTGACCTTAGACTGGTCCTTACTCCAAGTGACATAAGCATCACTGATGCAACTGTCCCTTCTAAAATCAAATGCTACATTTTCGTTTGTTTCTGTCTATATACTGTGATTCTCTGTCATTTCTTTTTTTTTTTGGAATGGAATTGTTTCTTCTGCCTATTTCTCTGTACATGCACTTTAAAACATTTTAGTGTGTCCTCTCTCTGATGCTATTGCTCTTGCCTAAACACCTTTCCAACATAGAAACATGTGCAGTCTCTTAACTGCAACGACTAATATTTTTGGGGATTTCAAGTAACACAGCAAATTGCCCTTAATACTGCATGCAGTGTTTACAAAATTTCATGTTTTATATGGATACTGAGAAACATATCTGGCCTAGTGACCCAAGATCTGCAGGTTGTGATCTGATGCTCAGTGTGGTATCCATCTCCTTGCCTGTGTGTCTTTTATTGTTTTGGATGTTTTGTACTCATCTTTCACAGTACTACCATAAACACCAAAACTACCTGCTTCCTCTTTTAAATGCTGTTTTGTTTTGTTTTGGGATTGTTGGTTTTGGGGGGAGAGGGGGTGTTGTAACTGTTGCAGAACCTCCATAACTTTTACAGTTTACTTTGAAGTGAAAAAAATTACTATATTAAAGAAAGCCATGTGCTGATGTGAGGAGTTAAGAAGCAAGGTCATAATGTACATGCCCACATGCATGCAAACTAAGTGGGATAATTTGGGGATCTGATATTGCGCAGATGAATCATTCTGTCCATGAGATTGTGAAATTTGTCACAGATGCACATTCGGGTTTTTTTCTCCCCTTTCACAGCAAGATAAAATTCACAGCTGAGATGAAGAAACAGGACTAGTAATGATGATTTCTTTAAATCATGTTGCCTGTTTAAATTAAGCTTCAGGGAAGATTATTACTCAGAATAGGCCTGCTTTTCAAGACTGTAAGTCTTTGAGAAATGGCAGCTAAGAATGCTGTGAGAGTTTGACCACCTGGCAAAGATGATTTGAGAGTAACCCACTAGCAAGTCTGGAGGAAGCAAGGATGAAGGCGTAGCAGAAACTGATTGCCAGAGTCCAGACAATGGACTTTACCTGTCAGAGGGGCTGCCATGCAGGTGGCCTAAAGCATCTCACTCAACAAACTCTCAAAACACTGTAATCTAACCAGTGTTCAGTTTGGGAAACTTCCCTTCAGCTTCATAGTGCTTTTTAGATATGCTTCAGATGTGATTCCTTCATTTCTACATCTACTGAATTTCATGTAAATAAAGATATCAAAGAAATGTGGTTTTGATTGGTGGACCAAAACAATCTGGTAAAGCACTGAGAAGTTACTGTAACTAGAGTATTTCTCAGGTGCCTTTCACTATCCACTATAGATACACAACAAATCTCTTTTTGCTTAAAGGTATTTTATGCTGTTACAAGTGCTTTCTCTATCTTCTGATCTTTTACATCAGCAGGGTGTGTTTATCATTCATGTTTGAGGACGCTAACAGTAAGCTCAGCAACTTAAATCTTACTTAATGTCAACAAAAACTCCAACACAAAAGATTTTTCAAAATGTCTGATGCCATCATCTTGATAATATCCATCAAATTATTTCTACAGTTTATTGTCTTGTTTCTAGATATTAACATAAAACACAAAATGCTTAATAAACATCACAGAAGAAAGAGTATGCCTTTGAAATAATGGATGTTTCAGTGTGTATAATCTTGTTATTCTTCGGATCATTACTGGGCCAGAATCCTGAATTTTAAAGCTTAAATTAAAGTAGGATATTTGGAAATAAAGTCATAAAGAAATATAGTTTCTAGTTAATGTATATTTGAGTGCTTATTTTGAAAAATGGAGTCATTTAATGAATCATGATAAATACACCATCCTGAAAATAGTTGTATTTTAATAGCATCTTTCCTTTTACTTCATTTTTTTCTGAGAAACTTGCTGGGGCTTGTAGTCTTAAATCCATTACTGTGTTAATTTAAAGTCACTGAGGGGGTATGTGAAATAGAAACATATATATTGTAAATAACATTTCTGAAAAAGCAGCTTAGGAGAATAATGAAATCTGTATTATGTTTTTGTGCTTTGGTAAACAAAAAGACTGGAGGAATCAAGCAGTACATGAAAAAACAGCCTTCAGAATTTTGGTTTAGTTCTTAAACTGCTTCATAGGGAAGCATGTACTCATTTTCTGATTTATGTGCTTCAATTGACTGATTCTTTT
This sequence comes from Zonotrichia albicollis, assembly GCF_047830755.1. Classification (NCBI taxonomy): domain Eukaryota; kingdom Metazoa; phylum Chordata; class Aves; order Passeriformes; family Passerellidae; genus Zonotrichia; species Zonotrichia albicollis. The sequence continues at coordinate 112,190,265 of NC_133821.1, read as the reverse complement.
GATTTCGTTTTTCACATTTTGTGAAGATTAATCAAATAACCTCTGAGTTAACTAAAGAACCAGAGGAAAACTGTAGATTACTACATGGTAGTCTAGTGCAGCTACTAAGATGTATTCCTTTTATTGAGTGTAGTTCATTCATTAATTAAACATTGGAAACAAACTATTTCCTCTTTATGTTACAGAGCTGCTAGATTTCACTGAACAATGGTGCAAAAATCGCTAGACATATTGTCATGATTTTCTATAGATCTTGAACACTCTGTTCAGCATTGCTTTTTGTTATGCTGAATAGCAAAATTGTATCAATTTCTTTTACACAGTTAAGAAGAAATGGGGATGAAAGTGTCCCTGCAATGCATGTAAAGTTGACCAAACTAGTAGGAGAGCATTCAGGGTAAAAGCTTGGGGAGGGAAAGGGGAAAGTGTTTTTAAGGAGGATTATAAGTTCATATTTCTTAAATTTTTTTTCTTTTTAATGAACTTCTCGAAAAATCTTCTGTTAACTTGTTGTTGTGTTTTATTTTGTCATTTCAGGAGAGTAGAAACAGCAGTAGATCATCTAGTCCTAGTGTGAGAATGATCACTACCTCGGGACCAACCTCTGAAAAGCCAACGCGTAATCCATGGACACCAGATGATGCAGGTAATCCTTTGTTTATTGTGTAAATTTTTTGCCTGTAAAAAAATTTAAATATTTATTTGATTGTAGTATGAGGTGTGTGCTCAGACATTAATAAAAGTAAGCAATGAAGATCATTATTTTTTTAAGTTCTGCTTAAATCCAATCATTACATTGCTGCCTTGTTTTTCACATACACTGTAAGAATACTTATTTATAGATTGGTAAATTACATAAACTTGTAAACATTTTGCTTGTAAGAAAGCGCTGTAAATTGCAATTATGATAATACTTAATGAGCATCTTGTTAGCCATCCTTTTTTAGTGTGGTTTTAGAGAATTAGGGGAATAAACATCTTAGAATATTTTAGTCTTGTCCAGTTGTATTTTCAAGGCACATTTAAAGACTTCATTGCCCGGATATCTGATATTAAATGTTATGTAGGTGAGTATCATCTGGAGTAGGTTACTCCTGTTTACCAGCTCTTATAATTTTGCTTATGCAGGATGTAGATGTGCACACAAAATTGCTGATTTTAAATGCACTAACACATGTCTGTAGAGACATTGTAAATACTTCTACTGTAGCATCACTGTTCCTTTGTTATGAAATAGGATAAAGAATGAAGATAATTGAGTTTGATTTTAAAGGTCATAATGTGTTCTGTTATGAAAAGAACCAGTACTGGAATGCAGGAAAAAATGGATCCCCACAAATTCAGTTTTAGAATATAAATAAAAATTACAATTTTGATACCAAAATGTACATGTTGAATCTTAAATTTTCTCTCAAGATGATACTTCAGAGTGCCTCAAATACTGTAATCTTTTCCTTGTGATCTTTTCATCTTGATGATCAGACTCTTTTCCTCTAACCAACTGCAAAATGGAAACTCATGTGGTGACTGACTCTTGCACAAGCCTATGTATATATACATAAATATGTATGTATATTTGCACACTTGCATTTTACCAAATATAAGATGATTATGTAAAATGTACTTTCCTTTTTTACCCATGTTAGTGGGAGGACAACACACTCTCGTGTTTTGCTTCCTTATTTTCTTCTTTCTGTCCTTTGTTGCTTTGCCTGACCACAAGTCAGTGGCTTGTCACTCATAACTTTCCCAAGCCATTTCCCACTGCTGCAGCCCACCTTGGGCCCTCTTGTGCAGCATGGACCCTGAGTTGCTTTAGGCAGTGAGCACTAATGGGAATTGCTGCCTTGCATTGGAAGCAAGCTCTTACCCAGTCAAGAGTTCATTGGAAACCAAAAGCTGCAAATCATAAACCAGTGCAACAAAAGTTTGTGCCAAGTTTTTGGTCTTAAATGCAGCACAGCACTGGAGCTAAAAGTCAAGTTTGTTTTCTGGCCCACAGAAATTGGTCACCTTATAGTCAGGTAAACACAGAATGTGTCATATGTATATTTTTTCTTGTTAGATTTATGTAGGCCATGCACAAAGAATTGTTCAAATTTCTGAGGAGAGAAATAATACTGGTTTTCTGTAAAAGATGCTATGTTTTAAATTTAATGAAGCAAAGTGATAAAACAAGGATGCAGCCATATCTGGTCAATCAGGGAGAATTTTCAGTTCTGTGATGTGGTGCTGAAACACTTGGGAATGTTGCCTGAAGCGTTGTAGTACATGTAGTGATGTATTTTTGAAGCATGGCAATTCATTGTCTCAATATCCGTATATGGCAATAGTCTAATGTAGGGAAGGACTTCTCATGTTGATTGCATTTAAGATACCATGGTGATTAAGTCTCTGGTTTTAGGGTTGTTTCCTTTTTCTTTTCCCTTTTTGTTTTTACCACCTTCCAGTTTCCTTACAAGCATACACTTAACCACTTTTTCTCCATTCCCACCCTCTTATTTCTGTTTCCTTTTGAAGCTGCTCTTGGAAATAGCATAGTCTTTGAGGGCAACACCTTAGTTTCTCTACCACGACTACTCTGTGGCAGGTGCTTTTGGGGTATGGGTAAGCAGCCCCTTTTTTTTCCCACCTACCCTCCTCCATATAATCCTCTAGTAGCAATTATGCGGCTGTAAAATCAGTAGTTTCTCCATGTGTCTTTACTCCTGTGTCTCTTAAAGCTTAACAGTAACCTTGTGATCCCCAGATTGTGGGCTACTGAAAGATAAGAATGCAGAAACATACTAAATCTGGAATGAAAGCTCTAGAGAAATCCAGAGCAACTGCAGTGTAAGAAGAGAGCAGCCATGCCCAGGAGACAGACCGATTATTGGGTTCTTTGCTACCCACAAAGTATCTGTATGGAGCAGAGAAGATGCTCTAGAGCATGTTGTGAGGAAGATACTTAGAGACCTCACTGGGAGCAGGTTTCAAAACTGAGCAGGAGGTTGTGCTTATTTTATTTTGGCAGAGCTGATTTGCACAGCTTCTAATTTTAAAATCATTAGATGCATGGGCTGGCTGGCTGATCCTTCATAAACAAGAATGAAATGGCAAATTTTTTATAAACAGAAATGATTGCAAACTGTACAAAAATGGTGTTTTTAAAATCTGTGTGCTGTTACATGGCTTCTAGAAGTGTAGGTTGGTAACCATAATTTTTTTTCTTGATGTGATAGACCATACTTTTGATGTTCTTAACTATCAGAAAAACAAAATGATTCATCTGCCTTGGGATTGGAACGCTGCTATTTCCATCTGCTTATCCACATTCAGATTGTGTATTGTGTAATTACTTAGACTTCTTGTTTTTGTCCTGTAAGAATAGAATTAACTCTTTTTAAATAAAGTTTTTAAAGTTAACTTTTTAAAGTTTTCTTGGTGTTTTTACAGAGACCAATGGGTCAGATAACTCCATCCCAATGGCATATCTCACATTAGATCATCAGTTACAGGTAATAAATATACAGTTTATTAGATTCTCATGTTTGCATTTCATTCTAACATGTGACTTGGAGACTGCAAAATATAGTGCCACATATTTACCTGGGTTTATGTTCTGTCTAATTTTTGACCAAGGCTAAAAAAAATATATTATGTAATCTGAGATTGGTTGACTCAGGTTTGATCAAGCTATTAAAAACAAGCCCTGGGAAACATGATCCCTAAAACCAAATATAAGCTGAGTTTGACTGTCAAAATAAGACATTATTTGCTTGAGTGTTACTGAATCAAATTGTTGTATACACTTTATTTTTTGTGTGTGATATTAAATGTTGCTCTGATTTTTGTGACAAGTGTCAGATTAAAAACTTCAGATTTGAGTAAACTTTGACATCGGTGCAGTAATATTTTCCACAGGATGGTTTAACACTTATTTTTAAATGCTTACTGGTTTTTAAAAGACTGTTATAAATACACTGCAGAGACATTCTAACACACTATTTACTAAGATATCAGTTCATTAGTCTTTTACATGTCTGATTTATTTTCAGCCTCTAGCACCATGCCCAAACTCCAAAGAATCTATGGCTGTGTTTGAACAGCACTGCAAAATGGCACAAGAATATATGAAAGTTCAGACAGAAATCGCATTGCTCTTGCAGAGGAAGTAAGTGAAATGTGTTTGACCTTTTCTGTTCTTCTATGTCTTTCCTATCCACAAAGTCTGTGTATAATAATAAAAATACACAATAAAAAGTAAATGATAGTCACTGTGACTATTATTTCTGGCATTATGATGTAACATTTCGTAGGGCATAATTATTTTCCAACCTTAAACTCAGGAATACTGAGCTGCTCAGTACAGATGAAATATTTAGAGCAAGTAATTGAAAGTTCCAATCAATATCTAGACTCTTCTTCTGGACAAGTCCTACATAAGTAGTAACGAACCGGTAATGTTTGATTCTATCATCTCAAATGAAGCACCTGAACTGTTAAAGAACCTTGGAATTGTATTTGCTACACTGTCCATTAAAGTATTTACAGTTGTAATTTATAGAGAATTGTTTAGTTAACGGATTATAGAATTTTGGGTAATATGTCAGTGTTACTCATTTTGCAGTTAGTTTTAATCATATCTGTGACTTTTGTCAAGCACTGCATTTACAACTGTATTATCAACATTCATCATAGATTTTTCTGCCATGGCTTGAGGACCTGATGCTTAAAAGCTGTTATGTGCCTTCTCCTTGAGTGTTGGAAATAAAGTCTTTCCTCTTGCAGTGTTTACATGTATAAGTAAAGCAGCTGCACATATTGTTGTATTAGGTCAAAAATTATTGCTGATTCAGAATTTGAGTGCATAACAAGTTCTGTTGTGTTCTGTTTCCTGATGCTGGGGACTAGTTCAGAGGTCATAGTCACACACTAGACCAAATAATCAGCTTGTGACCCACCAGTGTCCAAGCCACTGGCAGCTGTTAATAGGGATCTTGCCTTGGTATTTGTGGATTAGCTAATTAGAAAAATGTGTGTACCTTTTGTACAGTAGAAATAGCATACAGAATGGGAGGAAAATGTTACTGTAAGATTGAACTCCTGTCACATATTCACTTTGGGCTTAGTATTGTGTGAACAATTTGGTTTTTTAACATGTAACTAGGATTTTTAGATCTGATGAGGAGATAATGATGCTAGAGTTAATATCTTCATTTTGATTCTATTTGTGTTGTCCCCAATGGTCAGTAAATCATTTAAAATGTATTTATTTCAAAACTGTTAATTTTCTGCTTTTAGATTCCTACTGTTTTTTTTTTTCTAGGAAGTTTGTGTTCACATTTCTTCCAAACTGGTTTTTCTTATAATGTAATTGTCCATAAGTGTTAAAACACAAAAAGTTGTTGTGATGGATGAATTTAATTCTGGTTAAATAGTTATTAGTTCAAACCTCATATAATTACTAAATTTTCTTTAACTGTAATTAAAAACCATATGGCAACAGTTAATTAATTTTCTCCTTTGCTATTTTGTTGCAAAAATATTGCTGGCAGCTTTCCTTCTTGTCACCTCATAACAAAATAGTAAAACAAACTGCTACATCAGTTTTGCAGAATAAATTATAACAAGATTATCAGTGTGTGTAGGCCTCTAAAATATTTGCTAAAAAAACGTGTTGAACACTTACAGCATAAATAATGGGAAATGCCAGTTACAGAAGTAATTTCCTTGATTCTACTTTTCCGCCTCTTTAATAAGTTCAAGTCCAGATAGAAAATAGCACTTTACTAAAAAGTTACAAAAATTACTGCAGTTTTCTATTTGAAGTTGCCTTTTAGAGATTTAAAATGTGTGTATAGATATCTAAAATTGGAGTTGAATATATTCATGAAATTTTGTGTGGCTCCTTAGGTATTTTACTGTGACCTGTAAAACTACATCTGAAAGACATTATCTGAAGGACAGGTTTAGAGACTGAGGCTCAGTCCTCAGCTGTTTTAAAGTTTAAATGTGGATTTGATTTGGAAGGGAATTTTTCCCCACACTACATTAAAGAATAACATTCTTTTGACAACTTCTTTTGCACAGAATATCACCAGCTGTAAGTTCAGATTGATAACCAAATACTGATTTGAAACATATGAAGTCATCTACACACAAATGAAAATAGAACATAAATGACAATGACTTTTTTTTTTCCCATTTCAGACAAGAACTAATAGCAGAACTGGACCAGGATGAAAAAGACCAGCAAAATACATCTCGTCTGGTACAAGAACATAAAAAGCTGTTAGATGAAAACAAAAGTCTCTCAACATACTATCAGCAATGCAAAAAACAATTAGAGGTCATCAGAAATCAGCAACAGAAGCGGCCAGGCACATCATGATTTCCTGGGACCTTTCAAATGAAAAATATGCACAGAAAAGACTGATTTTTTTTTATTGATATTATTATCCCTTATTATGACAACTCATGAGTGTTAGCTTCTTGGTGTGATCTGTATGTGTCTGCTACACTTAACATCATTTAATTTTCTTTTTCCTAGGTGAAATCCAGTTCAACAGGTTAATTGAATAGAGTGAAAAAACAGTGACTTGAATTAACCAATAGCCCTCAATTTAAAGCAAGAAGAGTGGCTGTTTGCATGCTCCTTGTGTGAAGGCTAGCCTAACAAGTGTTGAGGAGGCTGCTAAATTGTGAGAACTTATTTTTAGTTTTTGGTGTTGCCTCAGTAAGAGCAAAAAAGAAAAGACTTTCCTGTTTAAGAATGGTTTTGTTCCAGTGTCTCATCTCAAACTATTATTATGATGATTATTTTCATAATAAACTGAAACATGCAGCAAGCTGCAGAGGTGATGTTGGCTGATCAGAGTAATTCATGATGCATTAGTGGTGCCTTTTACCTGTAGACAGTGTATTTTTCCACATGCAAAATGGTAGGCAAGCTGATGCCAGCATTCTCAGTTCAGTGCTTGATAGCCCTGCATTTTGACTAATATATTTCTTGTAATCTTGCATTCATAAAATATTTGAAGTAAAAGGCTGTATTTTGTTTACTTTCTTGGGGCGAATGGCATGCAGTTTTATTTAAATACGGGCCAGAAGTTAGGAAGGTGATCACTTTACACAATACACACTTTACACTTTATACATGGGACAGAATTGATCCCTTGTGTAAAAGAGATATCATCAAAATATGTAAAAGTGTGTTTCAAACTTTTAAAACTTTTGTCCCTGTAGAATCTTTGAAAGAAAATTCAGAAAGAAGATTAATACACTACTTGAAATACTTGCTCCCTCTATGTTTTTGCTCCGTTATTGATTTTGTTTCAGGAGGTTTTTTTTCTTAAAGTTATTTGATGAAAAGCATTTACCATAAATGTAAATAAGTTTGTTTTAGATAGAGTGGGGAAAGAGTGTGGGGAAATTACTTTATTTTAAATAGCAAATTATAAAATGGAGTTGAGTATTCGAATAGTGGAAACTATTAAGAAAATGAGGGAAATAGCTTAGATCTCCATCAGGAATCTCAGTTATTCCACTCATTTGAACATAGCTCAGAGGAAGCTCATTTACAGAATGCCTGCTGCCTTTGTGACTGAAGAATTGCATTTAATGAGGTGGAGTGGAATATGTAATGCTCAGTGTTGATATTTACCATTATTACATAGGAGAAGATAATTACTTGTTTACATAGAAGATTGATTATTTGGATTATGTATTAACTTTTAACTGGTACAAAAATGAGACACTTCTATATACAATGGTAAATTACTCCTTATATAAATACATAAGTTCTTGATGTTCTCAGTTACAGGCAGGGTTTTAATAACACTTGTTTGCAAAATTAAAATAGGAAATTGAAGTTTAGCTGCTGAGCCCTATAAATAAAAGATAACTAATCTGAAATTTGAAGTACACTTATTTCAAATGAATAGTTACTCATACCCATGAGCAGAACTTGGAAAAACCTTAAGGGGAAAAACCTCATACTATTTTCTCTTTCTCGTCCTGCCTACTTGATAAAAACTATTACTACAGTTGTGCTGATCTGTGAACAGCAAAGAGGACGAACAACTTACTGAACATCCTGTCTTGAAAATAAATCTATTGTTGGCAAAGCTTTGGGAGTTAGAAACCTTTCCCTCGATTTATTTAAATAAAGGAAGGGTTCTCATTCCCAAAACCTTAACAGATAATTTGATTAGTTAGCTGAAACTGATATTGGGATCAACTTAAGGGCACACATATTTATAGCAAAATGTAATTGAGGGAGAAAATAACTCTAGTATTAGGAATAGCACAAGTTATCCAAAGCATTGCTGTTCACATACATCTGTCTATCTACCAAAATGGAGACACTCAGTGATCAGCAGCTTACTTAACATATGCTGAAGCATTAAGTAGAGCAGCATAAATACTGATGCTCAACTTCAGAGGCATTGATAGTTACATACACAAAATCATTTCTCAGGACAGTTTTTACATTTTTGCTGTGTAGTAAAAGAGATATGCTTAAGGTCAATCTGTTGTATGTGAAAAGTCACTTTATGGCAAGGTTTGAATAATCGAAGTGAATGCAGTGAAAAATTAATGGTACATAATACAAAAGTAATTTCTACAAATTGTTAATGATTTTCCAGGGTTTACATCAAAAAGGGTCTCAGATTATAAAATAAGTGCTGTGCTACCATGCATTGTTGGCTTCAATCAATAGTTTGGTTTTATCACCTAATTTTCAAAAGAAATTTGGAGTTTGACTTTTTGCCTTCAAATTGTCCTTTTCTTAATTTTACTAAAAATTTCAAAAATACTTGCCCAGATTTCTCACTGAGGTTTTCCATATGAAAAAAATTATCATAAAAAAAACCTCTAAGGGTAAAACACGACAGCTTGGGCTAAGAAGAGTTTTAACAGCTTAACTTTCAGTGACCTTTATTGTTTTCATAAGGCTCTTGTTTTAAAGTTGTTTACAAATGTGCTTTTATTCTTCTGTTAAACTATTTGGACTGTTCAGGAACTTTTCTCATGTACTCTTCTGTTCAGTTAAAGCTGTTCCTCTAATAATGGAGGTGAAACATCTAGTTTGGTTGGGCACTGCCTTCTCAGAAAAGGTAACAGGCTCTGCTTTTTGTTAGTCTGTGTTCTGTAAGATATTTTGTAATTGAAGTATGCTTCTGTATACTATGCAGTTCTTCCAAAAATGCTTTTTTAGGCTTTTTGGTTTGTTATTTTTTCTGATGAGGAGTTGAAGATTGTAATTCAAAACTTGTACATAAAATGGTGAATGATTTCATATGATTCAGGAATGAGCAGTGTGGCTTTCTGTTACAGGGTTTTACTGCTTTGTCAGGAGTCTAATTAATAAAAGCTGAGAGACTTCCACAAACATGTAGTAATGCCCCAACACTTGCCAGAGCATCCGTGATCTCTCATGGAATCCCACACTGGGTGGAAGATAATCATCGTGCAGTTGTTCCCACTGCTGAAAAAAATTCTTTTGCTATGAGCTTGTTCCTTCCTGTGTGCAGAACTAGGGTGTAGGATGAATAGTCTTACTCATAACTGAGTATAAAGATACTTTAAGAATGCCACATGTACCTTGTGGATGTAGTGCAAAGAGATAAGTGCTTGTCTTCTGTTGTTAAGGTCAGAAAAATTCCATTCCCTGTAACTTACCTGTTTTGTTCATAATGGATGTTACAGCTTGAGAGGTTCCATTGCTATACCAGAGACAGAGATGACCCCCAAAAGTGTCTCATTGCCTGTGAAGATCACAAAATTGTGCTTCAGATCTGTTCTGAAGTGTTCTGAACAGCTTGATTTCAGGTGCCCTGCTGTAACTTGCCAGGAAAGTTTGAAAAAACAAGGGGAAAGAAAAAAGGTGTGGCACACCCAACACCTCAGAATAAAGATATCCCTGGTGAGCTGGTTGGCAAGGAGGATGTTAGAAAAGCAAACTTGTGTAGATGTATTTTCGCATATAAACACAGGGTTACCTGTTTGTGTGTTCTTACCTACCTGAAAGGGGATGCAGCCGGGGGAGGGTCAGCCTCTGCTCACAGGCAGCCACCAACAGGAGAGGACACAGCCTTGAGATATGCCAGGGGAGATTGAGGTTGGACATTAGGAGGAACTTTTTCACAGAAGGAGTGATTAGACTTTGGAATGGGCTGCCCAGGGAGGTGGCAGAGTCACTGTCCATGAAGATGCCTAAGGAAAGGCTGAAGGTGGCACTTGGTGCCATGTTCTGGTTGACGTGGTGGTTTCAGTCATAGGTTGGACTTGATGATCTCGGAGGTCTTTTCCAACCTCATTGATTCTGTGATTCTGTAGACAGCTGCATATATCAAATCGGAATTGATAGATATCTTTTTCTTTTTCCAAAATTAGAGCTTTCTTTAGTTTTTTTTTATTTTGGTAATGTTACTAGATTGGTGATATTCTGTGCCTGTGAAGATCATGTTGTTTAGAGGCAGATAAATAGAGGTGTGAGAGTGCATCATATTTTCTGTGCCAGTGTAGCAGTTTCCTGCTTCTTGCAGGGGCAATTCACATTCTCCACTGAACTTGGAGAGGTTTGCTGCAAATGTTTTGACTTTGAACCTGCATCTGTCTGGTCATGGAGCAGTACTTAATGAAAGGGCAAAAAGGAATTTAGACTAAGTAGTTTTCATTTTTAATTATTAATAAAATACTGTCTTAAAATACTTGTAGCACTACTAATCCTAGGGCTTTAGCTTAAACAAGCATTAATGAAGAAAAAATTTTTGTTCATAGCTCTGTGCTTTACACTAAGTAGCTAAAAATTTGAGATACTCCAAAGGATACAATAGGCTTGTGTCTGCATAATTCCACATAGTTTGTCAGTAGTCCCCTTCTAACTGGAATAAAGACACCCATGCACTTGGGAACCATTTCTTTTTACAAGTGGATAGAGAGGAGCACATCACAGAATCACAGAATCATTAAGGTTGGAAAAGACATGGTAGACTACAAGCTGTCTGTGAGCCAGCAATGCCCTTGTGGCCAAGAGGGCACATGGTGTTAGAAAAAGCATTGCATGTTTATGGAAGTGATTCTTCCTCTGTGCTCAGTCCTGGTGAGCTGCTATGTCCAGTTCTGGGCTCCTAGTACAGAAGAGACATGGAGCTACTGGAGCAGGTCCAGTGGAGGGCAGTGAAGATGATGGTGGGACTGGATCATCTCTCTCATGAGGGAAGGCTGAGGTAGCTGGGCCTATTTAGCCTGGAGAAAAGGTGACAGAATGGATCTCATCAGTGTGTATTGCTTTCTGAAGGAGGGTGACTAGAGGGTGTTTCCAGCCTCTTCTTGGTGGTGCCAAGCAATAAGATGAGAGGCAATGCACAGAAACTGATGCACAGGAAGTTCCACCTGAACATGAGGAAGAACTTTACTGTGTGGCTGGCTGAGCACTGGAACAGACTGCCCAGGGAGAGTGTGGAGTCTCCTTCACTGGAGGTATTCAAAAGATGTTTGAATACAATAATGAGTAGCATGATCTAGGAAACCTTTGGAGCCTGGACCAGGTGATCCACTGTCATCCCTTCCAACCTTACCCATTCTATGAATCTTGTTATCACTGATGTGCAGCCTGGTGGAAATGCACTGGTCTTCCCTTTGCCTGGTCATGCTTTTCCCCCACACTGATACTGAACAGGAAAAGCAATGGAGCAACTGCACACAGACTGCTCTCCTGTGGTAATTGGGCAAAAGACCAAGTGGTGACTTGCATTCATATGGGTTTAACATGTACTGAGGAACAAAATCTTAGTTTACCCCAGAAAATTAGAAAAAAATTCCTATCTGTAGGCAGCTTGGAGATTATATAATCTTTACATTTTCTCTGCTCAGAGGTTGCTGAGGCACTGGAGCATGTTGCCCAGAGAAGTTGTGGGTGTCCCATTCCTGGCAGTGTTCAAGGCCATGCTGGATGGAGCTCTGTGATCCTAGTCTAGTGAAGAGTGTCCCTGCCCATGTCAAGGGGGTTGCAACTTCATGATCTTTTAAGCCCCTTCCAACCCAAACCATTCTATGATTAGGTGGATATGTGAAGGGCTCTGCCTGGGTCTGTTCCCCTTCTTTCTCATTAAGAGTAGCAGTGTGGATGTCACAGCTGTGGCCACCTTTTAGTGATGTGCAAAGCCACATGACTGAGCTGGTAGCTCCTGCAGTGTGGAAGAGGGGTGGCCAAAAAGCTGTTTAAGAAATGGAGCTCAATCAGCTTTGCTACTGTATCTATACAGTAGATGCTTTAGACTACTCAGACTCCTTCCAAAACCAGGCAAAGTTACAAAGATTAGACTAAAAGAGAGAGTAAATCATCCTATCATGTGAGGATATCCATATTTGCAAAGCTACCACATGTGAATCAGATTCTTATTCACATTTCTTAGATCATGTTCATCATTAGCAAATTCCTGGCACAGCCAGGAATTGTTCATGAGGTAGGAGGTGCAGATAATTCAGCTTATCCTCTGAGGGCTGTCTGGGGCCTGTGGGGCTGTTGGGAGCAAACTGTCAAGGATGTGCTTAGATGGGACCTCAGAGGAGTCTGCACCAGGAGCCCCTGTGGTCAATGCTGCTGTGCTTTGCACCAGAGCACAGTGCCATGGCTGAGGTTACAGGGCTGGTGGTGAGAGCAGGGCTGCTGCTTTAGCCACCCCTCTGGGTGTCCTTGGGTGCTGGCAGACACCAAGGCTGCTGTGAAGTGTGAGATTTAGGGTAATAGCTGTGTGCTTATCAAAAACCCTAGTTCCAAAGAGATGGCTAAGGAGGGATTTTGTGTATTTGTTTTGGGATAGAAAAAAAAATTGGCGTGAGGGTCACTGAGAGCACTGTATCCCGCACCTCTGGATCAGGGAAGTACACCTGTAGCCTTGGTACAAGCCCTTCTCTGAGTGTGCTACCAAAAGAACCATGCGGTGAAACAAGTGGTAAAGGCTTTCATGACTGCTTCCCTGAGGGCTCTGCTTTCTCAGACCTGAAAGTAGGAGGAAAAGGAGGGGAAAGCCATAACAACACAGCTAGGGTGATGAATGTGGCTGGTTTATTCATAATTTTGCATATTATGCCATGATCTCCCCAAAAAGAGCTAGAGGTGGAACTGAGTTTCCAGTCTCAGCTGCTTTAATTCAGTGGTTTTAGGACCAAGTAATCTGCACCTCCTGGATAAACCTCAGCCTCCACCTGGCCCTCACAGCTGTATTTGCTCCTCTGTAAAGCAGAAGTTTTATCTAAATATTCCTGGAGCAGACATCAGGTAAAGATATCTCTTTAATAAAATCCTATTGTGGCAAATCACAAAAGGTGCAGTGATGAACATTAAGAATCTAACTTGGGTTTAATCATCTGAAAACTCAGATTTTGGTAATTTTTTTTTTTCCTTCCCTGGTGCCCAGTCCCAGAGTGAGAAAAGATGCAAATATAACCAATTGCACACGGCTTTTCTGTATTGTATCCAGCTTCTACAAGTTTAGTTTCTGTCAGTGAGGTTCAGTGAGGTGTCTGCAGCACATGTCCCGTGAGGAGCAGCTGAGGGAGCTGTGGGTGCTTAGCCTGAAGAAAAGGAGGCTCATGGGGAACCTTGTCACTCTCTACACTCCCTGAAAAGGAAGGTGTAGCCAGGTGGGGTTCAGCCTCTTCTCACAAGTAATAAGAGAAAATGTCCCGCAGTTTTGTCAGGGGAGCTTTAGATTGGAAATTTCTTCACCAAAAGGGCTGTCAAGGGTTGAACAGGCTGCCCAGAAAAGTGGCTGGGTCCCCATCTCTGGGGTGTTTAAAAGCTGTGTAGATGTGGCACTTAGGGATGTGATTTGATGTTGGGTTTTGCAGTGCTGTGTTAGTGGTTGGTCTTGATCTTTGAGGTCTTTTCCAATTTAAATGATTCTATGATTCTGTGATTCTATGTACAGTTTAGACTGTTGCTAAGGAAAGTAGCAAAATATAAATTTAAAGATTATTCTACTGAGGTTTAGCCCTTACTTGATTTATTTAGGGGCAGATTTCACAAGTGAGTGATTTTCAGAATATCTTTATCTGGTAGAGCACCAGTCTCATGGCTGGGGTTGATATTGCAAGTTTTTAACCAGCACTGTGGCTTCCCTGGCCTGAACAGTTACTTCTAGTCTGGACATTGAAATAATCTGCTGGGGAAAAGCAGAGCTTTGGGATCATAGAGAGTAAACCTACTTCATTCATTTCTAAAATCAAGCAAAAAGCTGAAATCTCCAAAATTGACAAGAAAAATGGAAGAAAATACCAATGAGGAAAATGAATTTGCAGTCATTTTGGCAAGTTCATTCAGATGTCTAAAACTGGCTGGCAAGGAAGTAAATCACATATTACCCTCACACCTGCACAGAAAGATGGTGTTCCAAAACATTTGCTTTTGTCCTGCTCTGTCAGTTGGTCTGAGATATTGTTACTCTCCCAGAGAGCCAGGGCTGGCCAAGACCCTTTCACTGTCACAGAGAGATGGTGCTGTCTCTATGTGGCTAGGCTTCCCATACCAACCACTTTCTCAGAGCTCAGCCTTGGAACAGGTAGCTGGAGGGCTGCTAGAAGTATTCACAAAGACACTTCCACTTGCTACAGGCAAGGGAGACACATTCCCCCATGGTAAATCAAGCTGTGAGCCTAATTCAGAGTCCTGAAATGGATGGTGCAGAAAATAACTCTGCCTTACAAGTGAGGCTACACAGGTGGATACAGAAGAGATTACTCTCAGATGCCTTTAGCATTTGTGAATACCTCAAGAACTCATCAGCATCTGCCAATGAGGAAAATCAGAGATTATACGTGCCCTCATTTTGACCCACCTGTTGTGTTCCTGTTGCTGAACATTATTTTGGACTTTAGGATCTTTTAATAGCCAAATATATACTTGACTAACACTTCTCTTAGTTTGAGTGTATAGCATAACTTGCCCTTTTATTTGGACCAAGGCTAATGTTTTATGTATAATAGCCATTTTTATCTAATTACCCCCACCTTTGTGTGTCTGCAGGCAGGCTGCAGGAGGACCTGTGACACAAGAAGTCTGAGAGTCACCACAACTCCTCACCTCAAAGAGCAGCAGGGTTGTTAACTCGTGGCACTGATTTTGCAAGGTTTGTGCCTGCAATCCCAGCTAACATCACTAATTCACTCTGTGGTTGCCACTCAGCAGACAAATTAATGGCGTGAGTCATTGTCAACTCCTACTAAATAAACCAGTGAACTAGAGATGAAAGGCTCTGTATCCAAGTTGTTTTCATTAATTGCACTGTGGGGCAAGGGTAGATTTAATTTCAAGGACGGGAATATTAACCTCAATTCCTTTTCCTTAATTGAGTGTGGAGAAACAAGAGGCGTAAGCAAGGGAAGCGGAGAACAAGGACATGGGTCATTAGCACTGTCATCTGGTCTCACAGGCAGCAGTGCCTTGTAAAAAATGTCATTGCAGCAAGCAGGAGGCAAAAGCTTGTTTGGAAATGCACGGAGCATAAGTAATAAGGAAATTTACATTGGTGATTGAATTTTCACCAGTATTTAGATATACAAGTCTCAGCACAGGCTTATGACGATAAACTCATAACTGGAGCCCATCTTGCAATAATTCCTAGGGTAAAAAAACTAACAAAATCCTGCAGAACCCTCTCCATGGCTGATGATGGCTCCATGGGAAGCCTTTAAGGAAAAAGATGAGGTCATTAGGCCTGTTTTATTACTGATATATAGCACTTGCAGAGCATTTCTCACCTGAAGGCTTCAAATAACTTTCCAAAATGCATGATTACAGGAAAATAGAGGTCCAAGGGAGCACAGCTGACCTTCCAGAAAGGAGTAAGAATTTTGGAGTAAGTTTCATGTTTTCTGCCTATCCTTCCAATTATGTATGTGGGGGACTCCAGTGATTCTGTCACTGAATAATTATCAATTAAGCAGCAGAGTTCAGGAGCAGTTTCCTGGATCTAGCTAAGCCAGGTCCAGGAAACATCCTTTTAGCTAGTGAGGACTTGGTACATTTTTAATTTCTCAGCTGTCTGAGTTGATTAAGCTGATGCAAATGGAAATAAACTAATTACATACCAGGTCAGCTGTCGTTGTGAAAGTGGGATGGCAGTAAATGAGTGAATGAATGGGTACATATTTTGGGTATGCATAGCAGGGTGGGTGATGAAACTACATCTTAGTATGAGATAAGGTGTCTCCTACATACAAAAGACTTTAATAAAAGCCCATGAATTTTGGGCTTGCTGCAAACTAGCTGACTGTGCCTAATCTTGTTCAGGATCATAACTGTTAAAGAAATAAAAACCCTAAAAGACAACTTTTTGGTAATGCCTCAAAGAACTTTATAGTTCAAGGAGAGAGTAAAATATTCTAAACCAAACACATTATTACTTGTTAAAAATTCTGCAAAATAATTTTAAAATTAAGGTATCATTTTTTGTTGATGGAAGAGGTTAACAGAGATCTATTTACATTATACACTTCATGATGTTGGTTGGTACAAGTGACTGTGCTTAATTACATTTAAATGCTGTGCAGTTAGCAAAGAATGTGCCTAAAGCTGTATCTCCACATGCAGCGCTCATAGGAAGAAAGAATTTCTCACAAAGCTCAAATCCTATCTTCTCTGCTATTTAGAACACAGGAAACATAAGACCATCTTTCTTTTATGAATCTAGCAGTGATTACAAAGCTGTAAATAAAAATACAATTCTTTCTTGTGATGCCTGTGAGTGAGCAAATAGAATTAAATAAATAAATGTTTCCCTTCCATCTGCAGAAAACCTTTAGGGCTCTATGGAAGAGTAAATTGTGGGAGTCTCTTGACTTAGTTCAGTTACACTTGGCTCCCTGGAGGCCCATCATTTTGAAAGAACTGTGGCCTACTTGGCTTGAGAAACCAGGTCAAACTCCCTTTACTTGGAAAAAAAGTAAAAATAAAATATTAATGCCAGCGTCTCTTGCAGTAATCCAAAGCACACACCAGAATCCAGCACACCACAGAATGGCGCTGTTCTGTGCTTACTCTCAGTGTATCATTGCTGTGTTAGTGAAGATCTGATTTATCATCTCTTGCCAGGAGAGTTGGCCTCTCCTGGAGAACCTCTTTGAGTCCTGCAGAAATTTCTGTGCGTGCTCAGCTTGGGGCTCTGTTACCCATCCTGGGGGTTCCTGGCCAGAGAGCCAGCCAAGGCCAATGTCTGTCCAGAGGAACTGCCCACAGCCTGTGTCACCTATACCCTACACTGTGACTGAAAGGATCAGTCAATTTTGTGATCAATGTCTTCTTTGTGCCCAGCTCTGGTTTCTTTTTACTTCATATTCTTCTGTCATTTAAGCTTAGCTGAGAACAGAGGCCTTAGGTCACCCTCTACCTGTAATCTTTATTGTAAGACTGGATATGGGCACACATGAGTTTTAAACTACCTAATCATTGACCTTATTTGCCAATACATAGAGATAAATATATGATAGACACACGTTAGCCTCTCAGTTCAGGCAAAGTGGAAAAGAAAAATGTGCTTCCTTTTTAATTGAGCACACTAGTACACAAAAGCAGTATTTTTTCACTATGTAAGTGATCATAAGTGCAAGTGGTTTTTCTGTAAAATTCCTTGGTGTCAGCTTTGCAGTAGCCAAGACAGAGCATTTATGCTGGGTCTGCAAGAAATAGCAATAAATTTGAAAAAATTAATTAACCAATACTGAGACTGCCAGCAGGGGCTGAATTGCGTCATGCTATAACCTGGATTTCCTGGAGGTGAGAGACTTCTGCAGAAGGAGAGCTGAGCAGCAGGACAAAGCCCCTTTTTCTGAGATATGCTGCTCACAGAGCTCTTCAAACCATGGCATTCTGCTTGGTAACAGTGATGAGACCCTGAGTGATGACCTGGGGACAGAGAAATGGTGCCAAATAGCCCTCATAATCTCTTTTGTGCAAGGCAATTTTTCCCTTGCATTAACATGCCAGAGCACTGAGGACTTCATATTTACTAGACTTCATATTTACTAAGACTTTTTGTCTTTCCATTTCCCAAGGAGCAGTGAATTTTGTACTACTGAAAACTGTGATTATGCAAAAACAGGGCCTTTTTTTCTCCCCCTTGCCCCCAGAGGAATATCACTGCTTCTGAAGAAGTGGCTTTGCTCTGCAAAGAGAACCCGGCAGGCTTGGTAACTTAAAAATTTGATTGCCAATGAGCAAGTCTTCAGTTGTGTGCACATTTCATTTCAAGGCAGTGGCCTGGGAACATTCTCGAGCTAATTAAAATGCAGTTAAGTAGTCAGCTGGTGGTGCTGAGAGCTGTTTTACCACTTGGAAATGGGAATTGCAGTGGTTTCCTCCTTATGGTCCAGAATTGTTGGGAAGGAACATCACATGGAGAGCCTATTCAATGCACAAAGCATCTCTAATGGGTGCAAAATGGTTTGGGGTTTTTTTGTGTCTAAAATCAGACATTGTTAATAATGTAAGAACAAGGAAAATGTGCTCTTGGGGAGAGGCTGGGCTTTGTAGCTGCTACCAAGAGCCTACTTACAATCTAGGCTGATCTTGATCTGATAGATTGATCTGATCTTGTCTTGTAGCTGGACAGGCTTGAACTCAAAAAAAAGTTGGATTATAGCCATTAAGAAGCATTAATCTCAGAGGTATCTGAAATTACCCTGCATTTATTTTCATAAATACCTTTTGTGTTTCTTTCGGTTTAGAAAATTCCACATTTAAACAAACCCAACCAAACCACAGCACAATACCTAAAGCCCAAAGATGGATCACTAGAGTAGCCTTTGGAACAACCAGAGGATGCTTGCAGTACTTGCAGCAGCTGCCAAAAAGCAGCAGGATAAGTGCAGGGCTCTCCTGCTCCAAGCCCTGGTGTAAGCCTCCATATCCACAGTGGCCACTTCCCTTTAACCCTGAGAAGCTCAAAAAGCACTTGCTGGAGTCCAGCTCCTGTTTCAGCAGTGGGCAGGGCTCTTCAGAGGGAAGCAGTGGGATTTTTGTACCACTCTCATCCTCCTACCTGGCATAAAAGATGCAGATGAATCACTTGGAGGTGAAGCATCTCTGCATTTAGCTACATGCTGCCTCTGACTACCTTTTTGCAGCACTGCAACCTTTTTAAACTTACCAGCGATTTACTGGAGCATGACAGAAAGGAAAATTAGGTGTGTTTTTACATTTCCTTCTGCCAAATGAGCACACCGTCTCACAGTCACCTATGGAAACTGGAAGAGTGGAAAAGTGAATTTTCCTTTTCTCATTGCAATTTAAAGAAAGTATGTGGAAACTGGTTTGGTGGATCTGCAATCTGTACCTTATTTAAAATTAAAATTGTCCATTGAATAAATTTCCATTTACTCTAGCAGAGCTCTGGTGATTTACATCAGTTAAGAATCAGCTCATCATTTCCTTTAAAGCTACTTATATCATTCTGTGGTTATGAGCACTCTACAGAGCATTTAGGCTGCATTTTTAAAGAGTATAAACCCTCGGCAAGTTTCCTCTTGCAAATACAAGTTTGGAGTGATATTTCACCATGAAAACATGGTTAATTTCCCTCTTCCAGGGAGGTTTAGTGCTATTTTACATAGAGTGATCTGTTTAATAACATGGAAATGTTCCATCCTGTTGGTCTCTGTGTCTGTGTTTGTTCTTTATATTATGTTCTAGAAAAAAGTATTATGACAAACCATTTTTTTAAACTCAGCATGTTAAACAAGGCTTTCCTGAAGTTCTGATGTAGTATCAATTATTTAATAAGCATGGAGCTTACAACTTAGCTAAAGGTTATCATCTATAATAGATACATCTGCTTGTGTTTTCCTCAAAGCCGTGCTTTTTGACCTTTTTGCTGTACAAAAGAATAAACTGTTTTTGTGTCTGTACAAACCATGATGACACTGTGGTTTTCCCTTTAGAGTTTGCACTGCTCGTTTTACATGATTTTGAATTTAAAGAAAAAGAAAATTGCAACAGTATGTTTATGCTAGAAAATAAATACAAACACTGCTGTACTCTCTTGACCATCGTCGCTATGATGTAAAGCTTTAAATTAAAACCAACTTTGCACACTGTCAGACTGCACCCCTACACTTTCCTCAGGACAATGTTCCTGTCAGAGCAATTCAGCTTTTCTAGCAAATGAGAGCATTTCTAAGTAGATAACACTTTCTCAAAGAACTGAATTACTATGGGATGTGAACTCCATGCTCAGCAGTGTTTGGCACCCTGAAACCTACATTTCACTGAAGTAGATGGGACTGACATTCCTAAAAGATCAAGTTGCTTTTGAAGATGAGTGCTGGTTGGCCAAACCATTTTTATCTGGAGTAACAATCAAATCAAAAGAAAATCAGGTCTTTTGGAAAATGTATGAGCAAAAGCCAGGGCCTCATTATTATTATTACTTCTTCTGTGGTCATTGGTGGCCTTGGCCTCGAGGTGACACAGACCACAGGAATTTGACACCCAACTCTCCAGATACAAGAGTGGGTATTGCTGAGAAATAGTCCAGTGATCTCACAGCCAGGCATTGGAGAATGGGCCCCAGTCACCAGCAGTGGCCAGAGGGATCAGTCTTCCAAGTGCATGCATTTATTCTTTTCAAATGGCACAAAGACTCTTAAATCATTGGGTGTGTGTAAAACTTTTTGCCTGGTCATACCAGAATTACAATTTCAAAGACACATGGAGGAGTTGTATGGTTGTAACAACAATCCAGAGCTGCTTCATTTTAGTACTTGGAGGTATTTTTATTCCAAACCCACCTCTCTTTCATAACATGAAAAGGAACCTCCCCACAGGGAAGAAAATTTCCTAACCTAGTGCTCAGTACTGTGGTATTTTGGAGTTAGAATTTGCATGTGGTCAGCTGAGCTGTTTCTCTGGTTTACTCCTAAAGGAAGATATTGCCAAGGCTTCATGGGAGAGCTCTCTCTGTTCCCTCCATGAACCTATACTGAAGCAGGTAGGTAGGCAATCTCTTATTTTTAAAGAAAGATTGTATAAACCAGAATGCCTGGAAGCACCTTCACTCTAGACGACTGGAAATCATTTTCTAAAGCCTCTTATTCACTAAGAATCATTTAATTCTTTGAAATCTAGTCCATTTTCAAGTAATTTTCTACAACAAATGGGACCAGCTCAATCTGTTCTTCACATTTTAGTAATTTAAAAGGACATAACTGAATTTTATTTTAATGGTAATTGCAAACTCATGCAGAAAATGTAAATGCATACTTCCCGATTAGCTTGCAGCACAAACCACGGCTTCTATTAATGTATTCCAATTTGTAATTCTTTGCACAGTATGAGATTTGAAAGCTGTGATTAAAATTAATTAGGTTAAGTAAAGTTTATCCCCCCTGAGCACTGCTATTTGAAGAAAGAAATAGTAAAACACTAGCTACATCTGGCACCACAGGAGGCTAAAGCATCACGAGGTGTAGCAGCATTGCTTGCTCAGAAGAGTTGCTTATGCTGCTTTTCCTGGTGAACCTTAAGCACAGTCCTTCCTCCTCTAAAAGCCAATTTGGAGCTGTTCAGTTACACTTTGCCTCTTTAAATGCTCTGGAGCTACAACATCTATGTGAGCATCTGACAAACCAATTTTTGTAGTACAGTTGTTGATGCTAATTTGCAAGTGGCCTGATCCATGCCTAGCTAGGCATTATGGTGCTGCCCCACTGCCATGGGAAACAAGCCTCACAAATTCAAGATTCACAAATACAAGAAGCAGTAGAAATGTTGTCCTGAGGGAGGTCCCAAAGTTTCTGCTGGCTGGTGTATTGTTCTTGGATGTGTTTTTGCCAAATCTATTTTAAAATGTTTTTCTCCAGAGAAGGAGTGTTTGGATAAAAAGGAGCATAAGTGTTGGAAACATGGAGGCTGCTGGGATAGAAAGATCTTTTTTGAAAGACAAGACAATCATACCTAATCCCCCCATTCTGATTCAGAGACAAGTACACTGGTTTGAAACAGTCTGACTTTTCTGTGTACACCATTTTACACTCTGATTTTTGTCACTCCAGAAGCAGCAGCCAATACCTCAAAATCTGGTCTTTTGCCACTCTCTGTTCTTCAGAGGAACTCATTAACTAATTGAGCAATTCTTCATCAGGTGAAGCCTTTTGCAATCAGCATGTGTCACAGCCAAACTCCTGTATTACTTACTGGGTATTGAATGTGCTTGACCTAATAACCAGGGCTGTGCCAGAAGCAGGAAGGTATTTTTGGAGACTGATGCCACTGGTGACTCAAGACGAAGCCTTCATGCCTCTCTGATGAAGACAGGCTGTTCCCATCAGGGGAAGGTAAGGGCACTGTGCCAAATGACAACTCCTGAAAATGTTTTGCCCTGCCAGCCAGTGCTCCCTTTGCCTTCTCTCCCAGATGGATCTCATTATAAGCTGTACCAGTGGAGCACTTCCAGCTCCTGTGAGCCGTGTTCCCATGCCTGGAGTCCCTCTGTGTTTGTGTGCTAAGCAGGATGCAGTTCAGAGATTCAGTCAGATGGGAGAGTGAGGAGTGACAGGAGATGCATCCCTGCAGAGGGAGAAGCACGTTGGGCTTGGCCCACAGCACCCACCAGGCACCCCAGCAGAGAGCAGAGGGACACATTGGCACAGGGATGTCTCCCACGTTAAGCCAGTACAAAACTGGATAGAAATTTTACAAAAATTAAAACATTGAAATCTAAAGCCCACTCCAGGGCAGCAGTGAAGTCTGAGAGGAAGCTTTCACATAATTATCTCTGATTCTTCTATGGCATCTGATTGGGAAAGAAATGGAAATTAATTTTGCTGTTGCTACCCTTGTTCTAGTCCAATATTAAAAATGACAGCAATAACAAAAGTTGTGTCTTTCTCACCCAAACAACTTCACTCTCTCACATATTTCATTGCCTGCAGTCGGGCACTGTGCAGAGAACTCAGTGCTGGTGGAAGCCTAAGGCCAAGCTGTCACATGATGGAGAAGCCACCACAGGCTGGCACCCAAGGAAAAATTGCTTGTTTCTGTTACTTTATCTGAGAGTTGAAAAAGAAGAAATGGGAAATCCCATTAAAATCAAAATGCATTACATTGCCTCCCAGGCAGTCATTTCTGAGCAAGAATTTCTTACTCTCCATGGTGTTTCTGGGTTAGAAGGAAAGACCAGGGAACACACAGATGTGTAACCCTGGAGCTATGCAGCTGCCCGAGATGGTGCAAGCACTGCCACTGGGGTTGTAAACAAAAGGGGCTGGAAAAGGAGACGACTTTGCACTACTGAGTAAAGCCACAGGCTCCACAAGGCGATTCATGGTTTCCCAGGCTCACAGGGAAGATCTGCAATCCCCAGGTCTATCATCCTTTCAACTCAGGCCAGGGAGTTACACCCAGTAATTTTTGGTGCAGGCCTGTAATTTACCTGAGCTACTGCTCTGTGCTTTAGCCAAAATGGCATGGGGAATGGAGGCAGTTATGAATTGTTAGCCTTGGCACAGCAGTAATTCTGTATGAGGAGATGTCAGGAGGCCACGGGGCCCATCAGATGTGGGATGGTGAGGCAGCTCAGGAGGGCTGGGTGGGATGGTGAGGCTGCTCAGGAGGGCTGCAGCTGACCAAGGTATGCCATGTCCCCTTTGAAGGATGTCCATGGGCACTGAGGGGCTTGTTGCACTCTCCTGTCCTGGGGGCTGCTGTCACAGGCACAGAGCAGGTCTGAGTCTGGCATTCAGTCACCAGCAAGGAAGAGACCATACATACACCAGAGGCTCCTTGATTTGCTAGGGCCAAAGTTCTGCTTTCAATTTTCATCCCACTCCTTCCAGCTGTCCCTTTATCCTCCTTTATCTCTCCTTGGTCCACCACTGATACCATGATGACTCTTCTCTTCCAGCCCTTCTGCTCCTTCCCCCCACTGCAGCTAACACAAGCTGAGCAGCTTGGGTTTGCTGGTTTGCTGGAGGAGTCTGAGAGCAGGGGGAGGAAAAGGCATGGTCATTAGACAAAGGAAATAAACAGGACGTGACACTTACTGTGTCATGTCACCCACTGTGCTGCAGTATTGGCAGCACATAGGTAAGTGGGACTGGGAGCAATGCACCATGATGGATAACAATGGGAAAAGGAGAAGCATTGCATTTACATGGGACTTCAGCAGCTGTGAAAGATTCAGAGAAGTGTTAAAAGGTGAAAGCTAGCATGGTGAGAGGGTTGTCTGCTCCCTAGCCTTCATTCCCCTGTTCATTTTAGGGAGCATGAGAATGGCCAGTCTGAGCCAGTACAATGATTTCCCAACTCTTTCTGCCTTTGATGAAGTCTTTGATGAATGCTTAGAGAAACAGGGCACAGATGATGAGATCTTTCTTCTGGCAGCATGTCCCAGGCCCATGTGAGCAGCTTGTGCCTCCCTTGAGCTGGAGATTGAAACATAAATCACCATGTTCCATGAACCTTCACAGCTGATGAAGTACAAAATGAAACCAACTGCAAAGCATCTGGAAACCAAAATTTTTCTATGTGACACTTACTCTAGAGGGCTCCCTTTTGCTATGTACCAAAAGGAAGAAGGCATGTTGTCAAGAATTAGGTAGAAAAGAGAGAATATTGTGAGAATAATTTTCCTGTTCCTCTGTAGGGCAGTATTGTTTTGACAATTACATGTTTCCCATGAAGAGGATCCCTTCAATCACTCCCAGGGCAGAGCTGGCTTTACAAAGCTAGATCATGAGCTGCTGAGATGACCACTAACCTGCTGCCTTATCCAGTGCTCTTACATGGGCTTCTGTTGTGAGCGCTGCAAACATTTTGGGGAGTTGTTGGTTTGTTGGGGTTTTGTGCTTAATGCCAGGATGATGTATTCTGGTGAAAAGCCCATCCTCCAGATAAGAGATCAGAAGGAAGGACGCGACCAGCTGCCGTACAGTAGCAGCATAAACTCTCCCTGACCTGCATGATGTCATGGTCCCACAGTGCTGGGTTGGAGAGGTTCCTCTGCATGTGGGACTTTGCATAAGGAGAGGTTAATAGGTTTCTGCTGGCCTGGCAAAAATTCATAACAAATCTGCAATTCTGCTTCAAAGATCACCATAAACAATTCAGTGCTCTCGTTAGTGTCTACACCCTGCAAATGTTTAAACCACAAGAAACCACAAACCGCAAGAAACCTGCGAACTGAATAAACAGCTGCTGTTCCAGAGTCCAGATCAAATTTACAATATTCTGCTAATAGACAGGCATTTGCATTGCAAAATCAGATTTCATATTGCCAATATCTGTGTCACAATTAAAGTATAGCTGAGCTTTTAGGTGTTGAAATGAATTCATGATAATATACTCAAGAAAATTATGGCTTCCATTAAAAAAAAAAGGAAGCTGTAAAATGTCAAAAGATAAAGTGGCACAGGATGTGGATGTATTAACATCTCAGGTAAATGGGACTCATTAGCTACAATATTTCATACTTCACAATATAAGGTATGCACATAAGAAAAAGGTCCCTTGGGCTTTTGCAGCATATGAGCTCTCTGAGTCTTCCCCAGTGCTGTTGCCTGACTTGTTTTAACATTAACATTTATTGTGTGTAATTCTATCTGCCCTCACACTGAAGAAAACATCCCCCTTAGTGCTCTTGTCCTTGGACTTGCATTTGTGGCTGCACACAGGGCAAGCAAATCCATCGGGGGCACATCCACTCTCTGTGTCTGGCCAGTGGGGGATGCTTGGGGAGCCATGCCAGAAACAGAGCAGGTGTGAGGTGCTCCTCCTCTCACCTCACAGTCACTGGGAATCTCTGAAGAGAGAATGAAGGGTCTGAATCTCTTTGGTGGGTGTTTCTGGTGTGAGTTTATCCCAGTGCTTCCCCTAATGTGTGGCACCTTTTTGGTAGGCATGTCAGGGAAGGGCAGGACTCATGGGAGGTGTACAGCCGTGCCAGTACAGCCCTTGTTTGCTGAGAGGAAAGGAGCAGAGAGCTGTTCACTGAGGAATTGTTTCATCTTCTGGCTGATGGGTGAGTCATTCATCATAACACCATTGATCAGGCTAATTACAGCTACCTTACTAAATAAAATGTGCCTGAGACTGCTTTTGGAATCCAACACCCACCCTCTCACAGCACCTGGGTAACCTTGGCCAATTGTTGCTGTCAGCTAGGAATACTCCTGGAGTGTGCCTCAGCTCTGAGGAGAGAGCTCTAGTGTGTCAAGACCTTGCTAATTAACCATGCAGAGCATGGCATGCCCCTGCTCAAGGCCCTGCTCCTTGGCCACTGGAGCTTTGCAGCAGAGGCACGGCTGTTGTGTCTGCCCTTCACAGGGAGATGTTGGATATATATCTGTGTTAGATAGAATATCTAACAGAATATCTGTGTTAGTCAAAGCTGTGCTCGTGTAAAAGGAAGAGTGGGTCAAACAGGAGAGATGGCAGCTCACAACAGAGCTCACTGATTTTCTTAGCAAAACTTGCCGAGCTCTGAGAAAGGGACAGCAGGAGGTGCCACAGGGGAAGAGCCAAAGGAGGAGCTGAAATTCCTGGTGTAGGTCTCAGTGCAGGTGGAGAGACCAGCTAGTGCAAAGACAGATAAACCAGAATAGGAACCTGCACTGGGGAAACTGGGAAAACTCAGCATAACCCTAATAGTTCAGTTGGTGATGTCCACAGAACAGGAAAGAGACAAACACAGCTGGGGAGCAGGTTGGGAGAGGGGTCAGGAAATGCCAGGAGCTGTGAGCAGTGAGGAGCTGGGGTGACAGGGGCAGGGAAGCTGAGTCAGGAGCAGGGAAGCTGGGTCAGGAGCAGGGAAGCTGGGTCAGGAGCAGGCTGCCCTGGAGGCAGAGCCAGCAGACAGCCAAGAGGAGGCAGGAGAGTGTCCCCTCCATGTCAGGTGGCTGCAGATGGGGGGCAGGAGCAGGAGACAGGCAGCCAGGCCACAGGCATGGGCTCACACTGACCCCTCTCTTCCTTCCTTCTGGCTGGTGGGAAGATTTCTCCTACAGGATTAGTCTCTTGAGAGCATTTACTGGGTGGTTTTGTCAGCAGCCTGGCTGTCAGAGTCCTGCTAAGGGTGCTCACTAGCAGGAGAAGGCACAGCCCATCTCTCACCAAATGCCCTGACTCCGTCCCACTGAGGGAATGTGAGCAGGGGCACAGCCAGAACCTGGGTCACATGTCCTTTAGCAAACCTGTCCCTGTGGATTTCCCTTTCCTGACACATTGAAAGTTCACATGAAATGGGAACTTGGATCTGAGCTGCCACCAGCTTTTATCAATATGAACCACCCAAAATTTTTGTCTTTCCAGAGTTGTCCTCTGTAATTCTGAAATAAAGTGAAAATCTGAGTCAGGAACTTCACCTATTTTTTTTAAGGTGTTTTAACCCAACATTCACCCCGAAGTCTGGGACTTCTCCGACTTCAATGTTGATCTTTGCATTGGTCCATCAAACAATATTCTAATAAAAAGTGTCAGCATAAGAAAAATGCTGGAAAGTGAACCTTGGACACAAAAGTTGCTGTTGCCAGCAGCCCTATCCTTGCAGCCATCCTGTAGAGAACTCCATAAGCAGAATAGCCACTAGGTGCCACTATAAGCACAGCTTTATATTTAGAAATAAGACTTTATTTTTTCCCCTAAAAAAACAAAGTGAACCATCAAGATTTTCTAATTGGAAAATAGTCCTTTCACTTGTAGTGCATTTCCTTTGTACAGGACAGCTTTGCTTTATAATTGCCATTTTCCTGGGCAGACTTTGGGTTACCTCCCTCCACCACAGTCACCATCCTCATGTACAACATAACAAAATGTTCTTGTGTGTAGATGTGAGCAGGCTTTTGTGTTTTGCCTTTCTGGGGCATCCTCCTCAGAAACAGCTAAAGTAGAAATTACCTTTGGCATTCTCTCACGTGTCTTTCAAAAGCACTCCTCTGGCCTCCATCAGGGAGACGTTCCAGTGTCACCTCAGGCATTGCAACATCAGCAGTGTGCTTTGCTGCAGAGCATCAGCTCCTGTGCACACTGACCCCATTTCCTGCAGGACAGAGAAGGGCCGTGCCTCAATCGGCTTTGGCTCCTGCATCCCACAATCGGCTTTTTGCTCCCCTGCCCACTGCAAAACTGGGAATGGCCCAGGAGCCTCAGGTGAAGGAGCCTGGGCACTATGGAGAACAGCACGTCTGCAGAGAGGGCAGGGGAGGGGGATACACAGGCCCTGAGCCAAGACTCCATCACCTCCCAGCCATCCCACGTGTCCCCTCCTGTATTCTGCAGTGCCCCAGGAGAGGAAGAGGCCTATCTCAGGCTGTGCTTCTGTCCACAAAGAGGACTTTGCCTCCTTGGAGTCTCATGCTATCAAGGCATCAACCACATGCCCTCTCCAGCCTGCAGCAGAGGCCAGACATGGGCCCTCACACCCAGAGTGCTGAGCAGGCACATCTGATGCTGCCACAAGCAGGACACGCACGCTCTGTGTCCTGGTTCCCTCCTTCCTGCATCCCCTCTCACTGGAGCCAGAGAAAACAGCACTGGTGGTGAGGGGGAGCCTTGCCACGTGTGACTCCAGCCCAAACCCTGTGAGCCTGCAGGAGCAGCCACTGTGCTGATCCCTGGGCCCATGTGGGTCATGGATGGCCTGGACCAAGCCACCACTTAAAGGGATCCCGAAGAAAGGAGATTTCCTTGCCTGCTGCCAGTAGTGCAAGTCTGAAAATTAAGCAATGATCTCTCAGCCTCAATTAGTCATCTAAGAGACATCTATTCTAAGGCCAGACAATCCTCATTGTAGATGTGGAATTATCCACCATAATAGGTGGATAAATGAATGTAGATCTTGGGGAAAATGCTTCATCTTTTAAATTTCATCCCTATTTCAGGTATTCACTATTTAAAATTGAAAAGCCAAGTGGAAACTCCTGCTACTCACTGACAACTCACATCAGGTTTTAGAGCAGCTTTTGAAAAGTAGAAGGGGTATTTGGCCAAGAACCAGTGTTAAACACTAAAGATTTTGATGGGTTTTCCCACTTGATAACTATTTCATTTGAATGCAGAGGAGGTCTGTGGGATTTAGGAGGAAATGTAACATCCTTACTGGTTTTGTACCTCTATTTTGTTATCATGTTTTAGTTAACATAAAAGGAATGGGTTTCTTCTATCATTTTCCAGTTATTTTTAAAATGGAAAGCAGAGTCTTAAAAATGAGGCACTTTAAAAGTTTTCTCTTCTATTTTTTACTTGCTCAATTGAATACTTTAAATCCAGAGCTTTTTCCAAAAGGACATTAATAAAAACTGACAAATTCTAAAATAGATAGAGAGAGCATTGGACATGAGCACTTGTTGGGCAGCCATACAAAAAAATGAGAAAAAGCATCAATTTTCATGTGAGTCATCCTCTTTGGGGTGGTTGCAGACACCAGCAATCCTCATCACATTTGTGGTAGGGTTGGTTGCCTGCTTTACCCTCTAGAGATGTGCCAGCTAGAAGTCCCAAACCTTCCCAAACCATTTGCAAATGCTTCTAAGTGGAGCAACTATCTTTATTAAAGCAATGAAAACTAAGGTTTTTTTCCACTGCACTCCTGGGATTCTCTCTATTTTGGCTCATATTCAGGAAGGCAATTAAATATGTGCTAACTCTATGCTCATGAATAGTCACATTGAAATTTAAAGAATTACACATGCCTAAGTGCTTTCTTGAATGAAGCCCAAAGTTTGTATCCCAAAGAGAGCTGGAAACACTGTGGCTGAAAGCCACACACTGCTCTGAAGGCCATGTCAAGGGAGCTACAATTCAGCAGACGCTCCCAGGAGGGTGTGGGGAGTAAAGGAAGAGAGTCCAGATTTATGGAGGTTGCAGGGGGAAATTCACCATTTTCCATTTGCAGCCGCTGCCCTACAGCTCTTGAGGAAAGTATGTAGTGTTTTTCTTCCATTCCCCATTTCTCCTTCCCCAGTCTGATAGAATTTAAGTAACCCCTGATGCTCACTGTTTTGCAGAGTTCACCTCTAGGATCCATCCAGTCCCCATCCTTGGTGCTGTGGGGTACATGTGAGGAGGATGCAAAGAGACCCAGGCGAATCTCTGCAAACGAGTCACAGGAATTTGGTCAGGCTGGTACCTACCTCTGTGGCCTTAGCAAAGGCAGGTAACTCTCCTTCTCATTTTCCCCAGGTACTGATAATAATAAAGAGTGGAACTCCTTTAGGACAATTTATTTGTTGTAATCTGTGCTCACATTGGTAATTGTAGAGTCCTCTCTTGGTAGCAGAGCTACTGTCAAAATAGAGAATTCCTCCTCACATGGCTGTCATAAGATACAGTAGTTTACAGTCTCCTGCCAAATGACTGGAGAAGGCCACTGTGAAGGCCAAATTTCCTACCCTGATAAGTGCCAACCCCACCCCTGCTGATGCAGCCCAGCAGCCTTTGTGTGCTTGGGTTGGGCTGAATTAGTCAATAACCTGAGAGAAATGGGGTTTGCTAGGTATCAAGTGTATCCTGACAGTATTACTGAATGGTTTTCCATCACTTCCCTTTTTTGCTAGATGGTTCTGGTACCTCCTGCTTTGTGCAAAGTGCACCAGAATGTCATTTAGCACAAAAGATAAGGTTTTTAACTGCAAAGTCACTGTGGATGAACTCTACCAGGAGCTGATGAATGATAATGTCACTGTGAAGGGACACTTGGGTGACAGCTGATAATTCATGTATCATTGAGTTGGCCTCTTGGGGCAGAGTCACTGAAATCAGCACATCCCCTCCATAGGTGCCAGTGGCTGGCTCACCTGAACGCCACAAATTTCTTGTGTGGCCTCAGATAATGCACCCAGGCTCCCACCACATTTCTTTTCCCCATCGCTTTTTGTCCTTTCCACATGCAATCTCCATTACACCTTGCACACTGGGAGATCAGGCCCTGCTCTTTAGTGGAGATGGTCCAGGCTGCCCAGTGGAAGAGAAAACGTTTCAGAAAAACCATTCTCTTCAGCTCTGCCAGTTGTTGCCCTTGATTTGCCAGTTTCAAGTCAATCAATATGCAAAGGCACAGGGTAAAAGGAGCCTAATTTTAATTCTTAAGATTGTTTTGAACCATCATATATCATTGATAATTTTTTTTGTATTTATCCTTTTCAAATGCAAATATTTTAGTTTTCTGTTATGCAGAAACATGTTTAGTGGAGTGACTTTTGGTTTCAGTTTAGCTAGAGGGTGTGAAAAAGACCACTTTCTTCATTTGGACTCATTCATTCACAGTTAAGAAATCAGTTGGGAGTGGAAGAAGCAGTAAAGCTCATTTCCTCTTCCAGCCTGTGACTAGAAACAGGTGGGCAAGGTCAAGACCTGCTCATTTTAGAAACATAAAGGATGTGGTTGAGAATTTCCAAACTGAAGCTCAAGCAGGTATGGTTCCCACTTCACACAACTGTCACTAATTTCCAGTGAGATGCTTTGGAAAATGCCACAGAGAGCTCACCTCTATCTTTAAGGACTTGGATGTCTTTAAGTATCTAGTTCACAGTGACCAGTAGCAGCCTGTCCATTCGCTAGACACACTCACTACTTCCCTTGTTTAACACATCCATTAGATGCAGGTACAAAACTTGTTTTGATGCTTTGTCTAGCCAACCTTTCCCACAAAACACCAGGCACATTTGAAGCAGTTGGGGTTTTGTTTATTAATAGAAATTGTTGGTTAAATGTCTGATTTGCATACTTTTTATTGATTTTCCACTTCCACCCACCAACTCCTTGACACTAATAATGGAACTATTAGTTCTAAGAAACGTTGTCTTTTACCTTTTTCTCATACAACACTTGTGTGTCTACATGAACAGTCTTGCTCGTGATCAGAGAAATTTGATGTTTACCCTGCTCAATCCTCTGGTCCTGTGCCTGAGCATCACAGAGGGTCTCCTGGTTACCAGCCATCCACTACAACAAGTAAACATTCATGCCCTTCATAACCTGGCTCTGCAGATGGATAACCCACTCTCCAAAGCTGGGGTTTTTTGCCAGTGCAAGAATAAAACTAATTTCTTGGAAACCTCTACAAAAGCAGTCCTCAGGTGGTGTTCTGCTACCAAATCTAAAATAACAGCAAATGTTTTCTGGAGACTTAGCTGAGTTATGACTTATTCTTTGCTGAAGTTCCCAAATTATTACCTGATCTGTAACCTAAAACTGGTTTCCGTGAGAAATACTTTCAGTTTGGTTCTTCATTGAGGTCTGAAAATAGTGGTCTGGTACAAACGTCCTGCCCATGTTACCAACCGCAATCTTTATATATAGCAAGCACTCCTGTGAAATAGATTGATTACAGTTAGCCAACAAGAATTATTTCTACCAGACAGTGAGATCACCTTGCGGGCGTGGAGACTGTTTTGGAGGAGGTTGCTGTTTTAAGCTTGCTTGAGGTGTGCCCACAAGTCTGTTTATTCTCATGTATCTTATGTGGTCAGGGTGGTGGTGCTGGAGATTTTCATTTCTGAGCAATTTCTTTTAGTTTATTAAATTAATTTAGTTTCAAATGGAGTGCTGGGTTTTCGTTTGTGGTGCTGCTTTTCCTGTTACTGTTGTTGTGGTTTACCGTCCATGCTGGGGTATTCAAAAACTTCTCTTCAAACTTCACCAAACTTGTTTTGTGATTTGTGTTTTTGCAGTTCTGAGCATTTCTTATTCCTGGGATGCTGAGCATGGGCTGGAACTTCCTGCAAGAAGGATCAGAGTATATACAGTGCTGAGACATCACTGGGGGTTTGTGGCTTCAGCCAGACTCATTTCAAGTCCTTGTTGGTCAGGAACTGAGAGGATGTAGAGATCCACCCAGACAGGGCTTGCAGCAGCAGTAAGACCTTCTTTAATGCACAGATGTTGTTAAGGAGTTGCATTACCAGACTGGCTTCTTCCCTATATCCAGTACTGCATTTTAATTGCTAAAGCAACTAATGGAGAAGAAAAATAAATAAATAAATAAATAAAGAAGAGATAGCAGAGTCTTTCCCAGGCTTAAGCAACGACTTAGAGGATGATGTTAGGCAAGTTTTGGTACTAATTTTCCTATTTGTAAGATAGAGATCTTAAGATTAATCACAGTGGGCCAGTCCCTCAAGGATGTCATGAAGGTTAACTCCTATTAGAAAGTATTCTGAGCTAATCAAAGAAAAGGTTCTACCCACACGAACATAGTGGGAGGCTTGGCATTTCTCTGCTCAGCTACAGTGACGACATTTGAGATCGTGACTCCAGTTCCCAAACATGAGCAATATGGGATTTCAGCTGGGGAGGTAGGAGTGAAGCAGTGCAAGAACACATCAGGAAAGGGATAACTGAGGGCACCATCTGCTCAGACCCTCAGTGGCCAGCAGAGCAGGACCTTCGCATTTTCAAGTGCACATTTACATCAGTATATATTTCCATAGGCTTCAGAAAGATACGGTTCAAACAGCACGAGAAGCACAGAAAAGCAGAAAGATGCCCCCCTTTCCTTTGACAGCAGCTCTGCTGTCAAAGCTGTGTGCTTGGCAAGGGCAACATATCTGACAAAGTCTGCTCAGACAGTACTTGCAATCATAACAAGGTCTGCTTGAATAACGTCACCTCGAGACTGGGTCTGAGCCTCCCTCAGAGATGCACAGCTGCTTCTGCTGGGAATCTCTCCTGTGAGGTGTGCACCGTGGGGTCACAGCAGCTGTGGAAAAGCTGCTGCAACCCAGCCCCAAATGCCCCCCAGCTGCACCCTTTGCCTTATTATCTTATCATGTCTCTCACAATGGTCTCTCTCCTCCCAGCCCTGTGTCATGCCAGTAACCCCATGCCCACCCATGAGAGTCCTTAGAGTCCCTTCATCACTACTCATCCCAAACCCATTTATTTCTTGCTTGCTTGAAGATGGACTCACCACAGTTGTCTATAATGACTCCTCTTGCACAGCCCCCCCAAGTTCTACCACTGTGCCATTTTCTTCACACCCCAGTCACATCCCATCAGTTCCCCAGCACTCTCCCACTCCTAAAGATTATTACAAACAGATGAGTAACTCCCAAACCAACTTTTCCTTTGTTTTTAATAGAGATGGTGAGTTTCCTGTGTGGTAACTTCTGCGTGTATCATCATCATCTCCATCATTCCTCCCAGTACTCAAAAGCCTTTAAGGCTCTTTGCTTCATGCCAAAACAGTTTTGCCATTTAACAAAGGGAGTCAGAACCCTGTCAGTTTTCTCAGCCGAAGTTTGGTGCAAAATAATATTGGAAACCACCAGCATAACCAGTTCTTAATCCTGTGGTAGTCTGCAATATGCTCCAGTGCTCCATGGTCCTTATCATTGGAAAATGCTTCTGATGGCTAAAATAAATCTTCCTCGCTGCAAATTAAGCTTGTTACATGTGCTATTGCCACTAGATATGGACAACCTTTTATCACTGTCTCCATCGCATTTACATTTTACATATTTGAAGACTGTTTCCTTCTCTTTCCCAGAGTAGATACACTCTCATTTTTCAATTTTTCCCCCGAGTTCACATTTACTAGACCTCTAATCACTCTTGTTGCTTTTGTCTGAGCTTTTTCCAGCATGTTAGTAGGGCAGCTAAATATATCACTGCTCTTCTTTGAGATTCAAATCGGTCTTTATGCTATGAATTATCCCCAGAGCTCCCATAGGCTTGGTTAGCAGCCTATTCACCTAAATCCTTTGCTAAACCACCACTTTCTAGGATAAAGCCCCTATTCCTGTAGGTAAGCTGCCTTTATTTATCCCTAGCTACATGGTCTTTCATTTGGCTGTCAAAACGTGTGCTGTTTAACTGACCTTCCTTTAACAAGTAATCCAGATCAATTTTTCTAGCTGACCTATCCCTAATGCTTCTTCACCATTTTTTTTATCTCCAGATCTTCATCCAGGACCAGAAAGAAAACCTGTGGGACCCTGCAAGGAACAGCCCCCAAGGGAACAAACTCTCATTTACGTGCAATATTTAATCTATTCAGGATGGGCTCTTTTGACTTTGCAGATCTCATTTATTTTCACAGCGCCCGTGCTCAGTGAAATCACATCTTACAAAACCCTAAATGTGTTGTGTCATCGCATTTACCCTTACCAAACCTGAGATCTGCTCAGGAAGCAATAGCAAACCTGCTATCTGGAAGGAACCTACAGCTTTCTTAGGGAGTGGCAGAGAGTTTGAGAAACAAAAGCTGGTGTGTTGCTTGGAATAGAAAGAGAAATGTAAAGGCAGGAAAACTATTAGACATGGGAGGAGTGTATCTGCACTCATTCTGTAAAGATATGAATTAACTACTGGAACTGACTATCTAAATTGATTGCATCTGGTAAGCATTAACTGTGCACACATTTCTGAACTGTTTGCTGCTTTTTTGATCCCACTGGGTAGTCGGCTTCTGATATTTCCACTGAACCATGTTTAATCATGTTTAGCAATATTTTAGTGATAAGTGATAGCTCCACTTCCAGCCTTTGATGCATATGATTATATTACCTCCTTCTTCAGTGAATGCAAAAATCCACTGGTAACTGGTACAATTGACGTCTGAGGAAGTCAGGGCTGTTATTGTTTCAGTGTTCAGCATGCTGCTGCTGCTGCACCGCTTTGATCCGTGGCCTTACGTGGCTTTTTAAAGCGGAGGAGGGTGGAGGGAGAAGGGTTACTGGGCTTGTAAACATTTCTATTACATCAGATTAATTTCCCTGCCATGTACAATCTGCTGGTGTGACTCAGACCTTCACATTTTATAAAGTCAGTTATGTCTACCGGGACTACAACCATTCTGAGAAATTCTAGATAAATGTGAATTAGTTTTATTCTTATCTTATTACACAATGTACAATTGTACAAAAAAAATGCCCTTTTGTTGACTTTTAGTGCAGATGTGCAACCACTGGCAGATAATGAGAACAGCATGTTCCCTGTCTCACCAGCTCTTTTATTCTTCAGCTGAAAGTCTTAACCCAGGTTTAGGACTAATCCATGCTCATTCACGGTGTTCTCAGCTGCTCTCCACCCACCTCTCAACTTCTCTTTTTTTCACTGGAGCTTCACCACGGAGACCTGAGGTAGAAGCCACTAAATGGCCGGAGTGGTGTTTCTCAGAGCAGATCATTCAACCACTTTTACTCTGGGAAATAGGGCATGCTTTTTTGCAGTTATAAGATCTGGGCAGGGCAATTTATTTTTGCCCTTGATTTGGCTTAGGGCACCACCAGTAGCATGGGAAAAGTGATAGTCATTACCAGCACAAATATTAATGTATCATACGAAATAATCTGGGGCACCACGTGTAACATTTTCCCTTCAGGACATTCTGGGCAGGATTTTCAAACACTTCACGACAGTCCAAGTTTACAACTGCTTTGTTATTTCCCACACACTTTCTTGCCAAATGTTTCCACATTTGTCTGCTATTCAAATAGTTTCTTACTAGAGGGGTGGTAATTTTCATTTTGTTAGGGAATAAGCAGGGTTAGTGCGTTGTTTGCAGATATCTTTAGCAATGGCTGTGATTTCTTCAGCATTGGGGTAATCAAAGAGTGCTTTCCTTTTTGGATGACCTACCAGCCTGCCTCACAAAGACACATCACCATTTCTTAACTTTTCTGGCAACAGTAAATAGGACCCATTCACTAGCCCCAGACAGAGAAAAAAAAACTGCACTGCATCCTTAAAGAAAACATGATGATGATTTGGAGAGAGGCCCCAGAGACTCCCCCAGGGTCCAGCAATGCAACAATGCAGCTCTGCAGCACGGAGAGTCAAAACCTATGTTTTTGGAAAGTGCAGGGTGAGACTCACAGACAAATAAAGACAGTGAGCAAGAAAAAAAGTCAGGAGATTGTGAATGATCCTTACCAGTCCTTCACTAATTGTTACAAAGCAAAGAAGACACTAAAAACCATACAGGAAACTATTCAAGATAATTACTAGATCAGCCATCACAGTGGGCTACAGCTCAGAAGTATCTGCTAGGGTCATGCAGAAGAACCATTGCCACACAGACCAGATCTCACAAGGGGATGGGAAACAGGACTGGAACACAAATCAAGCAAGATACTTTCATTTCCCTGAATGAGTTTCTTGTTCTTTCTTTCTGCACCTGTATTTAATCCCACTCTCACAGCCAGTTTTGAATGCAGAAACCTCCAGCAGGACAACCCAGTGCACAACTCCCTTTCCTTCAGGTGAAGGGGGACTTTGGTGTGGGTGAGAGGTGAGGCAGGTGCTGACAGCCCTCCAGCCGCTTAAGCCCTCTAACCAGGCTATCATGGACCAGCAGGCTATGGGACAGATCGGGAAGATTTTATCACTCAGAGGAGTGTGTCAGTGCAGAATATTAGCCTAAAGATGCTCTATATGTGGAAAAGCGTTTTCTTTTTAACTAACCAGTTTTTGACAGGGTTTTTACTGAAACAACAGCCTCCCCCAGGGCAGGTAAATGTGACTGTGGCAGCAGTTAGCATTCCCCAGGGCCTTCCTGCATCTAGGATACAATTAGATCCATTTGTCTGCAAATGCTTTAAATATTTCAGCTGGTATGCCATTAAGGAATAAGAAAGGGTTTTATGTAAAGAGCAACTCAGAGCACTGCAAGGCAGCCAATATCACAGACAAGGCATAAGAATGATCTGAGATAGATAATGGTTGTGAGTAATGTTATAAATGATCTCATAGATTTTTTTTTTTTTTTTCTTCTGTGAAGTAAATGACCTTCCTTCTCCCACTTAGGGAGCCATGTGACCATTACAGTGTGAAAAATGTTTCTCTCAGTCAAGACCACTCAGTACATTTTTACTTAGGTCCACTGGATAATTTTAATAGTGTCTGCTCATTTTCACTCAGCTCTTTCTTGTGGTCCTGCCAAGACACAGCGATGATGGCAAGGAACAAGGGCTCTCTCACAAGGATGCAGGAGGATTCTCTTCTAGGTCTTCTCTGATGTCTGAAACATCACTTGTGCACCTTTGCCTTTTCAATTCCAGATTCAGGGGTAGTGTTGTCATTGACAGCAGCAGGAAGATTTCCTCATATTACCGCTAAATTTATAAGCATTAATGAGAACCAGGCATAACATGATGAGACACTACACCCCTGCAGCAGCAAACAAAAGACCCTTCTTTCAGAGATCTGATGGGCAGTAACGTGAACATGACAGGCACGTGAGGATGCAGACAGTGGCAGTTTTCTGTGAGCAGGAGGCAGAGAAGAGAGGGTGTGACCCACAGCACCATGGTGATGCTACCAAGTGGGTTATCAGTGGATATCGCACAGTGTCAGCAGCTGACTCAGGCTTTCTCCTTGCCTTTCCAGGCCATGTCTTGCAGGTGCCACATTGTTCACCCCTGTCACTGTACACATTGTCACAGAGCTGTGGTGTGGAAGTTCTGATTTGCCACATGCCTAGGGGCTGCCCCAAGATCCTGTCTTTGCTCTCCTTCTGTGTTCAGGCCTTGACAAATAGGTTCCATTTAGAAAAGAATCCCACTCAGGACCCACTTGAAACCTTTCCTTTCCTCCTTTCTTGGTAAAATTTCCTTCTTTCCATCTCTGTGACATGTGCAAGCGATGTGAAAACAATTATACTTTCATTATGCCTTTGTTTTCAGAAGATGCCGGTGTGGGAGATCTCAAGAAAGGCTGCCTTGTGTCCTGGTCAGGTTTTATTATTTTGGGGGCCTAGAAATGGGAGAATAGCTTGCAAAAGCCTTGCATACTTTTTATAAGTTTAAGTATTTGTAATAATGTATTCAAAATTGTTAGACATTGTGGCTAAAAGTCCAACTGAGACATCTTTAGGAAGAGCAAAACCCCCACAAAAAATATTTCTGTGATACAAATTATTCAAATCCTTATTAGTCTCACCTATTCTACTAGTCAAAGCCTATCTGAAGGATTCCTGCATGGAACAAGATTCAGCACACATGGCAACAATTGTGCAAATTCTTTTGATTCCCAAATTGCTGTATTTACCACAAAAACTTAGTTTCAGTCAGAGTCCCCTTGCAAATGTGTTTCAACTTAAAATGTCAGTTAAAACATTTCACAAAACCTGAAGCCCGGCCTCCTTTTTTATTTAGAATTTGTTCTGGCAAAGCTCCCCTCAAGTCAAGCAGAGACACCACCACTCCGGACAAAAGCTTCACAGTTTGACTCAATAAACTTGTCATCTTCACATAAAGAAATGGATAAAGATGCAAACAAGGCATTGTCCTGACACGTTACATAGCTCTTAGGCAGGACGCTTTGTTCAGCCTCTAGGCAGGCCACCAGCCCAGGGCCGGCACTGATCAGTGCTGCTGAGCCTAAACCTGTTGTTGTGGCAGTCCTGCAGTGATTCTCAGATCACTCTGCTCTAAGCAGCTGTGGTGGCCCCACAGGAGCAGGTGACAGCCCAGGCCAAGCTCTGATGCATTTCTGGTGCTCGCACCAACACTGCAGTGTCCCACCCTGCCCCATGGCATGGCACGGTGGGAGCACACTTGGGTACATCGACCCATGGCTTGGAGGGAGCACACTTGGGTACATCCACCCATGGCACAGAGGGAGCACACTTGGGTACATCCACCCATGGCTTGGAGGGAGCACACTTGGGTACATCCACTCTGAGCACTGCAAACCTGCCAGCCATAAACCCACAAGTGCCCATCCCCACTTTATAGCCTTTCTGCCA
The DNA here is from genome assembly GCF_047830755.1 of Zonotrichia albicollis. NCBI lineage: Eukaryota > Metazoa > Chordata > Aves > Passeriformes > Passerellidae > Zonotrichia > Zonotrichia albicollis. Next base: position 112,150,597 of record NC_133821.1, on the reverse strand, counting down.
GAACATAACTATTGCTTCCCAAGGCTTCCTGCCCTTTGTGCAGGTCAGGTCTGGCAGTGCTAGAGTGTGGGCTGCCTGCTGGTGCCTGGTGAGGGGAGCTCTGGTGCCCATTATGAGATGTAATTAGGGCACGGGCAGGTGACTCCCATATGGTGCAGGCTGACCAGTTGTGTGCAGAGACCTCATACTTGACTAGTAAATTATCACATAATATTTCCAGGGAGAGTAGATGGTGTGCTCATGCCATATTGGAGCACACTCTGTGCTACATTTAACAGAATACTTCTTTCAAGTTTATCAGTGTTTTTCAGAACCCGTAGACCAAAATATCTAATGTAGCTCATTTACCTTATGCTCAACATCATCAAATATTTGTCCCTAAAATTTATGGGCATTCAGGGTGACAGATTGCCTGCATTTGAGATAGATGTCATTGTGCAATAAAATGTTCATGTTTGGAGTAGAAAAATAAAATGATTTAGTGGAATATTGATTTTATAAGGAGAGGGGGAATTACAATTGGTGATTGGAGTCTGTCCAGCTAAAGATGAGTCAAAGCAAATGAGAAGATTCATGCCATTATGTTAGGAACTTAGTTTCCCTTACTTAGATAATTACTTATCTGTCATTGTAGAAAACCTTAAAAATACAAATGCAATGTCTCTGTGAGATAGGGAAGAGCTGTTATCTTCCATTATGCTCACAACAGAGGCCCAGAACATTCAGGCAATGCCCACATGGTTTGTTGAGGTTCCTCTTGAAGGCCACCACCATGGTCCAAGCTGTTAGTGCACCCCATCTGCCATCAGATCAGGGATATGGTAGACCATGCATCTCAGCTGAAAGGGATTGTCATTGTGACACTACCCCCTCAGCTGACATGTTTAAATCCTCTGATCCCAATCCCTGTAAGTACAGATGCATTCAGTATCCAAATCCCTGCAGGCTTCCAGCTTCCCACGGACCACGGTGCTATGATAAACTGATATGGGTGAGCAGAAAGGAACCTTTTGGAAAAGGGTATAATATCATCACCCATGTTGGGATTAAGCACAGAGAGCCCCAGGTAGACTGCCCTCCCCTACACCAGGAGCTCTGAAAATTTCTAGAGGCTTTTCCCACCACATTCAGACCTGACAAGCTCAGGGCATGACCATGACCCTCACTTCTTTTTGCACAGAGGGTACGGAAGACAGTGCATGAACTAAGAGTTTGCCCAAGGCTCTAAATCAAACTAATAAGCAAATGTAGAGTGCAAAACTAGTCTACAATTGTCAAAAGCAAAAATCTCTGTTCTCTAATGGAAGAAAATTATAATGATCCCCTGCAGAGAAGTTACTGCCAAGAGGTAAGCCCAAAACCAGTCCACATTTAATAGCTTTGCACCATTAATGACTTAAAGCAACACTAAACATTTACAGAAGTTCCAGACTTCCTCACTGGGGAATGCACAGATAATAGAAGTATTTTCATATCACTTTTTAAAATTTTTGCCAGCTCAGATAAAGCACAGACCACACACTAAAAGCCTGGTCACTCTCTGTTACAACAGCCATCTGGAATCCCCTCAGACTAAATGTGCCCAGGCCATCACTGGTTTATGGCTGGAATAGGCCATTGAAGAAGAACAGAAAGCATAAAATTGTAATGGGATCTAAAGCTTAAAAATAAGTAAGAAATATAGTCTGCCCTTTTAGCACTTTCTTGGAGTCTGAAGAAGTACAACAGATGAAGAATGAGAGCCACTAGCTCTTTCTGACTTACTGTGTGAGGTATCAAATCCAGATTATGATCTATCCATCCATCTTCTCAGTAAAGTGGATTTTTTTTTCCATCATCTATGAAAGAACACAGGTAAGACAGTTTACCCTACCATACCAAATTCCTCCTTCAAGCATCTTCAGGATTACTTGCATTGCTGCTCCTCAGGGTCTTCCCTTCTCCTTGCAGTGGTGGCCTTTCCAAAGCAGCAATCCTGCACTTACTCTTTCAGCATGAAAAGGCGTACCAAGATTCCAGACAGGCCATACACAGGGATGCATCTCATGTCCATGCCCCAGTGGTTCTGTGGAGGCCAAATGCAGGAAGGTTGAAGTCACAACTTCAGGGCTCCATGCAGGGCTCAGAGCAAACTCCAGAGAGGGTATTGCTGAACACTATTTATCTTTCCAAAAGTGGATGCTGTGGAGGGCAAACAGAAGGCCAAGTTTCTTACAGATATCATGCCTAGAGACGTTGACTGAAGTGCCTTTGGCAGCTGGGCACCCAGGCAATGAAAAAAATCAGCCTTGAATTTTCCAGCAGGGCCACTTTTGTTAGATTGTGCTGGATAGATGCTGACATGGCTCAGGAGAAGATCACAGAGTCAGATGCTGAAATTCAGGTCTCTAAATGCAGCTGTCAATCTCATCTGGCTGTCCTCATAGCTCTGTACCCCCTTATGCAGGTGCCTATGCACAAATCAACCCCTATTTAAAACAAAACAAAGCAAAGTTTTTCTTATCACCTATGGGGCTTTGTGCCACATGGCATTGTGTTCCTTCCAAGCACAACAAAGGTCTGTGGCAGGATTTGTCAGCGCACCAACAGCACTCTTTACTCAGTTCAGGTGAGAGAACAAAGCAGTGCCTCTGCCTGCCCTCGAGGACCTTGCACAGTGCCTACACAAACATTAGCAATGTGTGTAGCTGCTGCACTGTGCACTTGCAGGGTGGAAGCGTCAATCTGATCTCCTGGAAGGGTATTTTTCATGATGCCTCATGACATAATAGTCTTGTAGCATCTTTAATTTAAAATAAAAGCTCCTGCAGATGATTGCTCCCGCAGTCTTCCCGACCTGAGGAGCTCAAGCAGGGAGACGGCATGCAGACAGCAATGCCTTAGAGGATTCCACCCCTGGCTCTTTCATGGTTTGTTTGACAGTAATGCAGAAAAGGTGCAACTGAGATCAGTATCAGTTGTGCTGTGTGTCACCCAGATACACAGAGAGATGTAGAGGAAGGTCTGAAAATCTGTAGGCATATATAAGTAGCTGCTTTTGATGTGTATAGCACCGTGAGGCAGCAGCAGCTCCCACTAGACAGATGAGCAGAGGCTGAAGGAGCCAGAGGTCAGGTCTGTACTGTGTCATCTGCAGGCATGTGCACTGACACTATTAACCAAGGTGGTGTCAAAGAAAAGCTGCCTGATTCATCAAATCATAGACCTGCCCATGCACTGTATCCATTCTGAGAGTGATTTTAAATGGATTTTGGCCTAGGAACTTCAAAAGTATACATTTGCATCTTTCTTCACACAGAAGAGATGCCTGACCTAATTTCCAGTGGGCACACGCAGGGAACATTGTCAGCACAGGTATGGGGAAGAATCCCTGCAGGGGGGAAAAGAGAGGCTGAGAGTGAGGTGGAGGTCCCTGATTTGGCATTGACACCAGCACTGGGGTGTCTGCAAAGCTCAGCCCCAGGAGCATCAGGTCTGGGTACCCCCAGTGCTGCCAGGTAGCACATGGCCATTCACAGCTGTGTCCACAAGAGCATCAGGGGAGAGAAGGAGAGTTAGGGCATACCAAGAGAGAAAATATATCATTGGCTGCATAGGAATGCTGGTTTTAGTTACTGTCTGCCATTTCTTTTCCTCCTTTTATTCCATTTCTCTGACATGAATAATTTAGAAAATTAATAGATAAAAAATTAATATATGCCATTGTAGAATGTGCATGAAGGCACATTGCAAGAGATTATCCTTTCCCCACTCATACTGTGGGCCCAAAGCTGACCTTAGCTTCCCCACCGGACTCAAACATTTTTATTTTTTCCTTTGTGCATTTTGGATCCAACAACTCAAGGAAAACTGAACAAAGCTGTGAAATAGAATTACCAGCCTAAAAACAAGATAGATCATGACTGTGACATTTCTACACTGAAAACTGAAAAATAAAAGCACAGAGAAAAGAAGGACTGACTGAAAGGGTACATGAAGAATTTCCCCTTGAGAACCTGTTTCTGTGTCTTTTGGGATTAATTTAGTCAAGGAGGGGACTGTGGATACATTATAATGCCTGCTGTTTCAAATGAAGGCTATTCTAAGCAAACAAAATCTTAAAAACACACAAAATCTTAAAAATACACAAAGCAAAGCCTTAAGCCCAAGAGAGATGGCTTTGAAGTAGTATTTTCGATCACCCTGTATCTGGTACAAAAGTTTCTATTCAGCTCAGTTTACAACAGTTTAAACAATGTTTTTTCCACAGGAAAGAAAAAGAAAAATAACATATTTCATGGTAAGCCACATGGTTAATGACTATATGCAAGGAATTGCTTTGCACTCACCAGGAAGGCAAGTTTTGTGATCCAGCCTTTGGGCTTGAGACAAGCTCCAATTTTAGTAGAATTCATTCAATGACTAATTTTTCCAGGGTAAAGTCAGTGAATATCTGTCAGAGTTCTATCTGTATTTACACCATTAGGATTCACATCACTCTATTTTCCAAGCTGCTACTGTGTGTGAACTTTCATGAGAACTTTCTTTGTTATCTGCCTGACATGAATGTGGAATATTTTGGTCAGGGTGAGTGCACTCAAAATTTTCCACAATACAGGCTGGCTTTCCCCTGGCATGGGTTGATCAAACCTTTATTTCAAGTCTTTGCAAACCATTTGTGATCTCTTCACTTTGGGTTCACCCTCTGCTTTCATCTGGTTTCTCCCATATTCTCATTCATTATCCCTTCTCACACTTGTCTTTTATTTCCACTTGCATTTTACCTTTCCAACTGGAAATACAGTCCTACAGAGGAATCTCCCCCAAAACCTAAACCAAGATACAAATCCCACAAGAACCATGCAGTTAGTCTTGTATTTGCTGCCATCACAATATTTGCTGTGCTTAAAGATAGCATCCTATTTCTTCCTGGACTGAGAACTAGATGAAGACATTTGGCAGCTGAGGCCACCCTACTCTCTTTTTCTTTTTAAGCACTGCTTTGTGTCCCTTCTCTTCCCACAAGCACTGAGCATCCAGGCTGGAGAAACACGGGGCAATGGGGCCATCCATGGGCTGGGGGCCGTGTCCCCTCATTGCCTCTGCCCCAGTGAGTTTCTCCCCTCTTGCAGAGAAATTCAGCAGCAGCAGAGGCAGCTAAATCAGGGAAGATGAGGACTCTGTGTAAAGTCACCTGTTACAGTGAGGGACGGCTTTTCTCTGCACTTCTCTATCACAACTCTTCCCTGGGTGGATTTTCAGGGCCTGGACCCCAGAGTGTGGAGAGCTTGGAGCTTTGCAGCTGTGTTGCATGGGGCAAGAAACTGAGAGAGGCCTCTCCCCTCTACAGCTTAAACTGTAAAACAGGGATGCTGGGAACATGCCCTTGTATTCAGGGCCCATCCCAGAACATTTGATGCCCTCATCCTTAACCCTGAGGAGACTACAGTCCCACAGGAGCCCTCACAGTCACTACCACCACCAGTATCCCAACAGCATCAGAACACAAAAGGGCTGCAGTATATTTACCTCCTCCTGGCACCTGTCTTCTTAGGGGTAATCAAGAAAAAATTCTCCAGCCTACCCATTGTTAAGATTTTTTTTTTCCTGGCTGTCTCTCTGTCCAGCAGAAACCAGCTGCTTTTTTTCCAGTGTCTTGCATGCTCAGGTTGCAGTATTGCTGGCACTTTAATAATTTTGTTGATAATTATTATGGTTAATTTACATTGTCCCATTCCACGGTGTACTTTGGCCATTCAGAGCATTTGCTTGCAAGTCCTGTTCCCCAACACAGCTGCATTTTCTGTGGTGTGCCTGATCTACCTGTAATTCATGGCTCAGCTGGGATTTGTGTGGCACAAACAGCATTACCCCATTATGAAACGGCAACAGATGCCAGGGCTGTTATCTGTCAAAGTGGAGCCTGAGAGTGCAACTTCTACCAGACTAGCAGCAATTAGGTTTGCAAGTGTAACCAGATCCTATTGTTAATCCCAATTCTGTTTGGGCATCTGTAACAACTGGTTATGTTGTAAGACCACGATGGCTTCCAAGTAAGAAATCACTGCATTCTCATTATGTGCTGAGTGTTCATCACATCAGATCCATTTCTCAGTATTTAATGTTAATTACTAGCTTGGGTTTGTATTAGCTGAGAGCTAAATGATGTAGTACTGCAGAAATCTATTAAGATCTGCGTCACATAGGCAAACATGACCATCCACTTCCAGAATGTGAAATGAATAATGAGTGGGTATAAAGGAGTTCTCAGAAACCCCAGCTGAATGCATTCAAGAGTAGTGCTTCCTCTTTAATGGGCTCTCTGCCAGAATGACACATCACTCTGCCTCACTGAAGTAATTTATAAACAGTCCTTCACAACACTCTTTTCTCTCTAGCGTGTGCTGCTTCTCCTCACGGGGATGGCTGCACAGGGAGGATGCACCTGACAGTAAAATTCTGCACTGTTCAGAATAGCAAAACTCCTGGAGAAAGCGAGAGCCGAACTCTCCCCAGGACTAAGCCTAAAGGAAAAGGGAGAGCAGGGTGATGTGAAAAACAGAGTTACATAGAAAGAGTCGGCTACTGACCAAATTCCCAATTCTTTGAGGCTGACTTGGGCTTTCCACTCGAAAGCACTGCCTTGGTTTCAGACTGTAATGCAATATCTGAAAGCATTCTGTGTAGCTCCCTGCATTCCTGGAGAAAGCCAGGCTGGAGCTGGAGGCTGGAGTAAAGGTCTGTGAGGTTTGTGCATCAATCCCCCAAGGGACAGTGCTGAGGTGTATCAAAGAGAGCGTTTAAAGGGAGGGAAAGGAGCTTCTTAAAACCTCTGTGTACCTTCCCCTCCCTTCCTCTCTCTCTGCCCAAGCATGCTCCTGTGCAATGAGTCACTGGTGGTTGTCACAGGCTTGGGATCCCCACTCTACTACTCAGTACACATGAACACAGTCCTTGCTTACAACACAAACATGAAAAACTAGATCCAGAGACACAACAAACCACAGGACAATCTCAGCCATCCTGTAGGTCCAGCAAACTACAGACAGGATTTTGGCCTGCAGTGTTCATATGAGAACCTTTCTAAAAGCAGGAGCTGGAAGAAAGGGAGAGAGCATCACACATTTTTAGTCAGGAGCTCCACCCAAGCCTGAGGAGAAAACAGCAGAGGTGCTTGCTTGTGGCTGATGAAGGTGGAAGTCAGTCTCCTGACTGAAAGGTTTATGGGCAGGGTGGGGACAGCCTCCATTAGAACTTGCAAGCAAAGAGAAATTATTTCTGCCTGATATCACAAAGAGATGAGAGCCAGCACAGGGATGGGATCACACAGAGAGAAAGGAGCCAGTAAAGAAAAAGTGATGATTGGGTAGTCTAAGCAATGGGCAAAGGAAATGACCACTGCAGCAAAGTTCCTGCTGCAATAAAAATGTTAAGATGCTAGATGCTGAGAGGCTATGAAGCCAGCCAGCCAGGAAACATTATATGTAGATGAAGTATGAACAAGAAATCTTGGAGGCATAAACTTGGCATGGTTTGTTAAGAGAAAATACTAATTACTTAGGTTGGAAGAAAAGAATGCTTCCACTAATGTCTAAAAATCCTTATGCCAGAAGGCCTGTTATGCCTTTCTCAGGAAAGGGGAATCAGATTTTCCTTAGGGTACCCTGCCCATCAATTACCTGTTTCAACAAAGTGATTCCTTTGTCCACTGCCAGCTATTTATAGACTGTGACTGTTTATACATGGCCCTACAGACATTCTCTACTTGCAGTCTAGATGTCAAACTACAGATTCACATCAAAAGCACAGACAGCACTGTGTCAGGAAAATATTTCCTAATCAGACAAATTCTAATCAAAATCCTTTAGCAGAACTTTAAAAGATTGCCCTGCCTTTAACTAATTCTATGGTATGAAATACAGCACTGAATCTAAGATGTAGTGGATCTGCCAAAAGAGTGCTGGGAATTACAAGGGAAGCTGTTCAATCACCGGCTTTATATAGAGAAACTATGTGTATATCCTTCCTTGCTACAGTTTCTTGGGCTCTAATGGCCCTTCCCTTTTGTCCCTTTGAACATGCAGTACTTCTGCCTCGATGCCCTAGAGCCTCTGTTACTTCAAAACCATTGTTGGGAATTTCCACAATTGCAGCCTTCTCCTACTGTTGGAGGAAAGGATGGCCTCTGACAATGAACTTCACATACATGCAGACAAGAAATGCATTGTGTGGCTTCCCACTTGCCTTTGTTTCCCTGTTTTGTAGAATTTGCTTCTCTCATCAACCTGCCTAGGGCTGCCAGGGACTAATGTTGCCAGTGTAGTGTTGGATATATCAGTCAAATGCTGAGCTTTGAGCAGGGAGTATCTTCCTTTGCAATTAAAATGAGCTGTTCTCTGGGGAAAGGTAGGGCTGTCAGCTCCAAGGAAATTTAACTTGTCCAGTAATCTCCTCCCTACTTCAAGACTTCATGACCTCCGTGAAAAGATACTACAAATTTTGTTAGCATAGCTCTTACAGTAATTCAGCTAAATCCTGTTGAACTACTTGAACTACATCATTTCATCTTTAACAGCAGACTGAATACTTCTGTAAATTGAAAACAAATGTAGGTTAAATACCCAGCAGGGGTTTCTCTATCTACCCCAAAAGCAACACAGAGCTTTGCCTCCTCCTAGTAGTACCAACAACTTCTTGCTAGGAAAAAATGGCCGGGAACATAGATGAGCTTGCAGCAAATACAACAGGGCAAACCAAAAATGCAACAGCAGTGGAAGATAGAGACCAAAGCATATAGAGTAAGAAAATAATTCACATCTTCACAAAAAACTCTGGCTCCATCCATTCCTCAATATCAGTGTCTTCAAGGCAGGATAGCTGGGAAGTACAAGGGACAGAGGTCTTCCCAAATACCTCTAGAGGGTTTGCCTCCTCTCTAGGGCTGGTTCAGAGGCCAGTTTCCCAAGGACCTGTCTGGAGTCAGTGGAGAAAGGCAGTCAACTCCAGAAGACAATTCATGGGACTTCAAGAGATTTCAAATCTGGAATGTCCTTGGGGCCCTTTCACTCCAGCGCAGCAGGAGAAAAGTGACACTGGCTTGAGACAATTTATCAGCCCCTCTCTTGACATGGTAAAGCCAGAGAGAGAACCCCAGGGGAAAATGCAGCTCTTGTCTCTGGGCTGAGGGACTGAGTATGTCTGCCCACTGGACTGAATGATTTGTCTTCACGGGCTGTACCCCTCAAGGTGCCTGCTGGGGCAACAAACCAGACACAAACTTCTACCTGGAGAAAACAGGTTTCTGAGGAACAGCGCCTTTCTTGTGAAGAAGGGATGCTTTCCCACACACAAGTGAGGTCCTCAGGTTTCCTGACATGAGGCAGCACTTGTTGGAGCTCTACAAGAGTGGCTGTGCTCTGTGCTTTGTGGTCTGCTGGAGAGCTGGCAGGAGCCAAGCAGTGGCTGAGCCCAGAGGCTCGGGTCTGTCAGAGTTGTCCTGTACCCTGCGGGTCAGCTCAGCTGTGTGGGTTGTGTGTGAAAAGGAGCATAGCCAAGGGCCATAGCCTTAGCTAGTGCTCCAAAAAGAAAGAGAAAAGGAGAGAAAAGCCACTCCAGTAGAGAAAGTTGATAACAAAGTTCATAATTAGGAGAAAGGACGTCAAACGTTTCAAGGCTCTTTGACTGTAAGTCACCAAGCTGGAACACTTAAAGAAGAGTGAGTGTGGGTGTTCAGCAGAGACAGATGCCCCCAATCAGTAATTATCCATGTTTAAAAGAAAACTTTAAAGTTTGCTGTCTTACAGATTTCACTGGCAGGGTTACTTGTCAAAGGAAGTGCATATGCATAGTAATAATGTTAGCAAGGAGTGGGATTTACAAATGACATTTATCTCCAGCATTTAAAGAATAATAGCTGAGGAAGTGAAGAACTAAGGAGTGCTTGTTTGGCTATTTCATTACTCTGGTACTGTCAAAAACTGGCATACTTATCTCTATGGCTCTTGCATTCTGGACTGTGACAAATCAGTCAAAAGACAAAAATCTTCATCTATAGAGAGAGAGTTATTTATAAATGTGTGTGTAGATTCCAACGTACGCTGAAAATATTTTCCCTGATTCTCCCTCAATCATTACAGTGATCTCTTTTAGTTTGGCTAAAAATATGAACATTGTGTCATCAAATATGGCCAAGAGGTAGCACTATCATAGAAATTGCATTCTTACCAGCAGCTATAAACAAACAAACAAACTGAAAAACAAACCAGGAAACCCCAGTAAAAGAACAAGAGTATAAGAGCATTTACACTGCAAGAAATCCTGGATGATGAGCTGAGGCATTAGCAGACTGCTAAGAATATTCCTGGACATATCTGGCCCCTGAAGGAGCTTCTTTTAGGGTTTGTACTTTGTTAAAGAAAACCTCCAGCCCCTGGTCATGGTGCCACAGCAAAGCAATCTCCCTCAGTTCTGCTCCTCTGACCTACTTAGTTGGGCTTGGGCTGCTATTTTCATGCAAAGTACTAGAAATCAGCCTCATCATTACAGCAAAGAGCATTATCTCTCGCTGTTTTCCATCTAGCCCCAAGAATAACTCTGATGTCAGTGGGAAGCTCTCTCTCTGGCAGCCGTCTCCTTGCTGCCAGCTTGTCAGATAAAAGGTCAGCTGGCTCTGCCAGCTCCTCGGACAGACCCACCCCGTGGGGGGCTCTGCTCACACCCAACTGCCCCAAGCAAAGCTGCCCTGAAGGAAGCCAGCTCCTGCTCTCTGCTTCCAAGATCCCATTAGATCCCATTCAGCTTCCTGTCCTCAATTTCACCAGCCAAGTGCAGTCCTCACAAACACACACTGCAGCAGGGCCGTGCCAGCGCCCCCTGGTCCAGCTGTTCCTCCTCCACAGCAAATATCCCATGCTGGAGCCACAAGAAGGGGGAGAACACCCCCATCCTGTCAGGGCTCTCCCAGCAAACAGCTGGCATGTGGCTTCCACATCTGTGTTCTTGCAGGACTGATGTGAAGAGAGGGGAAGAAGGCAAAAAGCTGGGACCTGAAATGCTGACTGGCAGCCTTTGGGCATTCAGAGAGAGCAAAGGCTCATATTGGCCTCACCAGTGAGAGCTGGGATATTTTGTCTGCTTCAGGAAATTTGTCCTCCAGCTGCAACACAGCCTAGAGTTCCTTACATGAAATCACTCTTCCAGTGAGGATACAAGAAATTACAGGGTGAACAAGAATAACCCTCCAGGAGTCCAGCCCTGAACACACAGTCCTAGCAAACCTCATTCATATCACTAACCACAATGGCCATCTTGCCTGAGGAAAGACAGAGCTAGGACTTCAGAGTTTGGCCCAAATCCTAGACTATATAAATAGATTTCTATGAATCAAAGCTCCATTATGTAAGACATAAAAATAAAAGAACAAATGAGAGGAAAAATAAGCTGAACTTCAGAGTCTGCAGTGAAGCATCATCTTAAGAGTCTGGGCACTGAGTCAAGACACAGATCTTTTTCTTTTATTTTATTTTTTCCCCAGTTTGCCTGCTTTGCTTTAAAAGTGACTCATCCACTCGCTCCCTCTTTCTCCACCACTTCCCATGTTGTTTCAAACATGCCTGTACATTTTAAATCTCTACAGAACCATCCAAACTGCCTGATTATCGACAGCACATCTACATTTGCATTTCCAAATTAGAGGGGCAAAAGGGATGTGCCCAAATGAAAAATGCCTTCAAACACGTCGCCAAGGTTAAAAGAACCATGGTGTGAGGCATGCTGCAGTTTACAATAAATTGAAATGTGACTAAAGCAGCATGTGACAGCCTTCTATATTTAGAGGTGGCTTTTGCTTTTACACTCTTTGAGATACCTGTCAGAAAAGCATCTGTGTTTGTGCATGTCAGCAGAAGAATGAGCCCCTGAAGGTGTAGGAAATCTCCCACAATGGCCTTGTGTACATTCCAGTTGTCGCTGGGGCATTTGTTTATACACATTGCGGGCTCGCCTCCCTCCCCACCTCTGGCACATTCCCATCCACTCTTTGCTTGGGCCAGCAAGTATTTTTAGCTGATGTAGAACAGTGATTTCACCATTGGAACTCCTTGTCACACCTCTTCCACAAGCCTTTAAAAGAGAAGGCTTGAGAGCAAAACAAAGTGCCTATCATAGAAGTGCTGTGGTTATCATTCCAGTAAGGGGGGAGATACATATTCCATTTGCATTTTCCTTAATTTATGCTATTTGCATAGCCAAAGGAGTGAGGAGTCTGTGTTTTGCACAAGACAAATCCACATTGAACACAGTTTGGTCTGAAGGGTTTTCTTTTGTTCTGAGAGATTCCACTAGTCATATGTGCACCCTTTCAGCAGATTTTTTTTTTTTAAGCAAGCCAAATAGATATATAAGTTTTATTTTTTAAAAAATCACCCTGAGCTGTCATTCTTTTGGGAGAGGTAGACTCTTCTTCTTTTGTTGCAGCTTTTATCTACTGTTTGGTAAATAAAAGCATTTCTGTGTAATGGGTATTACATGCATCCCTTTAGGTTTATAAATAGTTACACAGAATGATACTTTTTTCACAGTCCCCTTTCTAGTCTGCTTAAAGCCTTGCCTGACTGCTTTTAAAGAAGGCTTAGCGACATTTAGATAACATGGTGATGCATGCATATAAGAGCAGCACTAATAGTCTAGCTGGGATAAGCATTAGAGCATTCCCACTATTCCAGATTTCCATAAATAACATAAATTAAACTCCCAGCTATTTATATGCAGTACCAGCTACAATAGCCTTTTATTTCATTCCCTTTTTCTCACCATTTGCTAAATCAATATTCAGCCAACATTCTGGAGATGGCATCCATTTTTTTGCAACAGGCTGCACAAGCACAATGGATGTTGCATAAGTTTAGTGGGAAACAGCCACCAAAATGTCTCACTGCAGCCCAGTGCTGTTCCTTATGGGCCTCTCCACTGGGAGATTTGCAGAACAAAAGCAAGGCTTGTTTTACAAGGAGCTACACATATTGTCATTCCCAACCAGGATGACAAAGTCTGCCACTGAATCCATGGCAGCTGTGAGACTCTACAACAGTAAAAACATTTCTTTGCATAGGCCAGGAAAGGGATAAAATGCTCATCCTCCAGACCTTGCAGAGATTCTTGGTCCACAGCCCAGCTCTAGACCTATACTCCATGTTTCCAGGGTTTGGACATGGTATTTTGTGTGCTACCATAGCAACTGATGCTCACATATCTTCTAGCAGATGGCAGTTCCAGGAAGGAGGCCTGAAAATGTCTTTGTAGCAATAATTGCATCCCTTGGACATTTCAGAATGACTCTGTCTTCCAGGCTGCTCTTCATGATGTTTCTGGCATCACTGCTTGGTGTGTGGCTTCACAAAGTAAAGACAGGGCAAACTGGGAGCTGCCTAATCAGTGTCAAAGTCAGCTGTATTAAAAAAGAAAAAGCCAAACAGTACTAACTTTTAAAACGCATAAAACAAGTAGATACATGGGAAAATGTGATGGAGAAGGATAATGAAGGATGTTGTGCAAGAAAGCTGTGTCTTACAAATTTAGCAGTGTTTTCTAAAGGAATTAATAAACCTGTAGGGGTACTCATTTGATTGATAATGTAGGACCAGATTTAAAACGAGGTTTCACAATATCCCTTACCATGGGCTTCTAAAGATGCTAAACGAGGGGGAAAGTTCTCTCATGAATTAAAGTTAAAAGAAAAAAAGAGGAGGAATAAACCTGAAAGTCCTGTGGAGATCTGTTCTGCTAGTCATTAAGAATGTTCACTAACCACCAAAAAAAGGCAATGGACAGTAAGCTAATGAGGTTTATTGATGATACTAAGCCACTGAAGCTGTAAAAATGAGTGATGACGGTGCAGAATCACAATCCAGTGCTATGATACAAAGAAACAGGGCAATAAGATGCCATGCAAAATTTGGTGTCTATGAACACAACATTTATGCATATATGGAAAAACAACCCTAAATCCAGAGAGAAGTGATGAGTTTGGAGGTGCCTATTAACCCTTTGGAAAGTAATGCTGGTCTTACAACAACTTTTTCTACAAACACTTTAGGTCAGGGTTTAGCAGCCCTTTACCAAAGAGACATCTGTTTTAGCTGGAACTAAAGAAAGGAACAGAACCCAAAATCCTTGTTTATTCCTGTATTTTGAAGCATCTATGGAGTTCCAGTCCTTCATCAATCTTGGTGGGGGAAAAATAATGGTTACAATTAAAAAGAGGATTAATACACACCACCAGTGATTAAGAATATTAAAGAAAATATTCAAGAAGCAAGTAAAAAGCCTAGGAGGAGTCTTGCACCTAGAAAGGTCAGTAGGGAAATTAAAGGTAACCTTGAATGGCATGGACTAGTTGGATGGGGAATCATTATTCACGCTTTCTATACAGTGGGAAGTACACAACTTCACATCTTGAGCCTACAAGGTGGTAGTTCCAAAGCAAAGGTTGCATTTTTTCACAGCACTAAGGATACAATGAGGAATTGATTTCCACAGGATGCTGTAGCTGCCAAAGTCTGCATGGGTTCCAAAAAGCAGTTGGACAAAGTCATAGAAAATGACCATTGTGAGCTACTGCAGATAAAGGTGCCACCTCCAGCTCAGGAAGATTCTGGGTTAGAGACTGGGTCAGAAAATGGGAATACTCCTGTATCACTGGCACCCCAAAGACTATCAGTTAGCGTCAGAGACAGGATACTGAGTTAGCTGAGGCTTTTGTCACAGTCCCCTAATATTGCATCATCTGAGCTGTAGGAACTGATCTCAGGCTGTGCTAAACGTGACCCAGCTTAGTGCTTTTGACTGAAAGCCAACCTCCATCAGCTGCTTCAGATTTACCATAAATTTACAAGAGCACACACAGTTAGGGTACTACTCCCTCCTGCCTTGGCATCGTGTGCTGTCTTACTTCAAACTAAAAGGGACAATCCACAGAAACCATGAAGGGAAGCAGAATATTTTGTATTAGGCTTCTTCAAGCCCTCTGGACCTTATTCTTTTTCTGTGCTTTGTTTTCATCCCTATTTTACCTGAAATGTCATAGAGAAAATGAAGATCTTGATCCAATAACCTCCCTCATCCATCAGCTCTTTTTCAGCAGGAAATTACTGCCATTTGGTCTGAGCTTTTCTCATGGAATAAGGAAGGCCAGACTCTGAAGACTCGGTTCACCCTAAGTTGTACCTCACTCAAATACAAGTCACATCGCGATCACTGTCATTGCTTAGAGGATTAAAAATTACGAGGCTAATGAGAATGAGAATCTGCCCCTAATGTACCAAGTCCTTCTTTAAGAGTCCTATTTGGTTCATCTTACTGTGGCTGCTGTCCCATTAAAACCTTAAAGAGAACTCATAAATATAAAAATACCCAAGAGCATGGCCAAGAATCCTGCCCTGAATAATTGTACTTAAATATTCTAAAAGGGACTTAATTTCCTTCTCGATAGCCTCAATAATACTTTGAAGAGAGAAAAATTAAAGTGAGGACATGTATTACATTCTGTAGATGTACAAAAAACCACCTTTTCTCAGTGACTACGCCAGGAGAATATGTCTAAAAGGGCATATCTGTGAAAATATGACCTCTGATTTTGCCAAGGTCAGCAAAACCTACTGTGATTCACTTTGTAAGTGTCGGTCACACAAGTTAAAGCTGCCTCAAGGCAACTTTAACTTCTCTACCCAAATTCAACAAGACACAATGTTTTTGAAAGGTTTGCAAAATCCTCCTCTGTACGGAGGAGCAAAATTATCTGGGCCAACATTTGTTTATGATTATTTATGGATCCAAACCAAGGTTTTTTTTACTATAAATTCATATGGACTGGCAGATCAAAAAGCCATTAAAAGTTGTTAATCTAACATGGAACAGGCTTTTTAATTTGAGCTTCCTGGCACATGCTGTTCAAGGGTGGGTGCTGTTCTTCTCTGAGCCTCAATGGCAAGAAGACCCTCACATCACACAGGCCTACAGTGCCATTTGTTGAGAAAATCTGTTATAATTCTGGGTTACACCATTTGCTGAACATTTCTTGAGTTAAAGCTGAGAAGAGGAGGGGATGGGTCTTGCACTCTGCCTTGAATGCCCTTATATGGCTGCTCAGAGGCTGCCACAGCACCTCATAATCACTGCTCTGGAGACAAAGATAAGCATCTGTGGTCACACTATTACCCGTTCCTTCAAACATTCCTGGTTCCTAGTGTCAAAAAAATGAGCTCCCAACATCCCCTGCACTTGTGCTCACATGGGATTTTATTATTGTGCTAGGAATAGGAGGATTTCCATAGAAGGTTAAAGCATTTTGTGTCCTGCATGAAACTGGCCAATTCCAGATGTTTTGGAAAAAGGTGCCAGGATCTGATTAAGCAGTTGTGGAGTAGTGTGATATTCAAAACAGTTTCCAATTTACCTGCACTTGGGAGGGAAAGTAGTTTGTCATCAGTGATGTGGGTATTTATCTCCTTAATTTTTCCAGATATCTTACACAGACTAACAGTACATATTCTTTTATTGATGTAAATGTCTAGATGCCTAAGAGTCTCTTTACTTTCCTCATATCTCATAGCAATGAACCTGATAGATTGCTGAAAAAGAATTTACCTTTTACTGGAAATGGTTATCTTTCAGTTTCACTTTAGTTTTGTCTCAGATGATGTTATATGCATTGCTTGTGTGCCATAGGATGCTCTATCCCTTTCTATTCCCCTCCTGTCCAAGAGTAAACCCTCTTGGTCAACCATTCATCAAGAAGTCTCCCATCCCTTCAGTTGTTTTATCACCAGATTTCTGTGTCCTCTCTAGAAAGACTGGCCCACCTCCCAATGAGCATACCTTACATGACAGATTTATAATGATTTTGCAGATGCAGATGGTATCATATCACCTCACTCATTTTTTAATTGTCTGAGGCACATTGCTTGTTTTCTGATAGCCATGGTATAGCATGCAGTGTGTTGATGCTCCTGTTTACAAAAATACTCCCAAGTCCTTCTGGTTTGGTTGGTTTTGGTTTTTTGGGTTTTGGGTTTTTTTTTTTTTGTTTTTGTTTTTGGTTTTGTTTTTGTTTTTGGGGTTTTTTTTGTAATTCCAGGTTAGAGCAGTACACTCAGTGACCAGAACACTCAACCCAGCCTCTCCCTGGCCACCAAGGAGGTTGAGCTCTGGTGGGGCACCCTGACAGGATCACTGCTGCCAGGAGGTGATGCTCCCCTTCATCCTCACAACACCTCTACATTCCCACCCTGCAGATGCACTTATTGCCACCCTGCAGCACCAGTGTTTCTTGGAACTCACACCAAGCTGAACCAGCTCCTGAAATGAGAGGGAAATGAACATCAGGAATAAAGGGCATATTCTGGTGGATCAGATAGCTGGATCAGCTCCACAGTCAGCCTGGAAAACAATGTCAGAAAGAGGGTGATAGTCCTGCTTGACAGCAGCAGCAAGAGGAGGAGGAAGGAGAGAGAAGGAGAGTGAGATGTCATCTGTCAGCAGCATCAAGCCAACAGAGCACCCCCAGCAAGAACACAGGAAGATGTTTGCGATGCATCTACTCCAAAATACACATATCCAAAGACGGAAATACTGCTTAAACTATGTGACTGCTAAAAGCTAAGAGCATGCAGAAGAAAAGTTCTTTTCCATACAGCTGCCAGGCAAGCATCCCAGCATTGCCAAGCCTCCTAAATTGCAGTGAAATATTCTAAAAGGGACTTAATTACAGCAGTGTTGCCAGCAGCCATCTCACTCTATCTCTCAGCCCTCTTTGTTGCTCTTCGCTGCCCTCTCTTGAGTCACCAACCCGTGGCAGGTTTGTACATCTGTGGCTGCAGTGGTTTCCCCTCCTCTCCAGAGTGACGTACTTCAGACACTTGCTCTAGATAAGGTGTTGGGAGCTTCTCCTTGTTAGCTCTTAGCCACACTGAGAATTGCCAGCCTACTTCTGCCCTGCACTTCCCAGCCATCAAATACAGCACCCCTGGTCTGTAACTAATTCCTCTATGAAGTTTTTAACAGGGATTTTGTCAAAGGCTTCCTGAAAGTGCAGGTACTGAGGATCACTGTAGATCAGCCCCAACCATGCCTCTTAGGAGTCCATGGAGCTGTAGTGTTTTATTTTTGCTTTAAATGTTTGCTTTCTCCTGTGAGTTTCCTTTATATTCAGATGCAGAAGTGATGCAAAATTTCATAGGAGGGAAAAGGTGCACAGCAGAAAAAGATGAGATAGGGAGTATGATTATGCAGGAATCCTGTGCAACTTGAATGGTAGGAAAGTCATTTTGTCTCCTGCACTGGAATGTCTCCTGCTGATGGGTGCAACCCTTTCCCAGTGACTGTGAAAATCTTGATAAGGAAAGTGATGAGACACTTAGTGCAGCTAGAGCTCTAAGACTTGGGTTTGCCCTCCCACACATTTTGGGTGGGCAGGCAAACCACAGAATGTCATCTGTGAAGTCAGAAAGCATTGGGTACATTTAATTACTACATTAGCACTTGCTAACTCTTTGAATGCCAAGAACTGGTTGTGGAGGGTTTGGGGTTGTTGTTCGCACTTTGGTTTTACCTCAACGTAACTATTGGGGTAGGAGCTCACACATCTGAGAGCTGGAGTCAGCCCATTAATAGGCACTTACTGCAATTAACAGGTCAGGAAATAATCGTGGCAAAGCAAAGAGCTGAGTGGCTTTGGCTTATTCTTGTACTTCTCATTGTTTCTTATTCTGTATTTTCTCACTCACAAGGTTTTATTTTCAGCAGTTTTCTATTTCCAACTATCTTACTTGTTCTGAAGAAAATAAAATTATGTAAATAAAGGATCTTTTCAGTTAAACAAGGGATTTCAGCCCTTGGGAGTTAGGCACCACAGAAATCCCCCCTGAGAATCTGCGCTGACCATTTTAACAGTGTATTTCTTACTGCACAGCCCATTTATCAGCAACACCCAGGATCACTGGGTGACTGACCACTGGGTGACCACCCAGGTGACTGACCACAGCCTCATCACACACCCCATGGCCCAGTCACTCCCTTTCCCAGATATCTGAAGGAGCAGGCCAAATCCAGTGTCAATGAGAGCAGCCAGCTTTCATTTTTACCACCCCTTTCCCATGAGTGCACAGCCCTTGCACAGCCATGGGGTAACACTGCATGTCATTGGAGCAGAGAGGGATCTCAACATCCCAAGGAGACAGGAAAGATCCTTGTCATCCCAAATTACCTGACTCACCCCAGCACCCAGTTGCTCACCCAGTGAAGCAGCTGTTTCAGATCTTGCTGTTCGAGTTCTCTGGGCAAGCCCTGCTGGCTCCCAAAGCCCCTTCCCCTGGGACACACACTCAGCACCTCCAGGACCTTGGCAGAGCCATACACCACTGGAGGCATTGCACAGCACATCTCTGCCTGACACAATGGTAAACCACATGGCCTAATGACCCAAAAACTTGGGCGCCGTTTCTTCACACAAGGAAGGGAAGTTATTGTTGCATTTGGCAGTTTCCCTGAGAACAAAAACCAAGGCATGAATCTGTTCTGATGTGATCTTTATAAATATTTGGGTAGGCAAATACCTGAATCAAAAGGAGGTTTCTGACAGATTTAGGATCTTTCAGTTACTTTTCCATTCTTGGGATATCTGAAATGAGTCAGTCTATCAAAAGTCACTGTTGCTTAATGCTGGGGGATCAGTGACAAAAACCACACTGTCGAGAGCTCCTCTGATAGTCAGCATTTCCTTCCTGATCCCTCAGCAGGAACCGAGGTATGTGTGTACCAGGGCCGAGATTTGCCTTCCCTGTGCACTCTTCTCTCCTGCTCACCTGGGAAGGAGAGAGCCTTCCTGCCACTCCTAGTGTGCTGCAGCCCTGCCATCTGCCCCCGGGCCATGGAAATGTCCTGACACTGGGCGTCTTCTCAAAACGCGCTCAGGCTTGCAGGACCTATATTGTCTTCCTTGCTCTGCTCCAAATGTTGTTGAATCAGAGGCTAGAAGATTGCAGTGTTTGTTGTTCAAAGCAGAATTAAAGCACTACACAAGTTTGGGGTTTATTGTTGGGTTGGTTTTTCTTCACAGCAGATCTCCCTTTACCAAACTTTTAAACTTTGAGGGCATTTTTGTTTTTATATTTCCCCTTTAACTTCTGCCATGCATACCCTTGTCAAGCAGAAGCTCAGGCATTGGGACACTGTGGCTTTACTCCACAGGGAGCTATTAAGCCTGATGTAAACACACAGTTGTTTCCATTTAGCTTACAGGTGAAATGCTAAGCAGGTTTTGGTCAGTATGAATACATTCCACTGAGCCGGGGGTAGATTTTTGTACATGGATATCCTTTACAGGTCTTCACTCAGGCTTCTCCACAAACAGCAAGGTAAATGGGTATAACCACATCCTAAATCAGTCCAGAGAGATTTGCACTGATGCAACTGAACTCATGGAGGTTTGGGTGTGCACAAACTCCTTAATTGCTACTAACCAACTTTCTGCAGAGTTGAGATCCGTATTCATATGTATCCTTTTCTAGAGAGACTGAAGGAGGTTGCCCCAGAGAGCACTTTGTGGACACCAGTGTCTGCCCACATAACTTGTAATCTCATGTTTTACTGACTTCAGCTGGCTTGCCAGCACTTATGAGCTCTGAACCACAAGAACCTGGACACAGAGATCAGCAGGACCAAGGGCTGCAGGCTCTGACCAAGGAGAGCGTGCCCCAGGGCAGGGAAAGTGTGAAAGGTGAGGGTGCATCAGTGGCTGTGGGCAGGGTCACCACCACATGGGGCAGGCAGCTGGACCAACTGTGTCACCTCTGCACCCCTGTCGTGCCTGACTCACCCAGCCCACAGCCACACTTTATCATCCAGGACATTATCACAGCAGGAGCTCTTTTCCACACAGTTCACAGACTAAAAAGAGAAGACAAAGAGGAACATAAAAATACAGAAAGTCCATGCTTTTCCAACACTGACCTAATAAAAAAATTCAAAAAAAACCTCCCATCCCAAATAGCAGTGAAACACTTTGATAACTTTCTGTTCCACACAAGTTCTCAAGCACTGTAAGCCTGGAAAATGGCCTGGTCTTAACCTGGTCCAACCATCTGTGACAATATCCAGGAATGCCAGACTATTGGCAGTGGGGCCACTGGCCCACAGAGACACCAAACATACACCAACCCTTTGGAGTAAGAGGGTCTAAACCCCAGGATGTGGGACCACCATGGTGTGCTCACTCCTAGTGATTGGAGTGATGTCACCTGGGGCTCCAGATGCCACATGTGTCACCTGAGGTTGCTAAGAGAAAAGGGCAGACAATAAAAGCAAAAGCCACAACACACACAGAGCAGATGTTTTTCCTTGCAAATGATGTTGGAGTAGTCAGGAAAACAGAGTGTCTTATCATCTAATATTTTCACACATGTTATTTTCACTTGTATCATCTTTTCAAGGTATCAAGCTCTTAGAAGGATTTTGGTTAAACCATTCCATGAATGGGAATAATCTAGTTTGTTATTTTTTTGCTAAAGCTTTTCCCTGCTTACTAGGAACTAGTTCCAGGACAGTATTGCTATGTATTCCTTTTACATTTAACCTTCCTGTCACTCTGGTTTTACCACAGTGGGTCTGAAATCCATTCACGTGGAAGCCAGCTGTGGACTGGTGGTTGTGTAATGTCCTTTTATTTTATTATCTTCTTTTCATCTTGCTCATGTACAATATCCATGGATGCATACTTTCAGCATGGCTATGAAATATCAGATCATTCTCTCTTCTTCCCAAGAAAGGAAAGAAAAAGAAAAGGGGTGATTTCATCTCAATCCCCTGGTATCAGGCTCTCTGAGTGTTATTCACTGTGCTAATAACTGTATCAGCATGTTTAAAAGATGATATGCTTTTAATTGTTTCACTCACTCTCTCATGCACACGAAGTAAACACACTCTAATGGGTTCTGTACCTTTCATCCTTTATTTTATTGTTAATAGTATCTCCAGTAATATAAAATGACAGATGAGTGCAGTCTGAGAAAAGCAGAAAAATCAATACACATCCAGACTCCACACGAGAGAGGCGAGGAGCTGGGGCTGCCTGGCACTGCAATCCCTCTTGGGCCAGACAACAAGAGCAAGGCAGAGAGCGAGGAAAGGCAAAAACACAGCAAAACACCTCCCGTGGAAACAAGCAGTGCCCTGGGCATCCTGCACACTCTTCCCCATCATTCTACCTCCTGTTTGCAAAGAGGGGCCCTCCAGACACACCTGATGTACTGACACACGTGCAGCGTGGCTGTGAGCACAGCACTCAGCTGGGCTCACCCACAATTCAGGCAGCACACGTGGGTGGAGGTACCCAGTGCAAAATGGCTGGAGTGTCTTTGTCCCAGGCTCTCCCTGAGGTGAGATCCAAGGTCTTGAGGAATGACAGAAACAATGACAGGACCTTTACTTCAACTCAGATGTGTCCATGCGGGCAGGGGCCATGCCCAGACTCACGTATGCTTGGAAAACTCTGCCCCAAAACACATGATGGTGTTAGAGGGTGTCAAGCAGAACAGGGAAGCAGTTTTCCACAGCTTGTGAGGAGCACCTGACAGTCCTTTGCCCTGCTAGAGGAGAGTGTCACACACATTCTGCAGGAACACAACATCCCCATGTCACATTCAGCCATCAGCCAGTGACCGTGTTAATAATGCACAGGGGCAGCCACTTGCCATTTCCAATTCTCTAGACATCTCTGTTTTCCCTACAGGAAAACATAGTTTGGTCTCTGGTCTGTTTAAAAAATCGGGGGTTTACATATATATTCTTTTTTTCTTTTTAATTTTCTTTTTTTTTCAAGGAACAGGAACAAAAGAGTCTAACAGAAACCAACAATTTTTAATTCATTTAGGGAAGCAAGCCCAAAGGTAAGGAGAAGTACTGTTTGTTTTAAAACAAGAGCCCATCCTTCACATTCAGGCTGTAGCCTGGAGTGGGTATCGTACTGCCAAATTATAAGAGCCTTGTAATGGAAATGCTGACAGACCTTCAGCACCACGGCACTCACAGCCCCTCTATAAATAGACTGCAAATGCTTGGTATGTGAGATGGGTTCAAGTAGCCACTTGACAGACTCTGGCAATTTGACCAATGATTATTTCAGAAAACAAGCACAGATGAGATCTGCTCATCTTTGTAGTCATTCTTGCAGGTGGTTTGGGTGCATATCCTCCCAATTCTCCAGTGCCAGATACAATGCATTAAGGATGCTGTTCTGGCAGGTACAATGTTCCCTCTCCAACAAAGCTGTAATATGACCTACTTTGCTCAGTCTAGTACTATTCAATAATAAGTGGCCTCTATTGGGTTTCTACATGTAGACAACATCAAACACTTTTCACTGAAACATTTAGATATTGATTTTACTCAGTCTGGAAACTTCAAAGTGGGTTCTTTCCATGTCATCTTGAAAATGCATCCTCTTGCCCCCATGCTACAGATTCTGTGTTAGTGCATGTGCATGTGGACTCCCTCAGCTGCTAGTCATCCCTCTGCTCTCTGTTCCTAAATTAAGGGCAATTGCTGTGTTCCTTTATCTCCTAATGGCAATAACTACTTTGTACAGTAACATCAGAGCTGTCTGTGCTGCTTGGCTTCCTTTCAGTTACCCAGCCATGCCTGGGTTTTAACCAGAATGCAAAAGAATGCACTGATCTTAAACAGGAGCACTGGAGGTACTGGAGGATTGTTCAAAGTTTGTGAGCCTGTTTCTTGTGCTTCAGGGAATGTGTTAAGTTTTTATCATGCATTTGCTCATTCCATCATGTGCTCTGGGGCTCTGTCTCCAACTAAAAACTCCATTGAGATTTGTTTATGTTCTCCACCTATTGGAATTGTATTGATGGTTTCTTTTTCTTTCTGTTTTCTTGGTTTTATCATAAGATCTTGATCGCCTAGGTAGAGACCTGAGTGCCGAAAGCATCCTGTTAAGAGCTGAAAAGAAAGAGAAAGGGCCATCAGATACACTTTCAGTGGGGGACTTAAAGGCTAAGATGAGTCTGATTTCCAAGGACAAGGCGATACTCTTTGTCCTGAAGTCCTTGTGGTAATTTCAAGTGTGGGAAAAGTGTTCCCTTCCTGACCCAGTTAGTTATATTGTTTTTCTGCACATAATTACACCTCTGCCACTATTTCATCCAAAGCCGACTGCATCCTGAGTCAGCCTCATGCAGAAAGTGGTGGAGGGCCTTTAGTCTTGAGGTATGGGTGTCTAAATGAGCTGCCCTAGTAAGCTCTCCTGCAGCAGGAGAGACCACTGGCATCAGAGGGGATCGATGAAATGGAGCCCTACCTAGGCATGGTCCATGTTCTTGCCATGTATTTGGGATTGGAAAAAATCTTTTCCTGCTCAGAGTCGGGAGGTGCTGGTGTCCTCTGCACTCTGCCAGAGCAGCACAGACCAGATTCCTGCCCTCCTTATCTATGAGCCAATGCATGTGTCCAAGTGAAACATGCACATGTCTCATCCTCAGATGCACTCTTCAAAGTTGCACATGGTATTTAATCGGGGAAAAAAAAGAGCAAGTAGATGTTCTCATTTAGGATCTTTTTGGATGGACTGTCTTTATGTAATCTATCATTGTGATGTGCTGTGTATTATACTATTATTATTATTATTATTATTATTATTATTATTATTATTATTATTATTATTATGTCTAGAGTAGCATCATTAGGTCAATGGCAGTTATTTTCTTCTAGAAAATTATGAGTTAAGAGCACCACAGCAAATGAAAATCAACAAGCGCCTGAAGCAAAGGAGCTGCTGCAACACTGCTGCAGAAGGTCAGCTCTCTTTCAAGCACTGCTTTTTCAAACTTTTGCCTCTTGATTGACACAAATGAGTGTTCTTGACCAAGTGCCATTTACTCTGTAATCTTTCCTCCTAAAAATTTTGATAAGAAAAACCACATCACTTATATTCACAGCAATTATTTCCTGGGAATGTCATTTGTTCGAAAGACATCACCAGAAGATGATGTCATATTCCAGTAATACTTGAAGACATTTGAACCAAAGCTAGACTAATCACATGGGGCACCTCATGAGGAAATCATTTCATCTGGGGAGCACAGACAAGGTGGACAGTGGCACTACCAAGCACCAGAGCCCTTCACAGCACCTGGGGTTCCTGGTGCTTCCCTCAGCTTTCTGCCGAGCCTGCAATAGACAGGCTCTCTGGGACCCTGGGCTTTGCACAGACACTGCTTTGGGTATTTCTGTGACTTGGCAATGCCAAATGTCACCTGCTCAGTCAGCACTGCAGAGCACAAGATTCTCACCATCACTTTGGTGACAGTAGATGGTTAAGCACCAAAAAGTGCCAAAGGCAGAAAGGATGGGGTTGTTGTTTTAAGTCTGAATCCTTACAGTGATGGGGATGTTAGAGCACTTTCAGCACATATTATCAAAAAAAAAAAATACCACGAGCGAATCAGGACAATTTGATACTGCTGAACTCAAAAGCTTCTGCTGTTGCATTTCTTTACACATCAGAAATACTTATTAACAATTGCATGTTTCTTTCAAAGGAGCACACACAATCCGCTGTGGTTTAAAGAAGGTGGAGGAATCCCTGACCGAGAATAAAGATGAGCTACAAAACCCATAGTAAAGGAATGCCTCAGTGGAGATCACTTTTCTGCATCATTCCTGCTTTCCCCGGAGCTAAGCACAGTGCTGCACTTAACTGGGACCAGATCCTGTTCATTTTTTCAAGGCCTGTCATCTTCAGTTTCGCTCTTTGTATACAGCAATTGGGATTCTACCCTACATGTTAAAATAAGGATATTAGCTAGCAGAAAGAATCCCTTCCCAAGCTGTGAGATAGTGATGGAGTCTGCTTTATGAATGCTAAAAGAGAGTGTGCTGTGTCTGGAAAACACTACACTGACCTGTGGGGTTTGAAACCTGCCTATAAAGTTCTCATTTAGCTGAGATGCTCTCAGAGTGGATAAGCCAAACTATGCTCTTCCTAAGTGTCTGCTAATAACCTTAATGGAGTGCAAAAGCATAGAGAGGCAGCAAAAGGGATTTAAAAGCAGAGAGAGCGGGAAGAGCAGTAATGTCACTTCGTACATAAAATCTCACACCCCAAATAACAGAGGTGCTGAGGTAGGCAGAAACCTCTGGAGATTGTCTCATCAGTGTCTTAAAATGAAACACTCCAATCTCCACATTCACATTCACTCAAAATGGGACACAGACATCACATTGCTATCATTTGACCAAACACTGTGGAGGGCCAAAAGCGTTGTCAGGGAAAGAGGAGGTTGGAATCATAGGATGAGATCTGCAAACATGTCTGAGAGTGCTGCCATACCCGAGGCTAAATCCGCTCCAGTCTCAGTGCTGCCTGACTTAGTGGTTCAGATCTATAGGAATCACAGCCACAGGGCAGGAACCCACATTCCCCACAGGCTGAGTGCAGAGCATGGAAAGCCAAACATGAGCTCTTGAAACACTGGCAGGGTGAGCAGGGAGTAAAAGTAGGTGGCCATTGGCACCCAGAGCCGACTGGACAAAGCCCCTCTAAGACAGGTATGTTCTTTGCTCCTTTAGGAATTCTCACTTGGCACTGGATGCCAAAACTTGCCGAGTCACTTTGTATAGGATGCAAAGAGCCTTCCTGCTGTGTCCCAGCTTGGTCTGCCCATCAGTGCACAGCCACATCACCAGCTGGGAATGCACCAGTGCTGACAGCCCCATGTATTTGATGTAAGCAGGTTGTGAGTGCAGGACACTCACCATCCACACAGGCTGCCCACTCTATCAACAATTTGAATGATTCTTCCTCTTTTGAGGACATTCCAGCTGTAATGGCCCATATCCTGCTGGGGGAGTTAGGATCCCACAGAATTCAAGTTTTCCAGGTGGTTTCTCCAAATAGGTAGCCACAGGAGTTCAGCCTGGGCTTTGTGTGTGCTGGGGAAATACTCTGAACACTCAGGTGAGATAGGAACTTACATGCAGGGCTGCTCTGAGGGTTTTGTCTGCTCTGTTTACAGAGACATTAAAGCAGCAGTTTCTTTTGTCAGGGCTGGTGGGAACCTCGTACTTCTCTCCCTTAGGGGTTAAGAAATCCCACCCAGGAAAACAGAACACACCCAAAGATCCTGCCAAGCCAAGTGAAGATAGTGGAGGGGAAGACATGCTCAAGGTTCTTCCTGAGGAATTTGAGCACCCAAATCACAGCCAGAATCTGTGGGGATGTCTCAGCAGCAGTTGGGATGGGGGAAGTGTGGAAGCAGCAGAAAAGTGCATCTGGCTGGGCCAGCCCCTTTCCTTCAAGCGGCACAGCCAAGCTTTGAAAGACAGAGAACAAAAGGCAGACTGGTGAGCAGGGGAAGAAAGTGCTGGAAAGGAATTTGTTGCTACAGGAAGCTCAATGGTTTATCGTAAAACAGACTGAAGTTCTGTTGTTTCCATGTTAAACCCTAGAAAGGGGCAGCTCCAGCACACAGGGGATTGTCTGGTGCAAAACCAGTGGAGGTTTGAAAAGAACGAAAGGCAATTTGAGTTTCCCAGCTATAGTAAAAAATAATAATAAGCAGAGACCAAGCTTTTTTCCCTTTTCTTCTCCTTCCAGAAATTCCCTGGTTTCATCTTTTTAAGTCTTAAACATTGATTTAATTCCAGGCTTGCATTTAAGGAACAAGAAAACGTGTTGCAGGCCTTCTAGATCCCAAATCTACGGCAACACTTCCAATTTTCATTACCAGAAATAGCAAAGGGAAATCAAAAGCAGGTGTGGGAAGGCTTCTCTAAATGATGCCAGGGCTGTCTTTTAACCTTTACTGGAGGCAAACACACATCTATGCATGCCAGGCTATTGCCTTACTGCATAGTTCCCTTACAGTTACAAAAACCTGACAAAAGCAAACAAACACACTCAAGTTTTTCCAAGCATGTTTGCTGACAGCCCTTGCCACTGAAATATTTCACTGACCTTTGACAAAGACAGTAAATAAGGTTTGCTAGGCTGTAGGGAGGAAAAAAATCAGGGCATTGGGGATCTCAGAGTTAAACAAAGGAAAGGGTAACATGAAAACAACTTTGGAGATCAGTAGGAAGAAAAATGGGCATCTCATTTATCTCTTGATCACACCATGCCTTTGTTTTTTTGCATATATTTGCAGTACTTTCTCCAAGTTACTTGAGATGACTTTGGTTTGATCCTGCCAGATGCTGAGCAACAAGATACAGCCACACTCAGCAGTTTGCAGAGATGGAGCCGAGATTAGTCCCAGATTATCTTGGTGCAGCCTGCGAAAGCCAGTCATTCTGTTTTTCATTTCTGTGGCAAAACTGCAAGATCCTGGAATTTGTTCTTTCTCCTCCTATATACCATTCAGTGAAGCAAGAATTAATGCCCCGGAGCTAGCTGTACACTGCCAACTCAAGCCTTTAAAATGAACACAAAAATCACAGCCCAGCCTGAGCAGGGAAATGTAAGGCTGAACCTGGCCCCAGCGACAGCGGCTGCTGGAAAGGCCCCTGGAGGCAACTCCAGCTCTGTAATAACCTACGTAAACAGGGATGGTGTTCTTTTCTTTTTTTTCATCCTTCGCCTTGCTTCAGTGGAAAGGGGTGGAAAAATAACTCACTTGCGTACACAGTCATTTAGGCCCAGTCATGATTCCCTTAGAGCCTGTGCCAATGGATTTTAGTCATTTTCTGGCAAAGGTTTCCCTTTCAACCACAAATACTGAATAGTTATTGGGTGAGTCACTGCCTTGAGTAATCTAATTCTTTGACCAGTACATGCTTGCTTCCTGTGCTGCAGAATATCTTTCTTCACTAGGATATTTTAACCTGTGCCTTTGTTCAGGGATTTTCCTTCCTGCAGTGCCCAGCATTGCAGGTTTGGGAGACCAGAGGAGCTCAGAGTTCAGCTTCCAGGGCAATTCCTGCTGCAGATCCCTGGCTGCCTCAGGGCTGAGAAAGGCACTGTGGCCCACTGGCCTCCCCCACCTCAAATCCAGCCTGTGCTGTCCTGGGAGAGTGGCAACCTCAGGCTTGGAAGGTAATTTTTAAGACAGAGGGACTTTACTCAGCAGCTCCAGTCATAGCTGGAGGTATCATATGGTTCTATGCAGCTTTGCCAGCAGATTGTAAAACAGCCAAACCTGCAACATTTGCCTTGTGCCAGTGTCCGAGCCAGCCCCTCAGACCAGAGCAGTGCCTGAGGGCTGATCCCACTGACTTTAGGAAGGGAATGTGAACAACAACCGCATGGGATGGTGTTGGTGCAAACCATAGCAGCTGGTGTTGGTACCAGCTTTTGCAAGGCTTCTGACCTGTTTTCCCTTTCTCATGTGCTAGCTTTGTAAGAAAATATACTGCTTAAAAAATCACACTGGTTTAGAAACACTAAGGGAGAAAAATATTTCTTTTCACCTTTAGAAAATGCAATGTTTCAGGAGAACTTAAATGCTCAAGAATTATATTGTGGTGAGTGTTCACAAGACACCTTTTGAAGAATGTTAATAAAATCTTTTCTAGCCTTTTCTTTCATGTTTGCAGCTTTCTGTTTCATTTCCTATTTATGGGGGCCCATGCTTTCCTCAGGGCATCTTCTGGCCACTATTTACTGAAAGCTTTTTCTCTTCAGGGGAGGAAAAGAAAAGAGAGGCAGCAAGAAGGGAGGATTAAGTTATACTCTAATATTTTCATGACAAGAAAAGCAGACTATAATAAAAGTACTCTAATATAAATTTATGATCCCAGTATAAAAATCTCAGAGTAAGATGTCTTTGTGCATTTATGTACATATAAGCACTGCTGACAAACAGAGCAGATCCAACTGTGGCTATGTCTGATAGCCTGTATGTCTGCTAGAACCATTCGATTCTCTCCTAACCTGATTTATATGAACACAGAATTACTAGAAGAAAACAGAGCTGTTGAAAACACCCCTGAAGAGCCCTGGCTGTGCCAACACCCTTCACAACATGCCAGTCATTTGAGCCCAAGAAAAAACCTATTTTGTACATTTTCCTAGAGTTTTCCTAGGGACTAGGTGTTTCCATGTTTGATGCAAGACCAGCATGGCATGTTGCTGTCTCTGCTCTCATTGTCCTCCTGTCAGCTGACATTTTTCCATCATTACTGTAGAAGCAAAGCAAATTGATCTGGAAAGGACAGGATGATATCACCTACTCCAATTCTTCTCAGTCTTGGGTGCATTAGGAAGAGCACTGCCGCAGGTGGAGGGAGGTGATCCTGCCCCTCTACTCAGCCCTGGTGAGGCACATCTGGAGTGCTGTGTCCAGCTCTGAATTCCTGAGTATGAGACCTGGAGCTCCTGAAGCAGGTCCAGCAGGGGCTACAAAGGTGATTGAGACACTGAAGCATCTTTTGTATGAGGAAAGGCTGAGAGAGCTGGGCCTGTTCATCCTCATCTCAGTACATGAGAGGAGACAACTAAAATGGGACCTCACCAGTGTCTGTAGGTATCTGAAGGGAGGGTGTCAGAGGTTGGAGCCAGGCTTTTCTTGGTGATGCCGAGCAATAGGACAAGAGGCAACAGGCAGAAACTGATGGACAGCAAGTTCAGTCTGAACATGAGGAAGAACTTCACACTGGAACAAGAAGATCACATACTGGAGCAGATTGGCCAGAGACATTGTGGAGTTTCCCTCACTGGAGACATTCAAGAACAATCTGGATGCAATAGGATGCAATAGGAACAATAGGATGCAATCCTATGCCATGTGCTCTAGGATGACCCTGAGTGAGCAGCGAGGTTAAACCAGATGTCCAACTGTGGTCTCTTCAAACCTTATCTATACTCTGATTCCTTGAACTGTGGGCCTTTAAATGTTTCCTGTGTTGGCAAGGTCTTCTGAGGTTAGGAGGCGGCATGGGTGAACCTGACATCATACCTAGAGCAAATCATCACCAAAATGAGCAGTCCTTCACCTCATCATCATCCCCATGCATTGCTCACATTCTCTTTCCTCCAGGGTGCTGGCATTCCTATGATTCTTTACTACAAGAGCTGAACAAGCAGGCAGCAGCACACCTTTTCTTCTGGGGTTAGTTTTCCCATGTCTCTCTGCCCTGGCCAGGTCACAGTAGGGTCAGGCCAGCCAAACACAGATGGTAAAAGTGAAGGAAGCTGTGGAACCATGAAGAGCCAGAGACAACAGGGCTTTTCAAAGACATTGGCTGTATCAGTTTGGTTATTATATACATATACTGAGCTTTGGCTTGCATGGATATCCCTCAGGTCAGTCTGTGAAAACCACTGTGAAAACCACTGTGCTTCCTGGTCTGAATCAGAGATGTCCATACTTTACAGATAGTTGTCAAACCTTTTCTTAAATTTACCTGAACTTCCATGCATGAAGTTTATCACCACTTAAAAGTTATCTTAGTTTTGCTCCTTAGCATTCCTTGTAACAAGAAGAATTTTTGTCCTGTATATAAACCTTAGGAAGCCTCAATAATGTGAGGAATACAAGGTCTAAAAACTTAATTTAAGCCTTGGACTCCCAGACACAGGCCCAGTGCAGGAGAAATACCAATTTCCTGCAATGCCTGTGGCCACCACTGCAGACAGAAAGCAATCTGGTGGTAATGTTGCAAGGTTCCCAACAGCAAACTTCTGCCCCTGATGCAGAGCTCTGAATTACCAACCTGTCCCTCAACCCTTCATGCCACCCAAGAGCTGCATCCTTTCTAACCCTGCCTCCATCACAGCTGTGGTTGATCTCAGGTGTGGGGCTCAGCCTCCTCCCTCCCAAAGCCAGAAACAATTGCATCACCATAGAAAATCTGACAGCAGTTTGCTAAAGATGCATCATTCAGAAAAGCAACTGATCTCATTCTAATGACACGAAGCAGTGTCAAAGCCATCACCATTGTGGTAAGCTGTTTCAATATCTATTTACCACCACTGCTAGGAAAGTGCTTCTATTTCAAGGTTGAATTCATTTAACTTCAGCTTACAGATATTGGATCTTGTTATGTTTTTATATATGGCATTAAAATATCACCCTAGGTCTCATTTCTCAGTGTAAATATCTATAAATACAGATCATGTCACCTCTCTGCCTGCATAAGCCTTGTCTTTGGGGCTTGCCTTCCAGCCCTTGGGTCATCTCTGTAGCTGTCCTTTGAATTTCCTGCAGTATTTCACATCTTCCTTGAAGCATGAAAATGAGAAGTGGACAAAGTATAGTAATAGCTGTCATTAATTCAAAATCACTTTCCTTCTTTTACTTCATATTCCTTTATTATGCATCTATGGGTTGCATTGGCCAATTTTTCCCACCACACTGCCTCACGTGCTTGTGGTTTGGCAATTATTTGCAATGACCCCCATGTCCTCCTGTTCAATACCACTTTCCAAGAAAGGGCTCTTCATTTTGTGCAAATTTTTCTATCAGAAGATAATGTGGTATGAAGTCAAATGGTTTTGAGAAGTATAAGCATAGATTTTGAGGCAGCTCTGTGGACCAGCAGTCCTATCAAAAAAGGGCAAGAGGTTTGTGTGATGATACATGCCACACCTGAAATTATACTGACTATAGTTGACTATAATTTTGGATGTAACTTGGTTTATTGTTTGTAGAGTCCTGAATTCAGTCCTCTAATACTTTGACCAGGGTCTCATACTTCCCTGCATGACACTGCTTGCCCCCTGCCTACATCTCCAGGTTTTTCAATCTCTGAGTCCCTTGACTCACTCCTTTCATCCTCTTGGCTATGGATAATCTGAATAGGCTGATTTAAATTTTTGATCTTTAGCAGATGCTGTTTCATGCACCTTTTTCTGTACTTCAGAGGTTTCTACTCCTGGCTCTAACTTCATCTGAGCTGGATATATCCTCCTGCTCCACCCCACCTACAACACAAAAATCTCTTTGAAAATGTCTGCCTTTTTGAGATCAAATTCACACATCTGCAAGCAGCAGTGGAGCTTTAGGTGACCCACATACTTTTTCCTTAATATGACAAAGACACCTTCTTATTGCCTTTAGCCTTTTAGTCCCAAGCTAGGTGAGTGACTCCTTCAGATCTCCCCATCAGTGGGCATTATTTACAGTTTTTAGATTCACTGTCCATCCACCTTTCAGCCTGGAAATCTTTCCAGCAGTACATCTTCCCCATGTGACTGCAGAATCAAGGCTGAGGGATGCCAATAGGACAGCACAAAAAAAATCCTCAGTTTGAGGTAATGGTTCCCATTTTACAAATCAGTCATGTCACCAAGAAGCTTGAGTTTCTGGAAAACTCTCCCTTTTGAAGTTTCAGATATGTGTGATAGATGTTGGTACTTTCTTTACAAGGTCGATGAAACCAGACTGATTTCATTGGTGCAGGCACAGCTGCCAATTTTTAGGTCAGTGATGATCTCATCTTCTTCAAGCAGAATGAGAACCAGTATGCAGAGTTGTCATATGTTCTCTGATACCCGCACGGCTACTGCAGCACCAAGGTCAATATAAATTTAATCTGCTTTTGTGTCTGCAGTGAAGCCACAGCCCTTCTGCATTAAGAAATCATTCGTCATTTCTGGAAACTCAGGAAATGCTGCTGCTGGCCAAGGGAGTCTAGTCAGTGTGTACTAAGAGAAAGGGGTGTGTGATAGTGAAGTTTTACTGCACATTATAAAGAAAGATTAAGAGCATGAAAGATAAGATGCACTTTAATAAATGTTCACTAACACCAACATGTCTTTAATTCATTGCTTGAAAGTGCAGCCTATAACCTTTCAGAGAGGCTGGATAGGATCTGTAATGGTTTAAAAAGTATCAATGCTCTTAATGGACAGTGCCTTGGGTGAAGATGATGTCACTGGTGCAGATCCCCACCACATATATCAACCTGGGAGATCAGCCCAACATCAGTGTTCTTTATTATTGTGATGTTGTCCTTCATTTCTGGAAAGCAGAAAACTACTGTGGAATACACCTATTCCTCCAAGAGCCATATGCACTTCAGATTGATGGCTCTCTGCATCTTCTGTCTTGACTGGGACCAGCTGGGAGGCCCTTATGGACTTTTCTGTGGTTTCCCTGGATTTAGACAAGCAGGATCTCTCAGTTTGCCACGCCACCCCCTGTGTGTCCCCTCTTCCATTTGGTTCTTGCAGGTTCTTGGTTCAAATGTCTGATTCAGCACCTGGTGGTGACTCAATACCGCCAGATGTGACGATAGCATTCCGGTTCTCCTGCTTCTGATCATGACAAATTGCCAGCCTCTTTCTTTGTTTCTTGTGTTCCCTGGGCAACCTATCTCCATTGCCAAAGCTTGAAAGATTTGCCATAATACCAGCCAGAACAAGGAAACTTCAACACAGTGTTCATATTTCTGATCTTTTGATCATCAGCTTTTTCTTTAACACCTCTCTGTAGATGTTGTCACTCCCACTTCAAGATGACCACAGGTAAGACACGAATATGATGTGCTAGAGGTAGAAAGAGCTGGTAATGCTCTTCCCATTTATAGATCACTGATCACTGCATTTATAGAAGAGAGCTCTCAAACTGCCTATACTCTAAAACCTCTACCTATACCTAAAACCTCCTATATGAGATGTCCTGTCCAAACTTTATTATTTTTCAAGGGTTGTTGTTTCAAATAGACACTTCCACATTTTGAGTATAAGTGCTTCTATTTCTAAAAGATATACAAGAAGTCTAAGCAGCGTTTGGCAATAGTATAGAGTGAGAAACTGATACTATTAAGGTTCTATTAGAAAAAAGTTTTGTAAGGGATTAAAAGATAATTACAATGAGGATTAAGAAAAGAAATAGTATTTTTTTCTTCTTTTTAAAAATTCAATGCTTAATTTTCCAGAAAGAATAAAAAATACAGACAGAAGACATTTATACTATATACAAGCTTAGCTATGAAAAATATTCCTACCTTATTTTAATGGTATTTCAGCTTTTGTTCTGGAGGTTTCAGTTTGTTTTTTTAACTACACAGACAAGCTTTCTATTGTTGTTTAGCACATAAATGTACTTTATGTCATTATGATCCACAAACCAAAGAACTGACAAAGCTGGGTCTTTGTACAATAACTGGAAGGCTTTGTGGGCCCTGTTCTGCTCTTACAGCTTAATCAGTGCAGTAATAGGACCCAATTCTGCTCCCATTCAAGTCAACTGGATTTTCACTGTTAACTTTTATGAGAGTAAGGTCAGAAAATATATTGCATGGAATTAAATACCTGACAGGTCAGGTGTTTTCTTTTTTTTTTTTCTTAAAGGGCTAATTCTTCACACTGAATTGCTGGGAGCTATAGTGGAAATGAAGAATGAGTTGCTCCAACCTTTACTGGCAGTACCATGGTTTTGATCTGTATTACAAAGGATCGCTGAACATGAAGAGGCCTGGTGGCTTTGGAAACCAGCCTCAGAGTGGCTGTGAACATATTTTGCCCCACATCCCACCCACTCTCAGTCCATACAGCTGCCTCACAAACAGTTTACTCTTGGACTGTTTGGATGCACCTGGGAGCATCCTAGCCCACAGAGCAGGCTCAGGCAAGTACAATCCCTGCAGCTGCTGTGTAGAGCACACCTTGAGCCCAGGCAGACACTGTGCTCACAGACTCCCAGTGTGGAAAACAGTCAAGTCTGCTCTTGAGGGTGGTGTTGGCATAGTCAATATTGTCTCTAGAGATTTCTGGGCATCTCTGAGCTCGGAGTGCTCTCTGTGACCCAGTTCAGTTTCTGTTGCACCGCTGTTTGCCCATAGCATTACCCTGGTGTGGGTGGAAAGAAAAACATGTTGTCTGCCAGGTACAGCTGTTGGAAAGGGCCAGGCCCTCCCTGCTCTGAGAGGAGCATGCCTGCATACTTGTAGGAGAGGCCATAAGGAGAGGAGTAGAGCTGGGCTCTGCAGCAATTAAGGGCTAAAGCTGCAGCTAGCACAGATCAGCCCTGCTCTAGGGATGTTAGTGATGCTACCCTGCCTGTGCCAACTGAGGATCTGGCTTCTGGCATCCTTCTCGTCTGTCATAAAGGCACAAAATGCAACATAGCAGTGAGCAAAAGAATAACAAAGGTTTTTGTTAGCAGCAAAGGTTAGAGAGCTGTATCAGTTTCTTCAATCACTGACGGAGTCCCTGCTGCTGGCCTCATCACCTGCCTGTTTCAGGCAATCTCTTCTCTAGGTTGCCTTAGCCATCTGGTAAGATTACAAACAGAACAAAGCAGCAGCAAAAGAGAAGGAGTAGGGGCAGAGGGAGCTCGTTCATCCTGCCTCCCTGCCATGCCTCCTTTTCATCCTCTGAATGTGTAAATCCTGGCTGTGGCCAAGCTCCTAACAAACTGTGCGTGCGGAGGTAGCCAAGACCATTTGATTCAGCTCTATTGGAAATCTGATTTCTCGTTGGTTTTACACAAAGGTCTATTAATTAGGGCTGATAGAGCTTAGTAAAAAAATCTGCTTGGCTAGCAAGGGCACTCTCTCGTTTGCTCACGCTTTTCTTAGATCTTGCCAAGATCTCAAAAATAGAGGGAGCTTAATTACAGTCAGTGGATTAATCTCTAAGGGAAAGAAATTGTAATTAGCTCTTTGAAATGTGCCACTTTTTCTTCTGGGCTTTCAGAGTTTGTCATTGTGTCTGTCTGTCCTTCTGTAGGACTAGAAGAAAGGTAATTCTGCATAGCTTTTATGCTCATTTCTCACCCTAAGCCAGACATGCAAATGGCAGCCTGACTTCATAAACATTTCCATTGATTACAAAGAAATTGTTGTTTCCTCAGTTTTTTCTCTGAAGTCCTGCTTGCTGCTTCCCCTGGAGCAATTCCCTGAAGCTGTGGTCACTTTGGGTCCTGCAGCCCAGGCTGCAAAAGGCTTTTGGTGTCTCTTTGGACTTGTTTTCCCCTTGATGAGAGGAACAAGGAAAGCCCTGGGTTTGACTGTGCCATGTCGAGCTGCTCATGTGATGGCATGAGTTGTAACCGCCCGTCAGTGATCGATGGGAAGGCAATAAACCCAGTGCCTCGTAGTCTATCATTTATGTTCATGTTCAAGTAGGTTTGAAGGTGAACAGGGGTGTTGGGGAGAAAATCTAAAGCCAGAACAAGGCATTGCAAGAGATTTCAGTGAATTCCCATTTCTCACGCATGGGAATTAGGCACAGGTTTAAAAATCACCTTGATAAATGAGAATGTGTCCAGCAAAGACACACCAAGCACTCTGATTTATAACAGTCATTGCATGCAGTCATGTTCCTGATACACAGTGCCTTTGCTGTTGACTTTGCATATATGTAAGCTGATTTTCCAGACATGTACATTGGGGTACATCACACTTTGGCAGTCGAGACCAAGCCCTTTGTGTGTACACACTGGCAGTGTATCAAGGAGAAGAATAAAAAGAGAAAATTAAATACTGTCCTATGGGGGAGCAAGCATGGAAGGATCCTTCAAGATGTATATCCCTTAATCCTTCAGCCTAGTATTTCATCATTCCTCAACAGTGCTGTAAAGCTATCCCTTCATTAAAACTCTCAGTCCTAGGGAAGGTGACCCAAACTCCCCTTCCATCCATTTGAATCTTGCTCTGACAGCCGGTGACTAGTTAATTATTAATATGAAATATTTGATGGTACATACATCAGCTGAACCCAGTTTAATGTATGCTCAGGGCGACTCTATGAAGCTGAAATCAGCCATTCTGATGCTTTGGATTTTTCTACTGAAGTTTTGCCTTTTGCTTCCTCTTTTACTTCCCTGTCTTTCTTTCTTGTGCCTTTGTGCCTTCATGCTGAGTGTCTTCTTTCATCTCAGCAACGAACTTACAGGTCTGCATTTCAATTCTACTCCTTTATGCACTGATCAGGCTTAATGGAAAAAATAGGAAACAGGACACAAGCCCTGGCTTCATCCAATCCCCAGAAACCCTATTTCTTTCTTACATCTGAGATGGTCAGCCAGTCCAGCAATCCACACTTTGAAGCACTGCTCATTTCTGCGTACCCCTGGAGTCTGAGCTGTGCTAGTAGCCTCAACTGCTAAGCGAAGTCACATCACCCAGAGTTAAACATGTGCTACGTGTGATAAATACAAGCTTTAGAAGACTTATCTTCTGTCTTAGGGCATGCTTTTAGGATGCAAATCTCCTCTTTAGAATGATTTGCCCACTATGAGATTATGATTTGCTACCTGAATTCTTTGCCCACACACAAACCACATTGCCGAGGTCATAACTACCTGCCCACCCTGGGTGTGGCCACTGTTACAGAATCTGCTGCTTTACTATTTAAAACAGAGGGATAGAATCTGTTTCACTGCCATGCAAGCTCTTCAGCACTGATTTTTCTAAATAGTTTTCCTTTATTGGGTCAGGTCACATTTGGCCACACCACTTTTGTCCTTTTGTTTGGGCAGCATCTTCTTTGCAGATCACGAGAATCCACTCTAGTTAATGTTCTCCACCCTTTCCCACCCACCCCCACTTGCAGCAAATATTTTTATCCACCTCCTTGCATTTTGCCCTTTTGAGAGTCATGAGCCATGATAATACACAAAGGCTGGGCCAACACAGTCCGGAATCCAGGCTTACCCTGGAGAAAATCCCTCTCCTGACTGGCAGGAGCAAACTCCAAAGCACTCCTATATTATTTCCCTCTTAACATGAGAGTCAGCTCCGTTCAAGCCTCTCTGAAAACGTGGCCATCAGACCATTCAGGAAAATAGAAATCAGCACAGCTATGTCCAAATAGTGCTAATATCAAGTATAGCAAAGGCACTGGATCCTGGCAAAGCCTGATTGTCTGTTCATTCTTACTTACTGTACCTCCAGTCCTCATATTATGATCCCCAGAATACACACAGTAGTTATATGCCTATTATATTACATCCATCCCTCTCTAGGGAAAATGTGAGCACGTATTTAACCAATATTCTATTGCCTGCTGTAATTCCAGTTCACGTGAGGGACTTAGCAAGCAGCACACAGCAGAAGCAACAAGCCCTGTTCCTTGTTCCTCCCCTGCTCACCCAGCAACCGCACTAAATTATGCACATTGTTTTTCCTGAGGAATCTGTTTAAGCAGCACCATAAACCAGCGGTGTTTGCATCGCCGAGACAACCTTTGTTCTACTCAGCACAAAGTAGTGCTCAGTATCTGCGTGCAAAAGCAGAAGGGGAGGTGATTTGGAAAGTATTTTGGGAGAGTTTAGAAAGCAGGATTGAGATTTTATTATTATTATTATTGGAAATGTGAACATTTTCTATCACATTAACTGACTTTACAGCAATTTATTTTGCTGCTATCATAAAGGGAGGTAATGAACCATGAAGTTTCTTTGGGAAATTGTCAGCATCTGCCTGCAAATAATTTTCAAACACGTGAGCCATGCAGGAAGAGCACAGTGATTCACAGAAAATTGCTTGTCCTCATCCTAAAGGAAAACCAGTCAGTCTCATTGGTGTTGGACACATTCAGGAGAAGGATCTAGTTTAAAGACATGTCAGTGGTATGTAACAATGGAAAATTTAGATGCATGTTAGTCATCTCACAGATAAGATTATCTCCTTTGAAAGCATATGTTTCCGCAGCTGGATAATCATAGTGAAAGGATAATCAATAAAATGAGAAGAAATTCAACAACCTGCTTTTTATTCTCTTAGGGATCTCACTTTCAAAAACAATTACCTCTCTGTTATCTGTGACACCTCCTTTGTTCCTCACAGTAGGTGCCTAACACTAAATCAAAACCGAAACCCATATCTAATCAAAGATAATAGGAAATTTAAAAGATTTCCTTATCAGTTCCAAACACATATGACATCAGGTAGTAGTTATCTCGGATTAGGAAGCTTTCTGGGCGTGAATTGCAGATAGAATTTACCTCATATCTCTCCAGCTTTGGTGACAAACATGGCACTGAAGAATAAAGCAACATTCTCAGGTTGTGATACGCTGGAAATCTATGGGAAATGGATTCTCCATGCCTATAGCCTTGTGTGGTCATTTATGGTGCAAGGGGAATATAAAATGCAACCAGTTATATGTGAAGCACTTTATTCACACCATTAGTGGGTGTAATTGACTGTGTAAGGTACCTGGCAGTGAAAAGTCAAGCTCATGTATGTTTTAATCTTTAAAAGATTCCCAGTGATAGAAAAGTTGTACATTTTCTCTATTCAAGCTTTCATTTTATACAGTTAGGACATCTATCATTCCCTCTCTTGGGTCTTTTCTTCCTTGATGTGATAAGAAAAAATGGGGTTTCATTTTTTTTTTCCTTTACCGATATATTATCCTTAAAAATATCTCAGACTTTGTTATGACTTCACAAAAAAACTGGTCATTGATATTTCTCTGACTAGGAAAAAGCCAGTGTTTGTCTTTATAGCAGGTTCACTGGCTGGAGAAATGTCTCACTAAACTCATCACAAGCAGAGTTAGAATTCATTGATTTACTCATTTTCCCCTGTGCTCATCACTTTAACAGCTGAGCATTTCATAACTTTTGAATGATTTGTCTCTGAAATAGATTGGTGAGGTAAAGAAATTTTATTTACTTTCATTTTAGTGGTGAAGAACTGAGGCAATGAGAGACTAAGTGACTTGTCACAGGTCACAAAGGAATCCAATAATGTATCCAGGAACAGAGACCAGACCTCTTTAATATCAGTCCAGTGCCTTAGTCACAAGAACATCTTTCTTCTCCTTTCTCCCTTAATAACCTCTAACTCATTTCTTCCAGGGATTCTTGCAGCAGTCTGTGTCTCTGTTCACAGCTTGCTCGCTTTCACCATAATCCCATCAAACCCTCCATCCTTATGGTGCTTTCAAAAACATTTTATATTTATTTCTGATATCAGTACAAACAAACGATCACTTTATTCTCAAAGTAGCATTATAGCAAAGTCAGTATGAAACAGATGGAATAAATAAAATGAGGTGATGAAATGCCATCCTAACAATAGTGAGAAGACAATATATTGCTAACAACACACAGTCTGCTGCTTTTCCACTGTGTGTGTAAAAGAGCTTTGTTAACAGAAACCACAGCTAGTTATCAATCAGTATTATGGCTAGTGTTTGCTTTTACTTGGTTTTCAGCTGGGAGAAAGACATGTAGCAATTCTTCCCAGAGTACATGTCAGCAGCCTAAAGATGCCAGAAATACCTGGTTTCAGTTATGCACTGTAACAAAATTTCCTTGGCTGGAAAGAAGACGAGGAGACCTTGCAGCACTTAGAGGAGAAACGCAGCATTTTGGATACATCTTTCCAGGGGCCTATGCCCTTTTCTAGTCTCACTGCAAAAAAGCTTAATAGTTGATGAGGAATAGATGGTGTTCATCAAGGTCTCTGGAGTCAGCAACAGTCCCAGTTACAGTCATGTATCTCCTGGTGAAGGCAGTGGGACAGGGTACCCAGTGGGCTGCAAAGCCATTTCTCCAGTGCATGGATGATACAAATCATTCCTGTTTCAGAAGTGACCTAGCAACTGATTTATGCTGGTATCAGTGAGTAAGCATGCAAAAAGCCATGAAAAATTTGAAGTGAGAATTTATCTAATTGAAGGTGGAATTTCTCCCTGTGTATCTTTCAACATGACTATAGGTCAGGGAAAGGATCTATTTTGTATCTGAACTGGGATTCTTCAGGATGCCCACATCCTAACTCCCCAAAATCCTTACTGTGTTTGCATTCAATCTGAATTTAGGCTGCTGCAGTTTACAAATTCTGCAAGTCCTTCTAGTAGCAATCTTGGGCTCTTTCTAAGAAACACTGTAAATCTTCTAATCCAGCCAGCTCTGCCTGTGCACATGGCTGTGGAGGCTGCTGGCAGGGGGGAGTCTGTCACACCAGGCACCAAGACAATGGTCATTCTCCTCACCACCATTAGTGCAGCCCTGAACAGGCTCAGAAACCCACCTGAGTATTCCCTCCCTTTACCTAGTCTTCATCTCACCACAATTTTCAGGGTGAATAACAGGGCTTTCCAGCAACTTAAGCCTCAATTAGCATCCAAAATTGTCTTGAAGGAAGGCCTAGACTCAGCTGGAATACATAGAATTAAATGGTTCCCACTTACTTTGTTTAGCACACATTCAAAGTTCCACTAAGTTTCAAATCAGCTGCAGGTAAATGTTATAGCTCCCACCTACAACTTGTGTCTCAGGGGGAAATATTTCAGTGCTTGCCCCTGAGAAAAATAGTAGTTTCATTTGACTCTCAGTCCCACTCATGTATTTCCAGTGGAACAAGGAGTAGAAATCTCCCAGATTTACAGAAATGGTGTACAGGTCTCTCCTCGGGTGACTTTATGATGCTGAATTGTATCCCCATTCGGAGTTTTCCTCCCAGATTTGCCCTAAACTAGGACAAGGTCAACTCTATCAACTACTTTCATCCAGACCTGGCAGGAGGAGTCAGCACAATGAGTGGGACCTAAGAACAAAATGCTGGAACCACTGAAACTTCAGTATGTGCTAGAGGCAACCTGTTTTCGCCAGCCTTTTTCAAGGTCTGACTACAGAAAACTGGCCCAGAATTAGCAGTGGCAGCCCCACTGAGGATGCACGTCCCCACAGCTCTGCAAACACAGCCACGTTCCATGGCAGGGGAGGGTGTTTTGCACAGCACTGCTGAAGGAACAGCCCCTGGTATGGCACTACTTGTGGATGCTATGGCAAAATTCAGCAGTGAAAACATTGGCCATTCACTTCAAAAAACACATTTCTGGAGAACATAAATTATGTTTATCTTGTTTGTTAATCAGAGTTCAGAAAGGTGGATGGGTTTTCCAGCTACTCTGGTAACATCTGTAGCAGTCAGTTTTCAGCAAGTGCCATAGGTTTTTAGCAGAAAAGTCCAGAAACTTTTAAAAACCCCAAACCTCCATATAATTAGAAACACTTGTATTGGGAGTGATGGCTTTCTCTTGTTATGCTGTAAGATAGAGAAACTTGTCTTTACATGAATTTCCAGTAACCTCTGTTTTTCTTACTCTTTTATACATGCTGTCCTCATAATATTTTTATAGGATGCGACAAAGAAACTATTTCAATAAAGCTTTTCTTTCTTCATGTACTGAGGAACTATAACTTTTCATTTAGCCTTTTAAGATATGACACATCTTTTGACACTTTCTGACTCCTGGTACAAGGCAAAGGCAACTTCTGAGCTTGTGTTTTGGTTTTCTTTCTCTTTTTGATCTGTTTAGCTGAGCTCTCGTCAGTTGAGAAAGAATTTTTAACCCATACAATTCTGGATGTTGAAAAAAACCTTGCTTTTCATTAACACCATGACTGCTGCACTTAAGAGCTGCAGCAGAGCTCTCTGTTCCACCACATGGGACTAGACCCTTTTAGCAGAGCTCTCTTTTCCACCACATAGGACTAGACTCTTTTATCCTTTAGTGCTTCTTTGATTTGTCTATGATGTCCCACGTATTAAAGTTTTACATTCATAAGCTCCCTTTAATAATTTTCTTATTTCTTACTCTTTATGAACATGGCTATTGGCCTTGACC
Source organism: Zonotrichia albicollis (assembly GCF_047830755.1). Classification (NCBI taxonomy): domain Eukaryota; kingdom Metazoa; phylum Chordata; class Aves; order Passeriformes; family Passerellidae; genus Zonotrichia; species Zonotrichia albicollis. Next base: position 112,107,081 of record NC_133821.1, on the reverse strand, counting down.
AATAACATAATCCAATCTGTCCTACTGATATCCCTAATTCCACAGATAAGCTTATGGGTCTTTTGCTTCCTTGGTCTTTACTCACTTTCCCATCTACTTCTGAGCAAAATCCACAAATACTCAAGTTGCCATTAATTTTCTTTTACATTTTATATTCTCCACTAATATTTACATTGGCTATTTGAGATCTTTAAGACTGAGATACTGAAACTAAGTTGTCATACTTTTGCATGTGAATATGCTCCTACAAAGGTGAATAAAGAATAGGCTAATTTGCACATTCAGATAAGAAAAAAAAATCAAATATACTTGTGTGAATAGACAAAAACACATGTAACACTTTTTGCAAATGAATCTAGGTTTGATAAGTTCATTTTCCCTTCAGGTTAACATCAAGACAACATTTTGCCCAGTCACACCCATATTCATCTGCAGAATTTAGCCCTAAGCCAGTTCAGATATAATTATTGTCATTTCCTCCTACTTCCCTCTAAAGTACTGTAGGCATAGTTTGCTTTGAAAAGAGCTGAACAACTTTTTCCCATGAAATACATAAAATAATCCTCTACTTAGAGCACTTGCTTCTTTTCACTCTCTACTTTACACAGCACATGTGGTTCTCATGACAAGAGAAAGGAACAGATTATTTTCCTCTCCTTTTTAATTAATCTGTTTTGTACCAAAGCTGTAAAAAGAAAGCAAAGATTACTTGGTCAAAAGTTTTTCTGTCATGACCTTCTCAGTGATGAATAGAAATGGAAATTACTTAGAATTAAAGGCTGGCTAAGGTAGTGAATTACCTGTGCACCTTTACAGGTTTGCCTCACTGCCAGTTTACATCAGACGTACAAATTAAGTTTGCAGTCCTGTCCAGGGCCTCGTTTGTACAAATCACACGCTCCAAAAGGGCAGTGGTGTAAATGACCCCCACAGGCAGCCAAGGGAGGTAGAGGTGGGTGCAGGTGCTGAGTTTCAGCCCTGATCCTTGGGTTGTCTCAGTGTTTCCTACCAGCTTCTCATTCAGCTCCACTCTCACCACCTCCCTCACCTCCTGGCCCACCTTGCTTCCAAAAATGCCCACTCCCCTTCTCAAAAAAAGACAGTTTTAATTGATGAGATGGACCCAGAGCCTAAAAGAAATCACCTGCAATGGTTAAAATGAGGGAATTATAAGCAGCTGACAGGAGGAAAGTATCTGCCAACCTTAAGTTAAAGTTGCTCTTCTGACTAATATCTTTGTTAATGATTACTATATTTAAAAAATCAAATGCCTCACTGAAATATTACATTGTACTTCTTTATCACACTGAACTGAGGCAAACAAATCTTTATAAAAAAATTCAGAGCCTTGAAGGCTCTTTCAAGGCAGGAGCTGCTGTAGTAGAATGTGGTGCTGTGAACTTCAGAGACATTGCCTCCAGGACAGCACTGAGGGAGCTTTCACACAGACATGTTAGAAATTCTGACCAAACCAGCTCAGCACAAGTAAACTGTAAATAGACAGTAATTCAGAGGGAGGAGAGGGAGTGAAAAGCCAAAGATAATAAGATAAACAATATATAATTATTCAAATAGACTAAACATAAATAAAGCTGCATGTGTGCCTCTGTAAGCCCTCCGGGTCATTACGGAACTAAGGACACAATTAACAAGGATTAAGATATTTTCAAGAAGCTGAATTTATTATTTACATTTGTTCTCACTGTAGTGGGGGATTTTGAAATTTATTGAAATGCTGATTGTGCTGTTATGAAGATAAACATTTCTGAAGAGGAGGCAAAGGAGCAAGTTAAGAAAACCTAAGCTGATGAAGTTAAAAGAATTCAGGAGTGTTCAGAAGCTAAACTTCAGAACAGAAAGACTGGCAAGAGCATGCAGTGTGGAAAAACAAGGATGTTTTCCAAGACTAAAGAATTTCTCTCTTCCAAAATATGAGACAGAAAGGAAGGTAGGCAGGGTCAACTCCAGCACTGAGGATGCTCACTATGTGCAACCACAGACATTGTTAATTTGGGGTGCGGGATCAGGCCAGCTGAGCTGCAGCTCTCTCCCTCAAACCCACAAAAGAGTCCCATTGATTTAAGGAAGCAGAAAGTGTCAGCAGGTTTTCAAATTCCTTTGACAGAGCTCCACACAGCAGGGCACTGGGTCAAATGACAAACTGTGGATTAGTACACTGTGTTATAAATGGATTAAGCAATAGGAAACAAATAATCTGGGTACAGTCCTGCGTGACAATAGTAAATGCTAAGTCCCTAGTGTCTTAAAGATTACCCCTCACACCTCCCCTCTTCCACTATGTTTATTTGCTCACTGTGAGGTTTTATGAAGAGATTGCCTGAAGAAAAAGGTGAACATTTTCTTTCAGCTGGATTCTCCTTGCCTCCATCACCATGGGATGACACTGCCAGGCTGAATAGGTATGCCAAGGTTCATGCTACCACATGATACATTCCAATTTCTTACTACTGGGACAATGCACACCTTCTTGGCTGTGATTTTTCTTCTGCTGTGTCATCCTGCCACTTCAGAACCTGGTCTGGAAAGTGAAGCAGGAGAAACACAGAATACCATGGATCTGGAGCTGTTCCTCAAATGATTTTTCAAAATGATTTAGAGAGGAATGACAAAGTGTCACTGAAGTTTATGCACGCTGCTAAGACTGAAGAGCAGCATAAATTATGGAAGATGGCGAGTGATTTCAGTAGATCACACATACATACCCCAGGCAGGTAAAATGTAGTCTGAGGAATACAAAATGCTAGGTGAAATAACAGTTCCTTGACATGAAATGGCATTCTTTTCACATCATGGTTTCAGAAAAACTCAGCATAGGTTGCAGAAGGCATTCCTCTCACCTCTCCCAGGATGCATGTAATGACACTTAAGCAAATAGAATAGCATGAACCATGCTAGGTAAACAGACCAACACACTGCAGGCAGTTTCAGACCTCTGTATTTGGCAGGCTGTTTCTTCTGTGTGTAGATCTTTGCTGAACAAGAGCTCTGATTTGGGATTTGTTCTGTTGTTTGCCGTAGCTGAAGCAGCAGTTGAAGAGATCCTGGGAAGGCTGGTAGAAGCAGAAGCATGGCTGCCTTTAGGTACAGAGAAAACATGAAGGGAAAAGGACATCAGGCAGGAAAACACAAATATGCCCACCCTCCCTGCTCATGCAGGCAGCTTGCTCCCAGCCCTCTCTGCACTCCCAACATGCCCTGTGTCTCTGCCTCACACAGAAGGGCACACAAGGTTCAAGAATTCCCCATTCTAAGCCTGCAGTAAGCCAACAGACTCATCACATTTTCTTCACTGTCTGAGCCCACTACCTGACCCCCATGTCCCCTCCCCTCCTCCCTTCCCCACTGCACCAACATGCCTTTCTTCTTGGACCCACAGTACTGTCCCTCACTAAAACACAAAGGTGATGAAAGCTCACAGGGGAGCACCAAGCAGGCAGATCAGCCTCTTGTGGGGTGCCAGGCTGAGCCAGGGGTGCCTCTTTGCTGGACTCTCCAGGCAGAGGATCCACATCAAGATGGAGTGCTCTGCCCTATCCCCAGACTCCCATTCCCACTCCTCCCTTTGCACATGTCCTGCTCTTATCTGCTCTGGTCAGCTGGTTCAGGAAATTGTGCTGGCAGAAAACTAATTCTGCAAAGAACTGTGCAGCCACTTGATGTCCCAAACCAGCGTGCTGCAACACCAGTGCCTGCCTTAGGGGCAAGTAGCAGGGAAGGGATGAGAAAACATGGCCAGAGGCAAGGATGTCATGGCAGCAGTGCTGTGAGAGCTGTTTGGAGCTGTCTCAGAAGTTGGAGTCAGTCTGCTGGCCACCTAAAAACTGAAGTTTGTCTTCCTTCACCTGTGCAGCAATGACAGCCTCAGGCAGTGAAGGCAAAACTTTGAGATGAAAACCTTCAGAGTTGGGCACCTCCTTGTTTAGAAGCCACCTCTCTGTTCAGGGGCTCAGGCTCACACCCCTAGGCTTGAGCACTTAGGCCCCACGGGGAGTAGTTAAGCCTTTTTTGATCTCCTTTACCTTCTGATATTGCTGTTAAGATCCATATGCTGCATTTGAATAGCCATTTTGCCATGTACATAGTAGAAAACTACATGCAATGGAGAGAGTGCAGAGAGGATTATCACTCTGCTGTAATGGAGTCAGGATCATTCTGCAATGATCCTCAAGGTCATGCAAGGTCATCAAAAGATGATTTGAAAGCGTTGCTTGCATTCTTGCAAGGAGAGAAGAAAATGTGGACTAAGCTGGTAAGAAGAGAGTCTCACAGGCATTGTAGACTCTGTTTTCACAGAGCAGTCCAAGTGGAACTCCTGCTTGCTATTTCATGAGGAAATACTGAAAGGACAGAAAGAAGCTGACACCACTACTGCCCTCTGTGAATCTTCCCTATGCCCTGTTCCTCTCCCTGCCACTGCTCTCTCCTTTGCAACACCGGGAGGGAGGCAGCGAGGCCAGGCAGTATCCTCTGACTGCTGGCAGACCTCTCACACAGAGATGTGAGACACACAGAGGAACCTGTCCAAACCTCCTGGAAGGATAGAAAGGGGGAGCCACTGCCCAGTGCCAGCAAAAGAAATCTCTCCAAAGCAATCATTTCACAAGTGGGGGCTGGGACTGCTTCAGTTAGGCAGGGCTCAGGGGGAAGGGAGTGGTAGCTTGGGTATTTTTCATCTAGACAATTAGGTATGATCCTCGGGGCAGTGGATGTTAGGCCAAGGCTGGAAAACTTTCCCTAAACTAGCAAAGCACAAAGCTTTCATGCAGAGTGTGCTCAGCCCCGAGAACTTCCTGGTAACTCTCGGGTTATTGAGGCAGATTGTTGATTAGAATCCAAGAGAGGATTAGAAACTCTTTTAAGCATAAATAGTATTTGCAACTGTGTGAGTTAAGCAAACGGATACAAGGGAAATCAAACCTCACGCTTCAGGGCATAAACTGCTCTCTTGTGAGTCAGGACCAACCTTTTTTTTCCTCTACACATCGCATCTCATAATTAGCTAGGTGCTTGCTGTGGTTTTGATTTGCTCTGCAGCATCAGTTACTGGCCGCTGCCAGAGGCGGGATGCTGGACTAGATAGACCCGTGATGTGCTTCTGTAGGGCAACCCTTTTGTTCCCATATTGGCAAAGCTTTGTGGGAAAGCTTTAGTGATTCATGTCTTCAGCAGCTCCTGGTCTTGCTGAACATTGTCCTCTCATTTCCATAGGCACTAAAGTCACTCTGAATTGCCACCAAAATAAAAAGGCAAAGTTGCAGGAAGGGTTATTTATCTACATGGTGCAGACAGCATTTATTTAGTAAATACAAAGATGCTTTTAGGACCTGTATGGGCAATTTTTTGCTTGCAAGAAATTAATTATTTTCTGTATTCCATTTCAGCTGCAAAGCCAAACAACTTCCAGAAGGTTTTGTATGTTAAAAAATACATATTTCTCTGTGTATGCACATACATTTATGCACATAGATATATATAAATATAAGTTGGTCCAATAAAAGGGTTTGAATTACTAGCATTTCCTTACAAATTAAAGGCAGGCAAGGACCAGTAATGCAGGTGACAGAGCATGCACTAACAAAGTCTGCCTCTCCATGCTGCCTCTTTGATGTACCTCATCTTTGCCCCGAAGGAATTTCATTATCCTATGGTGAGCTGGTAATGAAATCTGTACTCAGAATCAAGCCTTCATAGACAACAATATCTTGACTCTTTGTTCTGTACAGACTAGCTGTGTGTGGCAGGAATATGTTTCTATTTGTGTGTGATCTGAGTGTACTTTGAATACTGATCTCCAGATAAAAAGGATAGAGATCTAATTTGACAAAATACTAAATTACTCTATCTTGCCTTATCTAACAAAATTCTGATGCTTATTATTGTGATGAATATTTGGGGCGATACTTGTGGTGTTCAGCATGTGTGACAAAAATCTCTCTGCTGAGAACTGACTGGAGTGTCAAAGACCCTGATTTACAAAGAGTGCAGAGGGCTCTTCAGTACTATTTTTAGAACAATGCCGCAAAAGATTTACACGCAGGGAAGAAACCTTCCTCTACAGTCACTTAGGAGGAAAGTAGCATTTCACTGCATAATAATGAGGAATTAATTGTTCTTTGTCATCACTTTTTATGCAAATTGCCAAAGAGCACTTGCCCAATGTGCATTTTACCTTTTAACAAAGAAAGTAGTCATGACAAAATAGACTAAATTTTATAAGCTAAAGACAAAAGTAGGCTGCACCATTCACAAATTGAAGCTAGCAAGTCTATTCCTTTGAGAAACTCTATCAACTTCCTATGAAAGTCCATTAAAAAATAAAAGGAACAAGGAAAAGATTTCTTGGCCTACACATCTAGTTAAATTAAATTAAGTTCAATTATTAGACAAGTGAAATTTCTTCACATGGAATTTGCTCATCACTCTTTACAGACTTTATTTTCTTCTTTTCACTTGGCATAATCACCAAATATCACCAATATTTTGTTTCCTTACTGCTTACAAGATTTTACTGTGTTATTACTGGATTTCAAAAGCCGTGGGTTGCCAGTTTTAAAAATTATTTTCTGACTTACATTAAAAAAAAAAAACCACAAACAAAAAACCAAACAAAAATAAAAACATTATCAGCCTTGTGTTTCATTTATGTTTTCACAACATCTAGACTAAACTGACTATTCTTCAGAGAAAACCAGAACAGAAACAGCTATGGAATAACATTTCCTTTCACTGCAAGAAAGAGAAATACATAATAAATCATTTTCTTCTACATGAAGCTTTAATTTTTTAGTCATTCTGCAACTGACACTGAAAATTTAATGTAAAAATTAACTAGACGGCAGACTGGGCCAAAATGTAGACATCCTAATGGATTGCCTTGTGTCAAAGAATTTTGTCCAGAAACATCTCAACATATTTTCTTTTTCCTGAGAAACATAGGAAAGATATCAGTGTGCCAGGACTTTCTGTCTTGCATGTGCAATGAATTAATTCAGTGAACCAGCGGGTCTTTTCAATCTCTAGTTTCTACCAACTTCAAACATAATAGCGAGTTCCAACAGAGTCCCTTTTCTATTCATAAGCTATTCACTGCAAACCTTTGTAGTTCACAACTTCAAGTTAACATAGCAAAGAGCAGTTTTAAATCACTCCTCTAATCAGAGGTCACAATTATTTGCTGCAGCTCCCAAATAAACCCCACAAAAATACCACACGCTGCAAGCCAATGCACTCTGTTTTCACCTCTAAGAGAGAAAAATAACAGAGGCTTGACTTCTGCCTTATGTGTTAACTCTTCAGTAACACTATCTATTAATCAAAAAATAGTTGAAGGCGGCTTATAAATCCTTCTGCATGGAAAGAGCCATCTTCATCCTTACAGAAATACATTTTCTGCCCTGGTCCTTGCTTAAGGTGTCTTTTGCTTAAAGCAAAAGAAGTGGATGTGAGAAGTAAATTAATCAAACAGATAATTAAATATATCAGTGGAAAGCCAGTTTCACTGGGGTCCCAAGTCTTTGCCATTAGAACTAAAAGCAAAATGAATTACACCTGCAAAGCCAAAGCCTTCAGTGTAGCACTGAAGCACTCCAAGCCCCCACACCCTCTCAGCACTGCAGCATGTCAGGCATTTAGCCTTTAATAACAAGTCCAAAACACTGCAACAGCTTCTCTAAGGCCATCAGAGCCACCATGCCAGCAGGGCCAGTGTGTGCCCGCTGAGTGCCAGTACATCTGCACCCTCTGTGTTCCCCCCAAGCACTCCCACTAGTCCTTCTCCAGTCTCTGCTCAGCCAGAAGCCATCCTCAACCAGCACAAGCCTGCTTATGCTCCAGCCATGTTTCAGCTTCATGAAGCACATGTTATTATTAAACTACACAACAATCAGACTTGCCTTTTAAATTTTACCTTCCCAAGTGTTGCTGTGCATCAGTTCCCACCCCTCCTTCTGAAGGCACACTGGGCACCTTGGACATCCCCCACAACACAGTGGTGCGTACTGCTGCTGGGCTCTGACAGAGCTGGTGGCTTTGCACTCTGCTTTGTCCTCCCCTCCATCTCCACTGCCCAACCCCAGTGCTTCAGGCTTCTCTCCCAGCCACACCAGCACTGCATTGTCTCCATGGCTCCATCTGCTCCATCCTGCATGACTCATCACCTGAAATACCTCTCCAGGTAAGGCTTAGGCAGCAGAGTGCTCAATATTCCTCCTCCTGCAGAGGCAAAGGGAGCAAGCACACAGCCACCATGACACCACCCCAGACAGCACTGAGAGACAGTGCCAGAGGCACAAGAGGCAGCCAGGCATCCAGTCAGACATCCCACCAGAACTGCCAGTTATGAAGAAACTCCTTCTGACTTCCACAAAACAACAGCCAGATGTCCTCTGCTGTGGCTGCCCAGTGCATCCAGGAAAGAGAAAAAGCCTCTATTACAGTATGCACTGAAAGCAGAATCATGGGTGCTAGAAGGTCACAACTGTTACCAACTCAGTACCTCTGTGAGTAATATTTACATCTAGGCTTTTACTCTTAATATGTGGATTTAAGTCTGTTCAGCCATTGGCACATGTGTGTAAACTCTCATTTGTTGAAGACTATGTGGAGTAAAAGGGTCCTTAGAAAAAGCAAATTCTCTCCACAGAATAGTCATATTCTTCCTCCCTATCTGCTCCTTCCCAATATAATGGCTTTGAATTAAATCTTGCCAAATAACTGGTGTCCTTGGCATGTCAGAACTGCAACCTAGATTGCTCAGAAATATCTCTGAGCTCTTGAATGGAAAAAAGTCTCCAGCCTGACATTTAATATCGAGAATGCAAACACCACCCTGTCATATCTAGATTAACCTCTGTGTGCCCTCTTTGTTCTCCAGTCCCAGATGTTTTCCCTCCCTCAGCACTGTTCAAGAGAAAAAAGCATTTTTCTAATCCTCTTGTGCATCCCTTGATTTGCAGAAGGACAGCCTGGACAAAGCAGATGTTTTGTCTCATCTCACAGTTTGCTGCAGATATTTTCACTTTTCTGGACAACTGGGTTAGGAATGAGGCCTACAGCCATTAGCTATGCCATAACTGGTATGGTGAAGGGATTTCCATGAGACAGTGGTGAAGGAATTACAATGGACATGATGGTCTGCTGATGGGGCAGTAAGTTATCAGGAGGATGGATGACCCTTACCAATTGGCCAGGTGAGAGAGGGAGTGGTGGCAAGGTGCCATGGTTCTGTGCTGGCCTCGCACAAGACCCAGAGTCTTTGTACTCTCTCTGGAATTTTCCATTTACACATTAAGAGGTTACCCCCTTCCCCACTTATGACAGCACTAATAGAATATTTGACTGCCTCCACTTCTCCCCCAAAGTGGAACCAGCATTGTAAATCTCTCACATTACAGACAAGTCAATGGACTTGCTCCTCTCTCTTCCCCAAAGCCAGTGACACATTTTTGGTAAGATTTGCATTTTGGTAAGATTCCTCTGACTGCATAGGAGCATACTCTGGAACATTTGTACATAGTGCTACATGCTAGTATTTTGCAGGTCTAGTGAACTTATCACCAGCAATCCAGAGAGAATCTATAAGATGTTGCTCCAATAAACAGCACTATTTGTAAACCCGCGTTTGTGAAAGCTCCTGCTGAACGTGACCAGACTGATGGTGCTGAATTGCACACTGCACTATTTGTGAATCTGTGATTGTGAAGGAGACCAGACCTACAGTGTAACCCAGACTATTTGTGCATCTGGGATCTTAATGAACGCAAGTGGACTTACAGTGTCAAATTAGTTGTAAACAGAAATAAAGCTCAGCCCGACCCAGCCCCTCTGATCTCAGGGCTAGCTGGAAAGCAAAGGGGCTTAATTTCTCCCAGATTTCTATACTCTTAATACAATAACTCTAAAGGCCAAGTGTTGTTGAAAAGATGGATTACAAGCTGAGCAAAACAAGGTTTTGCCCACAACTGCCCTCAAACCATTTGACTGTGCTGATTCTTAGTGATAGGAGAACATGTGAACCGAGATTTAAATGAGTAATTTCAGATGCGCTTGCTTTTAGAAACAGACTCTGGGATCATCCTGACCTGTGAAATCATGGAATTTGACAGACTTGACCTTCAGAACTCTTTAAAAAAGAAGTTATATGTTATATTTTAAAATACTATTCTAAATGCAAATTCTGGAAGGTAACTCACAATTTGTAAATAATAATGAGCACACTGAGTAAAAAAAAAGCTAAATGCAGTAAAAGAGTTGAGGAAATTCTCAGAAGATGGCACTGACTTAAAACAAAATGAGGAAGGACAAAGCCTAACCTGGCTAGCCATCTCCAGGACTTGCTGGGGGCTGTATTTGCGCTGCTTTTCACACAACTGAACTTCAAAGCACCAGCAGGCTGCTAGGGCTGTGTTTGCTTTGGGGCTAACAAATTCTCATCTCCTGCAAAACCATTGGAAAGAATAATTTTTAGCTCATTCATACTACCTGTCTAGCATAGGTGTTGCAACTACTTTTGCCAAATTAAACTATGTCAAACCTAAGTTGGGTGACCCCGGCAAGCAGGCGATGTGAATGGTTTACATCTCTTTTTTTTTTTTTTTGAAAAAGATGAAAAACAGTGAATTCACTTACTGACCACAAAATACTTTTTGGAAATAGTGTGTAAACCTTAGTGATTTCTGGCCCTCTGTTTCTTGACATACAAAGAGTTCCTTATATTCCTTTTTTATTATGTTACCTGCATCAATCTTTTTTAAAGGTCAGTGCCTGCCGTGTTTTCCTGACTTGCTTCCTGACACTGTAACTTTAGTCCCAGCAACAACGCTGATACTTCAATATATTTCCAATATTGTATCTCACCAGATCCTCAAAATGCCATGCCAGGGATCTGAAGCTCTGTGCATGACAAATGCTCCTTTGTGGAGCTTTTGATGTGTTGTCAAGCCACGCTCCGGAGATGCTACACTGTGGATCTTTGATATGGCACACCATGACAATGTCTCCTTCGTAGCTGTCACTGCCACTGACTCAGGGTGTGCTTTAATACTGTCAGAGCTCCAGGAAATGTAATGCACCTGGGGTGTGTTAGGACCTGCTTGTGAAAAGACATGTGGTGCCTTTTGTATAATCAATAATCAACTGTGAATTTCTTAACCACTGCGAAGAAAATTATGCAATGACATTAAATCTACCTGCATAACCAAGGACAATATGTGCATAATTACCAATAATGGCTTAGATCTCAGCACAGGACCAGGGCTTACCCAGGAAAACTGGTATTTTTCAACCCAAATGCTGCAGGGCAAAATGTGCTTCGGAAGGAAATGACAACTTCCTGAATTAAAACTTGCAAAATTTGTCCTTATTTTTCCCTTTTCACTCCTTCATTACCATTGTAAAGATCAAATTGCGTAATACCCACTAACGTGTTGCTCATTCATAGTCTTTGAGTCAGCGTGGTTGAAGCCAAGACTGCAGTACTTGTCTTTCCATAGCACTTTAAATTAGGAATTGCCTCTCACTAGGAAAAAGCCATTTGTTTTTATAAATACGTGACTGAAATACCTTGCAATACACAGAGCTCTCCAACAAGTGGCACTATTAAGACTATTCAAGTTACAAGATTGATATGCAAATGAGATCTCAGAAAGGGATGTTGGGACATGTTTTACAATATTGGATTCACTTTAAAATCTTTTAAATTTACATATGAAATATGATTGAAAGATACATTCACAATTCAGCTACTCTGGAAAGTTTTGTGCTATCCAAAAAGGAGCACTGAAAAGTAGGTCAAGTGCCATAAGCTCAACCAGGCAGTCCTTCTGAAAGAGATGAAGTCATGGCAGTGTGGAGAAACCACCTAATTAATATGTTAGTAAAGGTAACATGCAACCAGGAAATTTGCCCATAGCTCTGAGCCAACACATGTTGTTGAATGTGTGGATGCTGCCTTTTCTGGATGATGAGTTGCAGCATTCATAGCAGGTTATCTCTTAAAGTATTCTTGGGTCACCTTCTAAATTGTACCTCTTCACCTTCATTCTTACCTTATTTTGTTGTTTTTGCTTGACAAACTGGGTATTGTTTTGAGACACCATACATGGCACCTCTTCAAATAACTCATATTTGTCTGGAATATATGTTTGGCTGCACTGCAAGAAAAGTGGTCCAGAAATAGTTACATATACAAAAATTTAGGCATGAAGATAGTTGATTGCAATGGAAACAGTATCAGACCAGATTTGTTGCTGGAATATAAGCAGTTTGGGAATGAATTGGAAAGCCAAAGCATTAAAATGCAAAATATGTGATAAAAAATAGCATTTTTAAACTATAGGCTTCATTTGGTTAGTATAATATTCCTTTTGGTTAACATAATATTCCTTCTGTATTTGGAAAACTACTGTCAGCTTTTCCTCAGTTTTCTACTGTTATATGGAAATACAACAGCCATAACAAAATCATGATCTGAGTGACTTAAGGGAATGTGAACTCTGCTTTGAATTATGAGTTGATCACAAAATGATTAATAGCATTTAGGTACCAAAAGCTGCATAGAGCTCCTTGGTGAGCTTTCAAAAAGCCTCTGTGCAGAGCTCTTGCTTAGCTCTACCTTCTTTCACTCTGTACTGGTATCTCTGTCCTGCAAAAGCATGACCTGATTCACACTGAAGCCACTGCAAAATTTTATCACAGCATAGATTGAATAATAAAACCCAGAAGGGACATTCTCACATTACTCCTCCTTTTAGCCAAATGGTAGCATTCATTCTAAAGCATCAGCCAGTACACACGGCGTGCTTTGTTTCCAGTTTGGATGGCTTTGACTCCCTGGAGCTGTATCTCCTGTAGTGTGCTGTAAATAACAGAATAGGTGCACTCTGAATGCAAGGACAAGTAGCACGCTAACTAAAGCATTACAAATGCTGCATGGCTTATTTTTATCTCTCTGTCCTTCTCATTATAGTATTTTTATCTCTCATGCCAATACAAAATTATTTTTGTGTCTCAGGGAAAAACAAGGCAACACGAAGACTCAGCCCTGCTGGTGTATAAACACGATGAGTCTTGCACCCTGTGGGACTTTTTGTGTGCTTTACACCATATACGTCTGCAGAACCTAAATGGCACTGGTGAGCAAGGCTTCATATGAACACGACTTGGAAAGGGAAAGTGAAGTTTATGAGTCAACATCTCCAGTGGGGTGCTATTCTGCAGCTACATGTAGCTGGGAAGAGTAGGGGTAAAAATGCTGTGAGGAACTGAAGGCTTTCCACTTTACACAAGTGGACAATAGTGCAAAATGCAAACTGGGAGAATCACACTTTCGAAAAGTGATTATATGCTTGCCCTGACACACAAAGAGTTGAATCTAGGTTGACAACATAGTTTTCTGGAGTTGAGCAGACTTTGAGAATGCAGGTAGCTGATGCAATTTCAGAAGACATCACTGAGAAAACTTCACAGGAATGGCTCCTGTCTAAAAGATACAGAAAACACAGTTTATCATCTGGCTGTAGTGAAAGGGGGAAACAGAGGATGAAAATGTACAACGAAAACTGACAAACGCAGAAAAAACAACAAACATGCACATGTTAATTACTGAACGTGCTTTTGTTAGTAGTAGGTCACCATCATTCTTTATTGACATTTACTGCAACTGCAATTTCTTTTTCAAGATCACTGACCCAGGAAAATGTAACCCTCTAGTTATCCAACGCCCTTTAATTAGAGATGTCTCCAGAGATAATCTCACTCACGGCCCCTATTGTGAATCATTTATTCCCCAACTTTCCTTTTTATCAGCTGTCTTTCATCTTTATGTTTTTCCGTCCGAGCCCGGCTGAATAACCCGGGCTTGCAGAATGCGGCTTATTCATTTACCGGTTCTCCCAAGTGCATTTCATGTCCATTGACATTTGGGGTCTCGCTCAGAAGCACTGGCTGCCGGCACCGGGATAATTTGCAGGAATCACAGCTCTCCACTTGGCAAAAGGAACCATGGCGCCAAGCCTCGGGGTGGGGAAGGGGCTCGGATTCGGGCGCTTCACACACACGCAGACAGACAGACAGACACACACATACACACACACCCCCGAGGGGAGGCGAAGAACAGAAGAACAATCAGCGCTCCCGCGTCGGGAGCACTTGTCGGGGTTGTGTTTTTGTTTTCAGTCCCGGAGCGCTCACCTCCCCGCGCGATGCTGGGCACGGCTGACTCATGACTGCTCGGCGCTTGCGGTCGCCACTATAAGTAGGATGAGGTTTCTCCGGCGGGGGCGGAGCGGGCAAAATAACGCAGGCATCGACACCGAGGCGGCCCCGCTGGCAGCCAGGGCTGACCGGGGTGGGTGTTCTTTGCCCTGCCCGTCGCACCCTGCCCAGTGCCTCCCCACCGCCACAGCCGCCGTAGCGGGGCCCCCTCAGGCCGCCCCCGTCACCATGGCGGCCCCTCGCGGCGGACTACGGCTCCCAGAGCCCCCCGCGGCCGCCGGCGCGAGCCCCGGCGCGGGGTCTGGCAGCACGCGCGCACGCACGCACGCACCCCCTTCTCGCGCGCACACACACACACACACACACACACACACACACATATACACACGGCCGCGGGAGGGAGCGAGCCCGTGCCGCGCATGCGCTGGCTGCTCGCGGAGGGGCGGGGCGGGCGGAGCGCCGCGGCTATTCTCGGAGCGGCCGTACGCCGCTCCCCGCACGGAGGGGCCGCGGCGGGCGTAGGCGCGGCGGCGGGCACTGCGCCGCTGGCGTAGCGTTGTTGTGAATGGAGCGCGCGGCGGGGCGGGGAGGGTGACGTCAGCCTGCGAATGTCAACAATGTAGCGATTGAGGGGCGGGGGCGGCGCTGGGCCGGGGCGCGGGAGGCGGCGGCGGGCGGCAGAGCCGGGCAGCAGCAGCGGCCGCGGCAGCAGCAGCACAGCAGCGCCGCCTTCTCTCCTCCGCCTCCACCGGCCGGGCTGCCACCGCCGCCGGCCCCGGGTGCCGCTCCGGCAGCGACACAGCCGCCGCGGTGCTGCTCCCTCTCCCCTCCCCCCCCGCCCGCCCTCTCTCCACCCGCCCTCCCTCCGCTGCGGCTTTCTCTCCTCCTCCGGCCCCCCTGCCAGCCCTCCCCTCCTTCCCTCCCTTCCCCCTTTATTTTTCTCCGCAAGACTTTGGCTCTGGAAACAGCTGGTTCAAAGCAATCGCCATGTGATGATCGTCTGGGTCGGGTTTTTTTTTTTTCATTTGGGGGGGGGAGGGTGCAGGTTTCTGACCGCAGAGAAATACTAATAAGAATTTCCGAAACAACAGCAGCAGCAACAACAAGAGCAACCTCCCCCTTCCCCAAACCTCCTCAGCCGTAACAGCCCCCCCAGCCCCGGGCCCGCTGCACCCCGCCCCGCTGCCTCCCCCCGCTCCCGCCCAGGCTGCAGCGACAGGGGCGACCCCCGAAAGTTGCGCGGAGGCGAGGTGAGTGCGCCTGTTCCGCGGCTCGGCAGCCCCGCCGGGGAAGGGGAGCGGGCGGCAGGGGGGCGAACTTTGGGGGGAGGCCGGCCGTGCGGGGGGCAGCGTGGCTTCTCCTCCTCATCCTCCTCCTCCTCCTCCCAGGCGCAGCAGCTGTTGCGCGGGGTCAGGCGGGGGGCTGCATGCCCGCCCCCGGAGCTCCGCGGGCTGTGCAGGCGCGCTCGGCGCTTATTCCTTAAAGTGGGAAATACGCGCGTTGCGTAACGGGGAGTGCGCGGCGGCCGCGCGTGTGTCCGTCCGTCCGTCCGTGCGCGCTCTGCCTCTCCCCTCCGCGCTCCCGCGGAGCCCCGGGGGTGCCCGGGCAGCCCCTCCGCCGCCGCGGGCACCTGCAGCCTCCCGGGGCAGCGCGCCCCCCGGTGCCGCGGGTTCGGAGCGGGGCGAACTCCGGTAACAGGAGTGCCGGGATCGCTGAGGCGCGGCGTGCGGGCACGGCGGCAGCGCGCCGCGGAGCCGCTGGCTGTCATGAAAGAGGCTAAGTGTGAAACCGTGCCTCTCCTTTTGTGGAGCGGGCTATTTTGGTCATGCAGCGAGTGTCTTGCTGAAATCGCTTCAGTTGCCGTGAGATCATTGTGCCCTTGTTGTTGAAGCTCCGGAGTAAACCCCGGGTTTCGGTCTTTACTGATAAACGTGAGGCAGAGACGACATCTGATTAGATATACTCCTTAAGATGTTGGAAAGATTGGGAAATTACAGCGTTCCTGTTTGCTCTTGTTGAAGCCGTGTCAGTGTTTTCGTGATGAAAGCCCGTTTTCAGAGACTTTGGAACTGTCGCTAAACTTGTGCATATTTTAATTTTTTTCTTCTGAGCCTCGAGCTGAAAACAAGTTGGGTTTTTGTTGCTTTTTTTTGTTTTTTTTTTTTTTTTTTGAGCTGGGAATTGTCTGAGATTCTGCTGTAGCTGGTGGAATGCTCTGCAGTTTGGGGAGGGTGGTGATGCTTGGGTAAATTGACTTTTTCAAGTATGTAAATAGTGAAATTTGAGATAACTGCTGAGATGAGATGGGTAGAGTAAAACGATAAGGTGGTGTCTTAGGTTTTTGTTGCAACCGCCCTATAGACAACAGCTTTAAACCAGTGTTCTAGGAGCTCTACCTCTGACAAATAGAAATAAAATTCCACCTCACATGCGGGCTTGCTCTTTTAAAAGCCTTGTTGCCTTTGTGTCCACCCGCCTGCCCCTGTCACTGGGATCTGGGCAGCTGTGCAGCAAAATGGATCGGCGTTGTACTTCCCTGCCGTGTACCGAACCTGAGTTTTCAGCATTGCTTTTCACATTTGACCCTTCAGCTTCAAAGGCTGCTCTGAAGGTGCTCTACAAGGAATGGAAGGAAGCCGTGACTAATTGGAAAAGTAGAGAACTGAAAAATCAGGATCATAGGTCTAGTTGTCTTGTTAGTTTCCTCTGTATCGCCGGGCGAGCCACTCAAACAGATGTACGCCAGCACACAGCTGCCAAGCGGGCAGGAAAGGTCCCCAGTGATTCTGGAGACAGGCTGGTTCTCAAGATATTTAGGGATCTTTTGATAAATGTTCCAGAGGAGCAGAGTGTGCAGTGCTGGGCTGTGAGACTTGAGGTTGAACAGCTAAAATTTTTTTAAACTTTTACCATTGTGGAGGGTAGATGGGGAAGATGCAGGCAGTGAATAGATGACTAATGCACATGCTGACAGATCTGTTAATCAACAGCAATGGTTTATGCTCAGGTATCTCACTCTGGGAAACAGTTCTAGGACAGGTACTCCTAGTCTTTTTCTGACCCAGAGGCACATCTGGAGCATCTGTTGGTGGTAATGTGCATGCTGGAAGATTGCTCTGGTGATGTAGGTGGGATGCCTTCCTCTCTTTTCCTCTTGGCTTTCAGTCGTTCATTTTACAGCAAGAAAACATTGGCTGTTTCCTCTTTTGTGTTGGGCAGGAAGGGAAGTTAGTCATAAAACCTGAGTTTATGAGGAGATTTTGGTAAATCTTTGACATCGGAGAAGTCTTCAGATACTCATTGAAATAGTAAAGTCTCCATAATAGATAGCAATCTTACATATCTCTTTCTGCAAGTGCACAGTAAAAGACAAAGAGAGCTGAAAATAAAACCCTGTGTAGATGATGTGTAGTGTGGAATATGTGACAGAAGTTGCTCCCCTTTGCTTATTTTAAAACTTTTCTTGCTTGATTTTTCAGTCTGATGTGCCATTTTTTTCTTAATGAGGCTGCAGTGTGATTGCCAGTTATTTTCTTTTAGGTTTTCTCTAAAGGGTTAGTGTAAAAAAAAAATCAGTGTTTTTTTTTTTTAAGAATAGAAATAGATTTTTTTCATTGTGTGCCTGTGACATCTGTGACATTCTTTTTTGGGTAGGGTGTCACATATGCACAGATAAAGAGACTTCTCAGACCATAGCAAAGAGAGGTTTATGGCACTAAGCTGAAAAATGAGATGTGTAACATTAACATATGCAAAATAATCTTTTCAGTAGTAATGACATTTTTATGTAATAAACTTGGTAAAATTGAATAGTATTTATTGTGTGACATGAACAGTGTCTCTTGTGGTTTTAATCTAGGTGCTATGAACATGGTTTATATATTCAAATCAAAATGTGTATGCCGTTTTACTCAAAGGAATACTTTGTGAATGGTTTCTTAGTTTACTCTAAGAATGTACCTGCAGTGTTGAGTAGGTCTGGCTTAAATTTGAAAGCATGCATGCTTCTTTCACCTCTGGGTCTGAATTTCCAGCTCAGTTAATTTTGGGTGTGATGCTTGTATATAAGGGTTTTCTGAGTTGAGCTGTTAGGGAAAATACACTCATTATTTCATTGATGTGCTGAAGAAAATTCAGGTTTAAACTTCATGCTTTCTCTGAGTTACTCCTACTGCTTTCAGTATTCCTGCAGACTACAGAATGCTTTAAGAGAATGTGTAAAAAGTGTTGTTGTGATACTGCAGTTCTTTGCTGATATTTGAGCAGGTGCCCAAATGATTTTGTTGTCGTAGATGAATGGGCAGTGGAGTTCTACTCCCAGTAACTCCTGCAGGATTTCCGGAATAGTGCTCAAAGTACTCATTCAGGTTGTTACAAAAAATGGTCATCATGCCTTTAAATTCAGCCAAAAGATACTAACCTTGGCAGCTGTGTGAGTATTCCACATTTATTTGAAGCTTGCATCAAGAAGATGTAGAATGTATGAATATAGCCAGCTGAGTTGCAATGTGCTCATCTTGCTTTTTAGATAGGCAGAAACATCTTTGTAGTGGATTGAAAAGAGCACTGCATACTATGCCACTCTTAGACTATGAATTACAATTTTAAAGCAGGCAAGCAGAGGAATGTGTATAAATGCTGCCTCTATGACCAATGATGGACTTGCATCTTGTGAGTTACTAGAACTAATGATCAAAGAGCAAGCACATGTTCAGAACAGGCAAAAGAAAAGGAACGAGGGAATAAGTTGGGGAAAGCCCTTACGCTAAAAGTTTACATGTGTGGCAGAACTTTGATCTGTCAAAAATTGGGCTCAGAAGACTCCTCTGCTCGATGGTATTGATCTTCATGCAGAAGGAGCCGCAGCAACAATCTGAAGAACACCACCTGTGCTGCACTGGCATCTCAGCAGATCAATAGATGTGTCCCTGTTGAGCTTGAAAACACTGTCTGTGAAAGCTCCTGATACAGTGGGGGCTGAACTGCAGCTCCTGTGTGTACCCCCTGAGCCCTCTCTGACTTCTGTGTCTGCTCCCCCTTTGCTGTTTACACCTGCTGGTTCAAACCTGCCCCCAGAGCCAGCCGGGACATTTCGGGTTCAGTGCTTTAAAGGAGACGGAGGAGGAGGTGGTGGTGCAGGTGGTGTTTGCAGGGACAAGAGACACGGGGACCTGAGCTATGCCTTTTCCTTCTTTTTACTTTGAAAGGGTGACCTGAAATGGTCAGATCCTCCCAGATTTATTCCTGAGACCTATCATTTGCATACAACTGTCTCTGCTATCTCAGCTGAACAAGATGTTTGAAAAGCTATTAGGAACAAAAAGCAAGGGAATTTCCAGTTTATCCCTAGTATAAGCTGAAACAGAAGCTTGAAGCTTTTTTTTTTTTTCTTTTCTCCTCCTGAATATTGAAACCAAATCAGCTGGGCTGTGATGGGTAGATGGGGTTTGGTGCACAGGTTCAAAAGGAGTCTCCCCACTAAGAAAAACAGGAACTGTTTGCTGCCTGTCACCACACGGGGCTTCTGGGCTGTGGAGCAGCAATTTTGTTTTTTGAAAAGAGGAAAAGCAGCTTAAATAAACAAAATGACCCCTGAGACTTAATCACAGCTACTTATTATAGCTGACATTCACTGAGTACTTTTTTTTCCTTTTTTTTTTTTTTTGCCTTCTCTCTTGAGTGACCGCTTTAAAATTTTAACCTGAACTAGGAAAACAGGAACTGTAGGTGTGGAGGTGTTCCTTCAGCCCGATTAGCATGCAGGCTGTTTTTTATTTGGCGGGTAGGTGTGTTCGGTGTGTGTGCGGGTGCAATCGAACATGTCAGCAGTTTGCTACGAGCCGCTCTTGCTGACTCACGTGTCTGGTGCAGCTTGGAGCTGCCCTGGCTATAAACTATCCACAATGGGAGGCGCGGGCACACAGACCGGCAGTGCCGAGCCGCTGTTCAAAGGTTATTTTCGGTTCTCCGGTCACTGCTTTGCTGTGGTTTTCTTCCCCAGCAACATCAAAACACACTGTCACTGTGCCAGGCTGCCATTCCTCTAGGTGCCAGGGGTAGAGTGGAAGTTCATTGCGCCGCTGCAGAGGTTGCGCCCCAAGTGCATTCTGATGCTGCTGATCTGCAAGCTCAGCCTCTGGGGTTTAGGTGTTTTTGTTGGTGTTGGGTTTTTTTGGTTTACATAGGGTTTGGGTTTGTTTGGGTTTTTTTGTATTTTTTTTGTGACTGGGGTGTTACCCAAAACTCCCCCTGAGCATAGTTTCAAATTTGGGTATGGCAAGTCTAGCCTATGAATTGTGTTTTTCCTTTCCAAATGCAAGCTGTGCTGTGGAGTCTCCTGCCCTCCACCCCTTTTTATGGCATAAATCTTCTTTAAAGCCAGCAAGGAATTATGATTAAACTTTAAAAAACCTGGTTTTAGCTGTCTTTAATTTTCAAAATTTTGCTGTTTCTTAGTCTTATTTTTACCTCATGTGTGGCAATTTCACTGGCTGCTGGCATGAAAGGATTCCTTCATCTGCTCACGCTCTTGTACAACTGCTTCTTTATTTACAGACTATTCTGATTACTCATAAGGATTCTAAAATGATAGCTGCTGCTGACTGATGATTTTTAACTGATCTTCTTGTTGTGGTTTTTGGGTGTTTTTCTTCCCTCCTTTCTTCTTTCTTTTTTAGCTGATCACAAAAGCCTTTGCAGAAGTGGAGTGAATTAGCCATCTGCAGTTCTGGATTTACTGTGAGGGAGTTTAGATTTGTGGTTGTCTTTTGTGTATTTTTCTTCTTCTTCTTGTGGAATGGGGTGAAAAATAAGCGGTCTTTGAAAGTGTGATAAAGAAAATCAGCTGCTATAGAGCAGGGTTTAAAAACAAGGTGAGTTCATATCACTTGTTTTGTTTTTAGTCAACTACTTTGACCAGTAATTAATAGAAAACCACACTGAGAGCTTTATAACACATGAAGAAAATGGGTGTTCTTGGTTTCTGCCAATACAAATGACTCATCAGTATCAGTAGGGTTTCTACTTCTAATAATAAAACTGTGGAAGACCTTTAAAACGTGTGGTTTTCGCCCCTACTCTTAGTGAAAGGTTGGAAAATATTACTTTGGGATTTTTTTTTTTAACTTTTGGGAGATTTAATGATTTGCTATGCAGCAGTGAAAGATCTTGTGCCCTCCAAAGAAAACCTACTTATACCACTGATTGCAGTGCAGAAGTCTTCCCCTCTCCTGTCTTCTTTTAATGATTTACATTTGACTGTAGAGTATTGCCGATGCTTAGCCTTGATGTCAGAGATCTGGAAAATAGAAAGTATTTGTGTCGACTGGGGGAAGGCTTGGCACACTACCTCATTTTGCTGAGCTGCTGTTCTCTACCTCTTCTCCAGTCTGGCGAGGAGAGGCACAGTAAGGCTGACGAGTGACCTGTGTTGCTGTTTTGGTTGGGGGTCAGAGGATGTGGAGAGGAAGATAAACAGAAAAGAGGAGTTGAAACATAAATGACAACTGTAGGATGTGTCTGTCACTACCTGGAAGGAAGCGCGCATCTTCCAGTACTGAAAGTGATACTGAGAAAAGTGCAAATCAGAAAGTGATCTGTTAAATGATTTTATTTTTCTCTCTCTCTTAAAAAGTAGTAGTTTTCAAATACTTTTAGCTGTTTACCTTTTTGTAAAGATTCTGTGCTTTGTTCAATGCAGTGGAGTAACCTCTAGCACATTCTGCTTTTTGTTTGAAAGTGTTACTTGTAGGTTGCGAGGTTATTTTGTTTTCATGTAAGCAGAGCATGCCCTTCATGATGTTACAGTATATAAAATTTTAATTATTTTTTTCAAGGTGTTGTACTTTGAATTGTAGTCCAATCAGTGGCTCCTGATCTGCTGCATTAATATTTAGTGTTGCTATCTGTTTTCAAGTTGCCTGTGTTGTTACAAGGTTTAAAGGCTGTACATGAGGCAGTGCTAGTATTTCCTTCCCTGTTGGAGTGAAAATTCCCACATTTATGAAGCCTCCATGTTTACTTTCTCTGTTGTTGCAATATTTATACTAGTAAGTTAATCCTTATAAGGATATGATGGTTCTTTGTTTCTTCTTATTCTATTTTAAAAGCAGAGTGTGTTTTTAACAAAATCCACTCAGAAAATCTAGACTTAACCCAGCTTCCACATTGTCAGTGGGCATTTTTTACCACTAAATATTTATATATATTAATGTAGTTGGTTTTGGTTGTGCTGAAATACTTTGGATGTATTTGTCAGTTTCTTGTGTGACTAGACTCTGATGGAGAATCTTTATCTTGTAGCCTCTTACTGGGAGAAGTGCACTAAAAATAGAGGTACAGAAGCCTGTGGAAATTAAACTTTGCAACATGTGGAAATCCAGTTGTTCGTTACATGGCAACAACAAGGCAGGTTTTATTATTTTCAGATGGATATAGCATAAAAGGCCAAATTCCAACTTAAGGGATTTATTTAGGGACAGTTCTTACTGAAGTTCACAGAAGAATAATCGGTAAAGCCTGCAAAATAAGGTGTCAGTGGTCATTCAGAGTTCAAGAGGACACAGGTTCAGCACTCTGAGTTTGGCATGTCTTTAGAAAACCCTGCCATCAGAAGTGCCGTGAAGGTTGGATCATGGCAAATGAATAATGGGTCTAGATCTCACTGATGTTTTGGGCTCTTGACTCTGAAATGGGATTTGTGTCCAAAATCACTGAGGGCAGGACCTGTGAAGGGCAGCTGACAGTGTTGCTGCCAAATTTGGGGCTCTGATTCTGCTTGGCATCTTCTCTCCTTGCCTTTGCTTGCCCTGGCACCTGTCTCATCCCACAGTGGGCCAACCCTGAGAACTAAATTGGCAGGAAATTACTCTGTGCGTAGGGTTAGTTTTGTGCATGTTATGTTTGCTGTGGACTCTGTCAAGAACTTGGATAATGCATCAAATTAAACCAAAACTTGTTAAAAGGCTTAGAGCTGGCCATGGGACATCTGGTCTCCAAAGTGCACTGTCGCTGCATCATGCCCCGTCTCCTGAAGATTGTTCTTGTCTTGCTCTGGCTTTGTGGTGGCTCTGCAGAAAACCAGTAGCAGCCTGTGCCTAGCCTAACCTGTAGCTTGGCTGTAGGAACTTGCTTCCTAGCCCATGGGAGGTTAGGGATATGTTTCCAGGTTGTGTGTGCAACAAACAATTGAAGAAATAGTTAGAGGAAAGCAGAACTCAATCAAATGAGTCTTCAGTGTTAACAAAATGCAGAAGTACTATCTCCTGAAAATATTCAAATAACTGAAAGAGAGTAGGTTTAAATTAGATGTTGGAAAGAAATTTTTACTGTGAGGATAGTGAGGTGCTGGAACAGGTTGCCCAGAGAAGCTGTGGATGCCCCAAACCTGGAAGTGTTCAAGGCCAAGTTGGATGGAACTTAGAGCAACCTGGTCCACTAGAAGGCATCCCTACCCATGACAGGGGGTTTGGAACTAGATGATCCAGAAAGTCCTTCCAACCCAAGCTATGCTGTGATTCTGCAACAACTGTTCTAATTCCTGCCTGATTCTGGCTTCTGGCCCCATGCAACCAGGTCATGTCACCGATCTCCCAGATGTGATGAGCTCTTGAGGATGTTTACTTGAGAATGAGCAGACTTGCTGACTATGGAGAATTTTTTGAACCATGTGGCTGCATTCCTAAACTCTTGGGTCTTCTCACAATCTTTTATCACTCTGGGTATGACGGTGAGCAATGTTGAGTAACAGGTTCAGCAGATGACCCGAGTGACTTGAATTTACTCAGGTGAGAGAGGGAGTCAGTCTAATGTCATCCTTTGAAATGAGAGGGTGAAATTGAGAGCTGGTAGTGCCTTGTGCCACTGGGTGGGAGCATGAGGTCCTGCTTGGCCATCTGCTTGTTGTGCTTTGCTGAGCTGATTCAGCTTTTCGACCTAGTACACGTCAGTTTACCATTTTCTTAACCCTGGCTAATTTTCCCAGGCAATTTGATGAGTAAGACCACAGGTCCAAAGAGCAGCAGGGCTAATGTGGGAAAGTCAGGGAGGAGCAGTGGGTGTGCAGGTTGCTGAGGGGCAAACCCAGACCTCCTAGATTTGTTGTCTGTAGCTTCACCCCACCAGGCTGCTGGGGCTGGGTGGCTGTTCTTTGGGAGGGGGACAGCACTGCTGCCCCTTTTATGTGTTCTTGAGCAGCACCCTGGGATGATTTCTGCAAAGCTGAATGCTGGTTGTGCATTAGGCAAACTTTTTACCAGACCCTGGGTAGCAAAAATAAAAATGGAACCTTTTGTTAGGTCCTCTTCTTGATCTGGGAAACCAAAATTCTGCTTCAGGTCAGTTTCAGGTATCTGCTGTGCCTGAGGTACTTTTGTGTGTTCTTTACCCTGCCAAGTGCTTGTGACTCAACTCAACAATTTAACTTAATTTCCAATCCCTTAATTTGTTCCTGTAACTTATTAAATGTGTACCAAGGGAAAGTGTGGAGCAGAGTTCTTACAGAGGCTGTGAAGTAATCATGGAGCATGTCAGTAAGCTAACCCCAGTGTAAAACTCATGGTAAATTATGAAATGTATGCATAGTTTGTCATAGCTGGAAATTCATGGACAATGCAAATTTGAACACTTTGCAAGGAATTTTTTTTTGTTTGTCTTTTTCCCCTTCTTGGTCCTCTTCATTTATCTTATTATTAGACTAAAAGTAGAGTCAGTGATTCATTCAGTAATCTCTTTCTTGGACAGTTAGTCATCTGCCAATTTGTGTTAACTTTCCACTTTGTTCAGAAAGTGAGTAATGCTTAATGCACCAACCAGCAAATTCCAAGCTTAAAAAGCTGTGAGTATCATTCAGAGCATCTCTAAACTTTCTCTGAAAAAATTTACCATTTTGTAAGATCAAAGTAAAGGTCTGACATGCAGTGTTGTACAGCTACAGTCCAGTTGTTTTGTCTAGCTCCAGTTACTAAAGCAAAACACAGGGTTGCAAATGGAGTGCACAAGTACAAAAAACCCACATGTTATTTAGCCAGTGTAATGCTTCTTGTTTTTCTTCCCAAGTACTACTTTCAAAGGGTAGATGCTGCCTGCATAGTTCTTTTTCCCTCCCCAGATTGCCATGGCTTGTTAATTTCTATTGTTTCCTACCTAAACAAATTGTGATGCTATCAAGGCTAATTTAGTGAAAATAGCTTGCAAGGAAAGTAGTAATTGTTATTAGCTGCCTGCTACAAATATTTCTGGTGCTTTTCATGATGAGTTTTGGTAGAAAAAAAATACTGCTCTGTTATCTGTATAGAGCTTTCAGCTATGAAGTGTTTCTGTAGCAGTGGGGCAGATATTTTGATTTCAAAATGATGCCAGTTATTTCTGAAGATGAACACAGTACTTGATTGAATCACTTGAGAACATTACTACTTTTTTCTTTCTTATAAAGACTGGAGTAGCGTAAAGAGCCACAAGGTCAGTAATGTCATAGGAGAACTTTATAGGAGCGAAATCTTTGCAGTCTGCTCCAAAATGACACGAAAGAGTTGACTATTACACTGAGCAGCAAAGGAATTCAAAGTGCAGATGGGACTTGAGTGCTCTGGAGAGGGTGTGCATGTGCAGAAGGGTAGGGCAGTGGTAAACATGAATGCCAGAAGTTTGCTTGGCCCCACACATTTCCTTGTTCCTTCCCCAAGTGCCTGTTGTCCTTCCCCCCCACTTGCAGTCAGCTTCTTGCAGTGAAGTTGTCTTCTCTATGATTGTCCTTTGGTACAGGTGGTTTTTGGGTTTCCTGATGCCACAGTTCTGTAAACAAGCAATGCAAAAGCTGATAGAGAGGAAAGAATAACCTTTGGTTATAGAGTCTGTAGCATGATGGGGCTATAGCAGAGTTCCGTTGTGCTCAGCTGTTGTCAGAATAAAAACATGATTTGGTCTTGAGGAAAAGGTAGAAGATCCATTCCTAGAATCCAGTTCCATTCCATGTAAAAAAATATCCTGGTAACCATGTTCCAGTGTGAAGAATTAGGGCTTCTGAAAGGTTTTCCCTTCCAGTCTTACTTTGCACCTCAGTAAATGTCAATAGTTTGGTGAAGCTTTGGACAAAAAGCCATACCAGGGATGCTTATTTGATCACCAGCCTTTGGTGTTTGCCCCTCCTGGTTACCTGCACATTTTCCAGCATCAGCAATGTTAGTTAATGCAACCCACCCTCCCCGCTCTGCCTTCTGGGATGTCTATGCCCACACTAGCATTGCTTGCATATTTCTGATTTAAACCTTCAGAGCATTGTGAAGAAGTTCCTTGCTAGTTTTGGGGTGAAGGTGGGGTGAGCAGGCAGAGAAGAGCAAAGGCTGAGGTCGGTGGTGCAGCTCTCTGTTGAGTTTGGTGCACTCTGTGCATGCATGACTCAAGCAATGGGTGATTCACCACCTGAAGGTGGTTTGGGATTTGCTTGGTGTTTTTTTGTTTGTAAAGTAGTAATCCGTCCAGAGATGAAAGTTAGTGCCCTTTTGTTGGACTATGAGTAAAGCAGAACTGTGAGAAATGTCTTTGCTCCCAGCCTATTGCTCCAAATGCTGGGCCTCAGACCCAGAGTGCTGAGCTGATGTTGGAGGAGATGAGCTTTCCTGGGATTGTGCAGGGTTTGAGGGATAGCTTAATTGCTGGATTTGGCACTTCAGGTTGCAGGTCACCTGGATGGGGCTGAGAAGGCTGTAGGATTTATAGCTCTACTTGGTAACACCTGGCACAGCTGCTTTCTTTAGCTAGTCAGAGATTGTGGCATGAAGGAGGGATGACCAGGTGCCCGAGATCTTGTATGTGCTGAAGCCCAGAAAAGGGCAGTGTTGACTGTTGCAAAGCTGAAATTGTATTCAGGGCGTTTTTATCTGAGGAAATAGATATCTGTATTTATGTGGTCTTGTCCCCTGCCCGCCTTCCATTTGTTACTTGACTGTAAAGTTTAGGCTATTGCCAGGACCGTAGCACTCTCATCCTGCACCGACAGGCACCCCAGGAGGTGCAGCCCAGCAGGGATCTCCTGGGTATTTATGGACGGGTGTCTCCTGCCCCAGCTCACTCTGCAGGTGTGCTGTGCAGTCGGTTAGAGAAACCACAACTTGAAGGGTTCGCTGGGGTGAAACAGTTTACAAATAGCTTTTCAGTGTTTGTTTTCATTTTTAACTCCCTCCCCACCCATGGGTCCCTCCTCCAGTATATCAGCAAAGGTGAAATGGCTCACAGAGAGAGGATCATTGTTGCAGAATAGGCAAAGCACCCCAAGAGTTTCCAGACGTCCTTTGGAAACAAATTACTTTCCCTGGGTCTTTTTTCTGGTCCTCTTTTCTTTGGGCTTTACAGGGTTAAAACTTCTTTCTCTGTGGCTGCAGGGTTTTTCAGGGGTATAGGTGGTGTAATGATTTTTTTTTTTTTTTCCCCTCGGTTTAGTTTTGTTTTTTTCTTTCCCTTGAAGACTGACCACTGACAAAAAGATACCTATAGCAGTGTATTTGAATCTGGTAGAGTTACTTCTGGCACCAGCAAGGAAAGCTCCCAAACCAGGTCACGCTGCCCTGGCACCAGTTCCCAGTGTCCCCAGTACCATGGTCCCTATGGCCGGGCATCTTCCCTCTGGCACTTGGTGTGTGTCCTTTTTGCCCTAATTTTAGGTTATTATCACGGGGAAGTGATCTCAACCGTATAGCCTCATCTGAGCATGAGAGGAAATTTAGACATTTCTCTATTTTATTTTCCTAACCAATGTTCAATTGCTTATGGAAAATTCTGGTAAAAAGGGTAAAATTTCTTTGCTGGGTGTTTAATCTCAAAACCACAACTCCCTGTACCCAGGACACAATAGTGGTAATGCCATGCTTACAGCCTTTTTCCAGCACAGTGTAGGTGGTGGTAGGTGTGCATGCGGGGGAGAAAGGGAAAGGGCACGAATTCGATGGAGGGGTTCTCTTTTGCTCCTTGGGCTGCTTTTCTGGTTTGTTTTTTAAATTACAAAATGAGAAAGTAATTCTGGCTTGCTTGCATACAAGGTTAATCATTGCAGAGAGACCCGACGCTGGCTCCCCACGTATGCATTTTCACACGTGTGTTGCTGGCTGCGTGCGGACTTTGCGGCTGGCATGGCATAGCTGGAAAGTATGTGGGAGCATGTCTGCTTCCTCTGAGGCTGCTACAGGTGGTTGGGAGGGTGGGGGCTGCAGGAGGAGATGCTGGAGGCAGGCGAGGTACGACACCCATTTCCTTTGGCGTGTGCTGTGTGCTCCAAGCCAAGCGGCTGCAAGTCGCGCCCGCGGTACTTCGTCTTTGCGCTTACTGGAGGTTTATGACTAAGGTTGTGGTTTAATATGCCCTTTTTAGGTATGTGAAGGGTTTAAAATTATCTAGTGCTGCGTTTCTTATTTTTTCTTTTTTTTTCCCCCCCACCGATGGCGTTTTCTGCCTTTAAAAGTTTCCATAATTTTTAGAGGGCAAGAAGGATAAGTTCGTTTTTAAAAGAGAAAAAGTTTTGCCTGATTACTCATCAGCTAAAAGTATGCATTTTTGCCTTTCAAGGATCGTTTTTTGAGACTAAATAATTGGCTTGTAAGTTTTAAATATCTGATACAAACTGTTGAACAGCCTTAAAAGAAAATAAAAAGAAAGCTTCAATACCTGGATTTTGTGAGGAAATGCTTTCTCATTAGATGAGATGCCTTCCTTCTGCAGCCGTATCCCACAAAGCTTGGTGTTAACATTTGCAAGTACAGATTTGTTCCTTGTGATTTCGAAGTCTTTACTTGAGGGCTTGTAATTTTCCTGAACTGTTCAGGTGCCTCTTAATGCCTTGAATATTTGTTGTATGTATTGCATGTGGCTTGTATTCCCTGACATTTCAGATGAAATGCTATCACACAGCCAGCTACACTGGATAAAATTGCACATGCTAGGTTAGGAAGGAGGTAGAAATGGAAGGGGGCAGACCTACACATACACACCTTGCTTGATGTAACACTTCTTTCTTAGCCAGTTGTGCTGCTTTTGTGCCTGTGATTCCTTTTTTTTCTCTCTTTTTTTTCTTCATGTCATGAACTGCCATGGAGCAGGATATAGTTTACGTACTCCTTTTTTTTTTTTAATGAAGAAAAGTGTGGTTTTTGCATGAAGGTACCTGGAATATTTGGCATCACTCAATTGACAGGAGATCCAGACGCTCTGCTTCAGGGGAGCTTGAGCAAGTTGAACTGTCAGTTGTAGCTATTAGCTATCAGAGGTGCAGAGCAGTCTTTCTGATATGTGTGCCACCTCCTATCTCCTTGTCAACTGAGATGGCTACTGAAGGACCCAGAGTTCTCCTCTGCATGTTTGACACTTTAGAAAATGTTGATACACAACCATTGTGGAAACCTTATGGCTTGATGCATTTTTGAAAGGGAGTAAGTGCAGGGAAATCTGATGTTCATCAAAGATCAATGAATCTATGCATCATTAAAAGATCCATGAATCATTAGCAAAGTCACACAGAATTAAACTGATTTAATTTGGGAAAAAGTGCTGAAGGTCTCATGGCAGCTCGGCTTTAGCTTATCTCCTGCAGAAAGAATGCTGATTTGGTGTCTTTTGTGTATTATTTGCTTTGGACTTCGGGTAGCTGTTCTTTGTAACCCTGCAATCCATTTACCAAAATCCAGGCCTAGATCAGGTGTCCCGAATGTCCCTCTGTGAGCACTGCAGGAGCTCCAGGAGCAGCTCAAGTAGATCATTCCAGTTCTGCCCCAGAGGATTTGCTGCTGAGTGCTGCCTGCCAGTGCTCCTGGGAGCTCAGCAGTGCCTGTGGAATTAACCCAGCTCAGCACTGCAGGCTGATGGATGTCCCTGCACCAATGGACCACTCATGCCTCTCGGGCGACACAGTCAGTGGGAATGGCCCCTGAATTGCTCATGAGGGAAAGATTGTGATTTAAGAGCTGTGTGAAAAAAGGAGCAAGACGAGGGAGGTTGAGTTGAAATAGTCATAAATGTTATGTGCAGCTGCCAGGCTGGAGTTGTTGGGTTATAAAATGCAGGAGAAAAAGGTGCAAAGCCAAGAAGCATCTGAGAAAAAAAAAATAGGAATTATACAAAGAATAAAAATGAGAAGATAGTCAAAGTCCAGTACTCTGCCACACTGGAAAGGGAAAGATATCATTAAAACTCCTGTAGGAACTAAAACCCATACCTGTTCTAATTAGCTGCTTCCTAAGTACCCTCACTTCAAAATTAGCCCCCCCAAAAAGCTGCTTGCTTACAGGAAACCATGTTTTTTACTAGAAGGTACAGTAAAAAGACAGGGTGGGGCATAACTGTGCTCTGTGGCATAAAAAAAAAGTCAAAGTCAAGGGTATGCTGCAGAGCAGTGTGTGTGAATCCATGGCACTTTTCTTTTTCAAAAAGAGTTCAGAAGGTATTGTGCTCTCAAGAATACCACACCAAGGCTTGAGCAGCTGAAAGAGGCACATAGCAGTTGCAGGGAGCTTCAAAATGCTTGACTCCCTGAAATAACACAAGCGTTAGTTCAGCACATGGAGCTTGCACACTGACCAGAGGCATGGCAAACACAGCTCTGATTTATTTTATTTTTTTAGCAGTCCTGCTGGTAGACATAAATGAAGCAGATTGAGATCTCACTGTGGTTGCAAGCTGTGGCAGAAAAATTAGCACCACACTTTCCAATGGAAGCAGAACAAAAATGTAAAGTCTGCCAATTAAATTGGAAACAGCTCTTAATTTTCCCTCTCCTCCTCCTCCCCCAAAGGATGAATGGCTTACTCTTCTGGATGGAACTTTGTGTAATGACTCATAGTTTTATATGGATTAGTGTGAATATGTAGGTGAGGGAGATGCTGGTATCTGAGAAACTATAGTGTCTGGAAGAAGTGTCCTGGAACACGGAATAAATGAACATTTGATCTGTTTCTCATGCTGAATTAATGGAAACATAAATGCAGAATGTCTTCCTCCCTTGACTGCCTCTCCTCTGAGATGCACTCACCAGATACAAAGGAGGTTTATAGTGAACAGAGAACATGCCTGTTATGGTAATTGAATTAGTCACTAAAATGAGGGTATTTCCCTTGCCCACTCTGAAATACGCATGGACAAGGCACTAGGAGCCAGAACTGTGGCACTGCAGACATCAGCAATGAGCATGCTAAGTTCTGTGGTGCCCTTTGTGAGGTGGTTATTGTTCTTAAAGGTTTCCAGCAAGAAAAGAAAAGCCCATCCACCTTTATCACTGTGCTGCTTCGGTGAGAGGACACTGAGGACATGCCTTGCACAGCAGCTGGAGGGAAGAGCATCATACACATTGCTCTTCTGCTGGCACTGTGGCACACCTTGTGTTAGACTGTGTCACCATCATTCCTGCTGCTGTAAAGCAAGATAGGGCAACTGTCTTCCCGTTTGGCTAAGCCAAAATCTCATGGTTCTGCAGTCAGGTATAGCTGGCAACTTGAGCTGAAAGTATGGATTCACTTGGGGCTACTCCAGAGGACTGCCAAGTTTTCACCTCAAGGCTCCTGGCTTACCCTCTCCTCTCTGCAGCCATTTACTATACATCCATTGGATCAGAATAGCTGCCAAAGGCAGGTCTGGGGAAGTGATTGTCTCCCTGTGTTTGGCACGGGTGAGGACACACCTTGAATATTGCATTTCATTTTGGGACCCTCATGACAAGAAGGACTTGTTTGAGGTGCTGAAGTGCATCCACAGAAAGACAAGAAAACTGGTCTGAAATACACATCTTAGGAGGAGCAGCTGAGGTTGTTCAGCCTGGAGGCTCAGGAGGGACCTTATTGCTATCTACACCTACTTGAAAGGAGATTGTAGACTGGTGGGAGGGTCAGTCTCTTCTCCCAAGTAGAAAGCAGTAGTACAAGAGGAAATGGCCTCAAATTGCCTCAGAGAAGGTGTAGATGGGATATTAGGAAAAATTTCTTAATGGAAGAAGAAATTGGAAGACTTGGAACAGGCTACCCAGGGCAGTGGTGGGCTCTGTCCCTTGAGGTATTTAAAAGCCATGTATATGTGCCATTTGGGGACATGATTATTTACTGTTAGACTTGTCAGTGCTGGGTTAATGTTTGGACTTGATGATCTTAGAGGTCTTTTCCAACCTAAGCAGTTCTGTGATTCTAGTAAAACCCCTGTCTATGAAATGTTCACTTTAGAGAAGAATAAAGAGACCACTTCTTCAATGATGTTTCAAACTCAGTCATTTAGCCATGATTCTCGTAAGTGGTAAAAGTAAGGGGTCAATGTAATGCAATAGAGAAGGTCAGGGAGGCAGAGGAGGATGGACGTGTTGAGCTGGAGTTGCTGCAGGTACGCACAGTAGGGTCTCCACCTCCAGTTTTGTTTACTCTTCTCAGTCTGCAGCAATGTTGTTTGCTCCTCAGCAAAAATGACCTTCCCCACGGAGTCTCCATTAATGGCAAAAGTGAAAGAGAAAACTGTTCTCACACCCTTATATGACAGTCAGTCCTGAAATTGGATCTTTTTTAATGAACAGTCCTTGTTGAGCAGTTTTCCCAAAGTCTGATGTAAGTGGGTCCTCATTTTCAGATTGTTCACCAATAGCTTACTTTAACATTTAGGTGTAGGGGCCTTGTTTTCACATCTCAAGCCTGCAGACATGTATTGTGCTAGGGTAGCATTGTTACTAGGTAAGAAGTTTGGAAGTCCTGAAGTGAGTTCTGAGCTCCTGGCCTCTGCTTTCCTCTGGCAATATGTTGCTCCTCTCCTCTGGGGGGACCCTGGCTGTGGAGCCTCCACAGTGCTCTGCAGGAGAAAACTTCAGCTTTCCTTTCAAGCAAGATGCCACGTAAGACTTACCCTCAGGGTGCCACAATACCCTGGGAACATTTTCTGGAGAAGGGGAAATGCGTTTACATTAAAAACACGCAAACACTACCACCAAAAAGAAGCAGCTGCTTCTCATATAAGTGTGGGGGGGAATCCCACACTCTCTTCAGAGACGTAGACTTATTTGGTCATGTGCAGTATCTCAGACCTCCCACCATCACATGTCAAGGAGGTCTGACTTCCATTTTAAAACTAGTACCTGGCATGGAATAGAGTTATACTGAAGTCTTATTGCCTAGAAACCCAAACATGGACACATCCAGAATTCACGTTGCTTGGTTTAATTTCTTGAAAAGAGTTTAAAACTCCCAGTGTTTATTTTGGATCCCCAATGCAAGGAACAGGACGGTATTTTATGATTAATGAGCTTTTCTGCATATGTCTTTTTGTGCCTCTTGGCATTTAGTAGTCTCAGTGACCTAGCTTTTTGCTTCATTTCTGTCTTGTTGGCATTGTCATCAGTAGTCTCTCGTGAGATGTGAGAATCTATCCTCAACCAGCTTTTTGGCTGCAAGGATGCATTCCACTACTCATGTAGCTTTTCTGTCCCATTCCCACCACCACTCATTTTGTTCCCTGCTTTGGTACAAACAATTGCTGTGACACATAAAGCCAACATCCTCACCTTGAAAACATATGTGCTTAAGAAGGCGAGCAGCATTATACTGGAGATTTTGGCCTAACCAAGAAGAGATTAATTTGGGTACCAGGAGTCTGGCCACAATCCTTACTGCTCAGGGGAGTGTGGTTTGCAATTGCACACCAGGATGGTCCCCATGCACAGCAGGCTGGTGGTCCCAGTCACTGCAGCTGTGTGATGGCAGCAGAGCCTGTCCCACACTGGAACACTGGCTAGAGGAAGGAGCGCCCTTCACCAGCCTTCTCTGTGCTTGGAAAAGGAGAAGCACCAGGTAAAAGCACGTGGTTCCTCGTACTCACATGAGAAATTAATTCTTCCTCTATGGATCTGTATGAATTTTATCGATAGGGGAGGATTTGGCTTAGACATGGGACTGATCCTTCACCTAAGACAGTGTGAGGAACTTCTGGCACTGAAGATAAGCAATTTATCCTTTCAGATGGGAACTTTCTCAACTGGTGGCAGGCTGTATATGGCACATCAATCACTCTGCCTCCCCTGGGGTTTGTCTCTGCAGCTGCAGACCATGTGCTTGTGTATGTTGCATTCACCAAGGAGGTGGGGGTAGTAGCTAGCCAGCTGTAAGTCAGTGAATCACCGTAGGGGAAATTATTTCCCTTGGGCAGAGGAACATTGTGCTGGAGCAGAGGCTGAGTTTGGCAGGCCCTCCAGTGTTTCAGGGAACCCATGCCACTACTCCATGGTGACTCACCTGGGCTGGAGAAGGGACTCCTGGTTGTCAGGTCCCACTGAATAAGTCCTGCATGCTTTACAGCCACTCTCAACTGTCCGTGTCATTTTCTCCACCACTTTGACCAAGGTATGGAGGGGAGGAGCAGGAAATGTGGGGACAGAGGGCTGGAGTATGTGCCAGGGTCTCTGTAGAGCAAGAGCAGGGAGATGGAGGACTACTGAAAAATACAGGTACTGGAGGTCAGGCAATAGCATGCTTTTGCTTCTCTGTCAGTGGGACTTAGACTTCCTTTCCTGCCTCTCTCCTACTTGGAGAGTAGTTAAAAAAAAAATCATCTAATCAACTTGTTAAAAGCCCTGCTTTTTGCTTCTGCCCAGCTGAAGAGGCAACCATAAGTTTGCTTTTTTTTCTTGGCTGTTGATGCATGAGGGAGTTCAGTTTGTTTTGCTCATATACAGCTAGTCTATCTACATAGTAAATATTTTCTGTGTTTCTCCAAACCCTGGATACAACACACCTGGTTTTTGCAGGGATAGATGTGTGTTGATTTAACTAATTGTCTTAAATGGAGGAAGTCAGCAAGTAGATGGAGGATTTTAATTTCTTTGAAGCCATTCAGGAAAAGCAGTTGGATTTCTGTTCTGCATATGTCCTTATTCCAACCCATGCTTGACTAGTTTGGGAAGTGCTGTGGTGAGCACCTTACACGGTGAGTTCAGTCACCTGCATGAGTGGCTGGATGATCATCGCAGAGGCTACAGAAGAAGGTGTGCCTGAATGTCTGGGGCAGAGAAAGTGGCTCAGCTTCATTTTTTATGGATGAAGCCTTAGAGGTTTGAATGCGCTTTTTCTCCATCCTGGTGAGTAACCCAAAAGAGTGAAGCTTTCCAGGGTAGAAGCTTTTGGGAAAAGTTGCGAGCTGACAGCCTAGTGCTTTGGAGCAAAGGCATCCTTCTCAGAGCTTGGTTTCCAGCACAGTAAGGGGAACAGAAGAGACAGGACAGAGTAGGTTTTCTTGTGATTGACTGGTGTTAGTCTTTTTGCACCTTTCTCTGAAGCTTCTGTAGCTTTACGCCCTGAAGCTTCTGTAGGTTTACTTCCTGAAGCTGATGGTGGGCTGGATTATGAGTGTGATCTGAGAAGGCATTTTCTTGTGTACAGTATAAACTATTATATTGACAGTGTTTCCTCTGAATGATGCATTTGGGAGTCTTGTAAAAAAATGTAAACAAAAAGTACTACTCTGTGGGGAACACTTATCTTCTGCAGAAATGAAAATGAACAAAATGAAATGCAGTGTATTACATCCAGCAGACCACTATCCAGCATCCAGTGAAATATATAAAGGGATGGAGACACTGCATTGACCTGTGCTGATTTAGGGTCTCATCTCCTCCAAATGGAGTGGAAGAGCTATTGTGAACATTAACACAAAGCAGCCATTTTCTGTATGGGACAGCAAAGACCATGCTTACAAGCTGTGGTCCAAATAATGAAACAGTTGGGGTTTTGGTGATTATTTCTTTTGTCTGGGGAGGGTATTGTTTGAAAATCAGAGTGCATAAATATGTAGTGAGGTCTTGGTGCTCCGAGCACTATTATATTGTTCTGGAAAATGTATGGCAAAGCTGTTCCAATACATTTCCTCTTGGATCCAGAATATGATGAATACCACAGAGGGAGAATGGTAGATCACATGTAGCATTGTTAGTGAAAGTAGAAGATAATGTTGATTTAAAGAAATCACCCCTTGGGTGTAAA
The DNA here is from genome assembly GCF_047830755.1 of Zonotrichia albicollis. Lineage (NCBI taxonomy): Eukaryota > Metazoa > Chordata > Aves > Passeriformes > Passerellidae > Zonotrichia > Zonotrichia albicollis. The sequence goes on along the minus strand of NC_133821.1, from coordinate 112,070,875 downwards.
TGCTCTCAGTAGGTCGAGGGGATAGCAGAGACTCTGGAACAGGTCACAGCATGGAAGTAAAGTGTGGATGTGACCATTAGCAATTGAGTCCAGCAAGGAAGGTATCCTGTTTTGTACTCGGGGATTGTACTTTTCAGTTCTTACAAAACCCCAGATGTACCACTTTTAAAGTGTTGGGCCTTTGCTATTATGTATACATTTCCTGAGAAAGATGGTATGTTACTATGCATTGTTTGAGTGGGCACAATTCCTTGCTTGGGCTGCAAACATGTGTTTTGGATGGGACGTGTTTGTGCATGGAGTTTTATATAGCAATTGTCCTCTTTGCTTTTGTGGGTAAATTTTTTAGCGCTAAAATATCGAGCTGCAACACTGTGCTTCATTGTTAGACTCCCTGACCTTTGCCTCTAGTTGGAAAGAGGGCAGGAAATCTTTGTTTCCTAAAAGCTGCCTGAAGTCACAGAAGAAAGCAGTATCCCTTCTGCTAGCAACCTATGAAATGACCTCTTGGTGCAAACAGAAATAACTGCAGCCACATGAAAGCCATGCAGAAGCTTGGCTGTGGGGAGTCAGTGATGATAGGAAGCAAATTAATGACAGGGAACTGGATGGTAATGTTGGTTGTCAGATACGTAAGCTCATAGGTTGCAATAGTTCCACTTATCAGGATCTGCAACCCATCTCTTCCCAGAGCAAGGGCGAGCCATGGAGCAGTTCTCTCCTCACTGCTTCAGCAGAAAAACCCAGTTGTGAGCAAAAGAAAAGTGATCTTACAGGGCAGGGAAGTCAAAATTGCTGCCTCTTCCCAATGCCTGGATTGTGTAAGAGAAAAAAAGCAGTCCAGGATGGTGAAGACAAAACATCTCAGCCTCTCTTGCCAGTTGGAGAATTGCTAATAATGTTTATAGCCCTGGAACAAAAGACAACAAAACAAGTTACTTAAGAAAAGAATCTGTCACTCTGACAAAAATAGAGCTTTCAGCTAGTTTTTTGTCTGAGCCTGTGTTTCTCCAGCCAATCAATCCTGTTACTGAATAAAACTCTGGAAATAAATGTAACAAGATTAATGTCTGTAACTATTTGTAAAACCTATGTGTTACACAGTCTCCTTAAATGAGATTATGTCATGTTTATAATACTTACTCATATTTTGTCCCCAGTCTGGCCTAAAATTGAATAGTTTTCATTAATTTTTCTTGCTTGTTTAATTTTGTGCTTAAACCAATAAGTTACAAATCTGCATGACTGCCCACTTATTGTTACACTCAGAATAATTGCACTGAGTCACTGTGCATGGACTCAGATTGCCATAGGGTGTTAATACTTGATACTTAAGCAAGCATGTTTATCTGAGAGCTGGCTCATCAGTCTGTGGAATGTGATGTTTACTACATGAGGTTCAGCCTAGAATTATTGCAGTTAGGAGATGGAGCATGTGCTCATTAATAATGCCTAGAATCAGTGTTGGTATTTTCCAGGGGTGTTAAGGAAATTATCTGCTAAGTGTGGGAAAATAAGTGCTAGACTTTGAGAAAAAGGGGTTTGTATGCATTTAATATGGTCTTCCTAAAAGGTTCTTTTTCTTGCCTGTGCTTTTATTTATCCGTGTAGGTATCTGGTTTTTGTCTGTGCTCTGTCTTGAATGTCTTGTTTACCCAGAGGAGAATTTGGGATTATGCAAGTTAATAATCAATTCCCTTCATAAATGAAAAGATTAGTTTCTTCATGTCCAAGTTTTTTCCCAAGGTTTAGTCCAAATGTTTAGTTCCAAAACTGATGCAGACTTTTTTTTCTCTAGTGAAGTTTTCCTCTGAGGCAGAATAAAACCCAGGGAAACCGGTATATGAAGTGCCATTTCACCTTCATTTATTTTGCTAATGTGTTTTCAGATAATTCAAATCCTGAGAAATTTAGCAGCAGCATCACCTGCTGGAGTGTGTTTTACAGAAGAAAAACAAATAATGAAGGGGATTTAGGGTTTATTTGCACCTTCTGCTGGGAGGCTGTTCTCCAGTACTGAGGAAGCAAGTGGTGTTCTGCCAGCTCTTGGCAGGCAGGTGAGAGCGGGGAACCCTTCCCTGAGCAGTTCCCTGCACCAGCAGGTAAGCAGCTGTTCAGCTGCTCTGTGAGGTGTGCGCTGGGTAAAGCCTGCAGAGCTTCTCTTCCTTGAGTACGGTGGATGATTGCATGTAGGACTTTGTCAGAACCGATACTTGGGATTTAGCAGAAAAGCACCATTTTTTTAAAACTGCAAGTCCATAGTTCTTGTTTTTGGGATTCCTAGCGAAGTGTCAGCAGCAGACTGGATGTCATTTTTCATGGGAGAAGCATCTGTTCAGCTCCTCAGATCTAGATAAAACAAACTTTAGATTGGAAATCACATGAGTTTGTCAGTCAGAATTACTGTACTGTGGAGCTCCAGGTGAGTAGTCAGAGGCCACTCCATTCTTTGTAAAAGTAGAGGAAAGATTTGATATGATGTACCACTCTCTCATTAGTAGTATTTAATGCCATTTAGGACAATAGCTCCTGACCAAGGTGGTTTTATTAGCTGATTTCCTTTTACCACAATTACTTGGAATAGCCGAAGGAATCACTGTTATTCAGAGATCACATCTGTCAGCTTAATACTTTGTGTTTCAGGTGACATTTTTATATCCTTGTATAATAATTATAAATAATGATTCTTGTGATTTTTTAGTATATGTATTACAATAAGAATATACAGGGGAAAGGACTGGAGACATCATAGTTAAAACTATTATTTCATTTATATACCACATTTTGATCTCTTGTTGATCTTTTGCTAGCTGTACAAAGAATGCTTTAGTAAACAATATTGATTTGATAGAGAATGTAGAGGAATGTGTATTATGTGCACAAGAGAAGTTTACATGTTTTTTCCAACTGCATTATACATTTTTTTTTAGATTTTAAGTACTTTGCATTTTTCTTAAGAGCGATAACACATGGAACATACTGAGATATTATACACATATCATTTGTTCTTGGGAACCAGTGTAACATACGTGGGTGTCAACTGCATATCCCTGCGGTTTTTAACCAATTTATGATAGTTTTGTTCTGATGCAAAGCCTAAGTATGCTGGAACCAGGATTGCCGCCCACTTTAAATGTTGTTGTTAGCGGATAGCATTTATTTCAGTGACTTTTAAATCTTAACATTATGAAGGGGTTTTAAGAGGCTCTTGTCTTTTTAAAGGAACTTTTATATTCCATCTGGGTAATGTCTATCAGCATTGGTACTGGAGATCACTCTGTAACATGTAGTGTTGGTGTGAAGTTCCACCACATTAATGAATTCCATTGAGGTCTTGAACCTCCCAGGAAAGTAGAGTCATCCCCTTTAACTTTCCAAGCGGGGTACAGCTGACTGAACAGCGGTGTTCTCTCAAAGCTCTTGTTGATCACAGAGTCCTCATTGATCCTCTGGATGGAGTACAGGAGGCCCATCACTTCGAGGAACACATGTGTCAGACCATATGACCTTACATAATAACCACACACGTGAGGAACCAAAGGGTGGGTAATCCGTGGGATGCCCAGTGTGATGCTGACAGTGGGCTGGAGACTTCTTGTGCTGGAGTGGTTTGCAACTGACACTACCTTGTGGTTGCTTCAGGTTTCATTTCTCCTCTTGGCTTTCTTGTATAGCAGTTAGGCTGGAAGAATGGGGAATATGGCTTGTGCAGTCCACGCAAATGTTTCTGGAGGAAGCTCATGGATTGTTCCTGTTGCCTCCAGTCAATTCTTTGGCTGAAATTAGCTTGAAGATTAGAGGAGAGGATACAGCCACAAACATGCACACACAAGCTTGCAGAACAATGAACATACGCAGGGAAATTGCCCAGAGTAAATTTTTTGTGTGTCACGTAAACAAACAGATCATGAACATTCAGCGCCTGCTTGTTAGGTTTGTTTGTTAGGTTACTCTGTGTTGCCTAAGAGCTTAAGTTAAAACGCTTACCAGTGGTGTGCTTGATCTTCAGGGATCTACTGATAGAAACAGGCTGAACCTCTTCACCCCTTCTTCCGTTTCTATATGTGTAAAATGGAGACTGCCTGCCTTCCCCGGGCTTAGAGAGGATTATTTACTCCTTACGGCCGGCTTTGGAGGGGAGAAGCACTAAGCAGGGCAGTGTGACGTATGTCTGCTCCGGTGGAGATGGGGACAGAAAGGCACCAGGGTGCTCCTGGAGAGGGAGGAGCATCAGCCGGTGAGGACAAGGTCAGGAGAGTCCCTGCGTGGGCACATGGGGGTGAAGGGAAGGCCACCAGTGGCCACAGGGACACTGCAGCTGCTTGGGCCTGGCTGGCCCTGCTGGGAATATGCAGCCTGCTCTTTAAAGCACGCAGAGTGGGACAGGCAGAGGCAAAATACCCACAGCATTTGGGTACTTACGAGCACAAACCTGTTGGATTTAATCAGCTTATGCAAAATGAACTGTACCTGGGACCTGCACGTGCTGGGCTTGCTGGGTGAGCTCAGGTTCTGGCATGGGTGTGCGCAGGTCCCTGCACCTTCCCTGGGCTGAGGGTTGCTGCCTTTAGGCTCCATCACTCTGCCCCAGGCCTCCCCCAGAAAGCATACCAGGAAAGGAAAGCCACATCACTTGCCATGATCCAGCACAAATCTGGTGTTTACCTGGAAAACCATGCTTGGGTTCTGCTTGACTAAGTCAAAACCTGCTTCGTGACAAGTTAACCTTACGTAGCAGCATTAGGAGAGCAAATGTTCACCTGGCTCTTCCCACCCAGCTGAGTGTGTTTCTTTCCTCTTGAGCTCTGTGCCATTCCTGCTAGTCCCTGTTGTCTCTGTGTTCACAGAATCAATTAGGTTGGAAGAGACTTCCAAGACTGAGTCCAGACTGTGACCAAGCACCGCCTAGTCAACCCAGCCATAGTACTAAGTGCTGTGTCCAGGTCTTTCCTTAAATACCTCAGAAGTGGTGACTTCACCACATCCCTGGGCAGCCCATTCCAATATCTAATTACGTTTTCTGTGAAGAATTTCTTCATAATGTCTAGCCCAGACCTCCCCTGGCACAGCTTATGACTATGTCCTCTCATCTTGTCGCTGGGTGCCTGGGAGAAGAGACTGACCCATACCCAGCTGCAGTCTCCTTCAGGCTGTTGGAGAGGGTGATAAAGTCACCCCTCAGCCTCCTTTCCTCCAAGCTAAACAATCTGAACTCTCAGCCACTTCTCACAGGACTTGCACTCCAGACTCTTCACCGGCTTTGTTCCCTTCTCTGGATCTGTTTCTGCTTCTCAGTGTCTGTCTTGTCATGAGGGGCCCAGAAAGGGACACGACACTCAAGGTGTGGCTTCACCAGTGCCACGCACAGGGGAGCTCTGTTGGGGGGTTGCAGCCCCATGCAACTTGCTTTCCCCATCAGTAACTTCCCCATAATCTGCTTAAAGGTCCTGGTGGTTTTATCCCCCTGCCATGACTGGTTTTCCTTCCTGCCCATTCCCTTCAGCATCCTTGGGGATTTAACTCCATGTGATTGGGCTGGATAATCCCCAACAGATACTGGGGTGCAATGAGTTCCCACAATGTGAAGAACAAAGGGATGCCCAAGTGCATCCCTGCCTTCCAGAGGACTTCAGATCTGTATGTTAAAAATTAGCTGGCTTCTCACATTAACTCAACTTTGTGTTGTTGTTTTTTTAATGATCCTCATCCTGTCCAAGTAGACAAAAGGCTGTAATATTAGAAAAAAATTTATAAATCCAGGGAGAACACACTTCTCCTTGTACAAATTAATGGTCTGTAATAGCTACTGTGTAGAAATTGATTTACTGCAGGTAACAACTTCATGGTCTTGATATGATAAAGTAACAAAATTCTGCATTTTGTGTGTAACCCCTGCAGTATTTCAGGGCTGTGATAGAAACAGCCTTTATCATGCAAGAATAACAATTGCATTCCAACATGTTTAGGTTTCAACATCAAACACAAGAGCAACAAAACAAAAAAATCTGAAATTCATTATCCATTTTCATCTGAGTTTGCCAGGCCTCACATTGTAAGTGTGGTGGTACTTCAAAGACCATGACAGTTCAGTTTAAAAAAAAATTAAATAATGTGTCATCCTCTTGAGATATTAGCATAGGAGAAAAACAAAGAAAAAGCCTCTCTTGGCATCTGCATCTGTGATGGGTGGATAATTCCTTTGTCATTTTGAAGTTCTACCTAAACTTGCGACAGAAAACCTGGCACTTCATTATCATTAGGCTTCTTGCTGTCTCTTTGAAGCGGTTGGCAGGCTCCTGACTTTCCCCATGCAGCATGAACAGGGAACCTCCAGCTCTCAGAAGCCATGGGAGAATGCACAAGGAGCTATGTAGGGGCGAAGAGGAGCTGTGAGGTGTGATTCTGTTATAAATGGGGTCACTTAGGCCTGGGGGATTGTTGCAGCAAGAAGCACATCTTGGAGGGTAGATGGTATTTGTTCCTGGTAGAGAGAATGAACACTGTGATTCTGGACAAGCAAATAATCCCTTAGGGTGCTTACTGTGTTCTCCTTTGCATCAGCTGAAAGAAAGGCTAGAGCATGTAGAGAACTGCTGGTTTGCCTGGCTACACACAAGTCTCATACTCATTGAAGTAAAGGTTGGTTTCTAGAGCCTGCATGAAATCCACTCATATGCCTGAGTCCCTTTTCTGTGCCTTGGACAAACTAAACCTGTGGACATGGAGTTAGGTCTGAACTCTGGCTAAACATTTGTATGCTTAAATCTGCTGGCAGCCTGAGAGGATGGTGCTGATCTGTGGAGGGAGACTGCATTGTGATGTCCTGTTTAGAGGGAAGCCATTGGAGAGAGTGACCTCAGAAGGTGCCAGAAGAGACACCAGTGTTGATACCTACTTGGGTCAGGACAGACCTAGAGGGTGAAGTTGCCTTCCGAGAGCAGCAAGAGTGGGCATGGATCACGTGCTGTGGTTCTCCTGGTTGCACAGGTTGTGGTTCTCCTGCTTTTACCAGAGCTGTTTCTCGAGAGGAATAGGACTTACCAAAGCCATAAGAACCCCCTGGGCCGGCAGCAAGCAGATGCTGTTGGTGCTTGAGTAGAGCTGTAGGGCTGTTAGCTCGTCTTCTGATGGTGAGGGTGATGTGCCTCATCCCTCTCTACTTACACTATCAGCACTGCAGTTCTGCAGCCAGCTCTTCTCAGTGTGGCAGTACAAGTCTCTGTTTTTATGGCCACGTTTGAAATATCTTGTTGCTTATTATGTAAAGTATCTGCTTTTCATCACTACATCTTTTTGTGTGAATGCTGTGTTGAGTCTTCAGTATGTATTTAATATTTCTTGAATGTTACATGTTAATTGCTTCCAATTTTCTATTGCTTCATCTTTTGGCCACTTCAGTGTAAGTTATTGTTATAGCTGCCCTTTTGTGAAATGTGTGATGCCTGTTCCTATTTTTCTTGTCAGTTCCATTTAAATACTTAGCATTTTAAGTAAACCTTCTTGCCTCATATTTTTTGTTTAGAACAACAGATTCCCACTGAATCAAATATGGGAATTTATTTTGTTAATAGGGAGACTGTGTTGCATTACTGACTGTAAAACAGACTGTTGTAGCCTGCAGCATTAAACTGAGAATGGTGTGGTTTTTGAAAATAGAAGTTTGTGTGTTGATTCTTTTTATATATATACATCAGGTTCTCAAAAAATCTTATTACTGCTCTTCATGCAGAATTTCACTACAAGAAATGACATGTGCTATTCCCCTTGACCTTAGCCTTTGTGCAGGGAAAAGGGTACAGAATCTTCTTCATATTGTCTTCGTGTTGCATGAAAAGGTGCTCTTTCAGAAGGCTAATGAGGGGAACTGGACCTCAGCAAGAAAAATGCATTAAGGTAATGTGTCCCTGACTCTGAATTTTATGTGGCTCTTTCTTGATGGAAGGAGGAGCTGCTGGAATCCTTCTGAAACACTGCTGAGTATCCTCATCCCTAAGACAACTCTTGGAAGATGTAGTGGAAAGAGGATGGTGCAAAGTTCAGAAGTTGCAGGTGACTGAGAAGGGAGTGACTGGCAAAGAAGGCTGCATAGATGGTGATGAGTTTTATCTCAGCCCTCTTGCAAAAGCTTGAATTCCTCTTGGATCTGTTGGTGACAGAGTGGCAGCTCTTCCGAGCATATCCTTTCCCTCTGGGTAGTGAAGGATGAGAAACTTTTTCCTAGGATCTGTGGGATCTAGACCAGATGAGACGAAGGGTGGCAGGAAGGGACCCTGCTGCAGTGTTGGGATATTTTGTTCAATAAGATGACTGTGCTGGGACTGAGAGATGCTGGTCCTTCCCCACACTCTCAGACCACTTCTTTCCTGGCTGGCTGTGCAAGTCCAGGTCCTGCCATTTACTCCATACAGAAAGTATTTGGCATAAAGGGGATGTGCACATAAAGACTCGTGTGAGGAAATGCAAGATCTCCCAAATATAGCACAGAATTGTTTCTTGATTGGGGTTGTAGTACAGTATGTCATAATGGACCGTCATAAAAGTATGAAAAGTTATTTGCCTCAGTGTCTGTATATTGTCTCCAGAGCAGGGGCTGGTCTCCTGCCCATGCACAGCTGCTCTGGCCTCCATTGTGGTGAGCAGCCCCTCTGAATCCTGCACCTCGTCCCTTCCACTCTTGAGATGCTGTATTTAATAACAAGGCTGCTCACAGGCTGGGATTTGACATTGTCTTTTTTAAATTAGTGTTTTGAAAGGAAACCAGTGGACTTTGCTGGATGCCCATGAGTTGGTCCAGGTGCTTGTTTCTAATGCAGACAGTAGCTCATTCATGGGCATAACCCAAAGAGGATGTAGTTGGTTGTACCTTATTTTTTTTTTTAACTGAAAAAAGTATTTTTGTAAGTTATTTTAAAATGGCATTAAGTTAAAAAAAAACCAAAACAAGCAGGTGCCATGCTAAAACATGTAGTGCATTTACAGTTTCACGGCATATCTCTGTTTTCTTCCTCTATACTATTGTTCCCCACAAAAGTGAATTTTAGACACCAAGCAAATGACTGATCATAATAACCTTTAAGGTGCTGGATTATTCCTTAGGTTTATGCTGCTTTGGGATGCCTGTTGATTGCATGCTGACTGCAGAAGAGTTTGTTTATCTTAATAGTTGCAAAACAAAGAAGTGCAGGACCAACATAATGGGTTACCATTGAGATGTTATAACTCAGAATGGAAAATAAATAGGCTAAAAATGCCTTCCATTTATTCATAAAGTAAATTAAAACAGTGTTAAACAAGTATCCAGTTATTTTTAGAAATTTCTAGAAAGCTTAGAATGCAAGGACATGAGTGTGACAGCTCCCAGCCCACTACAAGACCACATGGAAACGTTTAATTAAGAGACCGTTTTCAGATTATAGGATATGATTTAAAACCAACTTCAGCTTGTTTTTAAAATCAGTTACTTTCATCCAGTAACCTCTGAACTCTATCTGTTTCTGCTTTGTCTGCCCTGCCTGCGCTGAGGCTGGGAGAAGGCGAGGGGGGCGCTGAAGCTGTGCTATGTGCTCTGTGCCGCCGTGGCACTATGCACCAGATGGTCCCACCCTGCAGCTCACTTGCTGCTTATTCCCTTCAGTTTCCCAAGCCTTACTGATTTTTTTCTTCTATAAATCATGAGTTTCCTTTTCTAGCAATTAATCATTTCGCTTATTTTTTGGTTCTATATTTAATCCTTCCCATTCATCAACTCTCTCACTCGTTAATCTTCCAATATTGGAAGAGATGCATGCATTCCTGTGCCAGTTCACATCCCTGTCTGTGTACCCCAATTTCCTCTCTTTGTTTGTGTGATCAGAAACAAGATGCTCCAGAGGAAGGAGCAGTACTCCTGCCCCACCTCGAATGGCAAATACAACATCCTGACAGCCAGTGGTATCTTCACCCTTTAGTAATTGGGTCAAGACTGGACAGATGTGAGATGTTTGTGTTCTTTTCCAATGTTTTGCTGAGATGGGAAACTCATATCCATTCACTTTTTTAATCCAAATGGACTCTTGGCCTGCCTGGTATAAAGGGAAATGAATTATTTTTGGGTAAATTGTGTGTTGTATAGAGTATTTTGTTTTACATATAGCGATTTTTTATTTGTGTGAAATTCATTTTCTTCTTGAGTTATAAGAAACACAATCTCCTGCTTTATCATCCCAGTTTATTTTCTAAAACAGGTATTTTAAGCAGACCAAATGGGGCATGTTATCCAGAACTGGAGCACACCTTCTTTCCTCTCAGCAACACTAGGGCAAAGGTTTTGCTGTCTCCCTTTTTTTTGTTTTGGCGTCACCCATTGCTGGAGTTGCCAGTTTTGGCGTCACCCATTGCCAGTTATGGGCTGGGCAGGCACTGGTCCTGTGCTGTCCTCCCACCACAGGAGGGCAACCCAAGCCATCCCTGGTGGCACCACTTAAACTGGAGAGGTGTTTGTCAAATGACTTAAAGGCCACCACTGTATGGATGCATTTCTCGTTTGGTTTTTTGGTGGGCCTTTTTGTTTTTTTGACAAAACAAGGTGGAGATATCAGCTGAGTGGCCTTCTTGAATGTAGATAGGACAAGGGGTAATGGCTTTAAACTGAAAGAGGATGAATTTAGATTAGATATTGGGAAGAAATTCTTCACTGTGAGTTTGGTGAAGCACTGGAACAGGTTGTCCAGAGAATCTGTGGATGCCCCATCCCTGGGAGTGTCCAAGGCCAGGTTGGATAGGGCTTTGAGCAACCTGGTCTAGTGAAAAGTGTCCTTGTCAGGAGACTTGGAAGTAGGTGATCTTTAAGGTCCCTTTCAACCCAAACCATTCTATGATCTATGAATAAGAGCTCTTTTGTTCCAAGATGCACCTGCAGCACATATGTAGACTGCTTTATTTTACTTAGATCTATGAATTCTACAGAAAACTTTATGAAAGCCTCATCATGTCTCCTAAGCCATTCTCCCAACGAGCCCCTGGGTTAAAAGCACTTCATGGGAAGGATGAGAGGGTGTGCTGAGGTGTTGACACCTGCAGCATCAGTTGGAAAGACCTGAGGCTTTTGTATCCAGTGCAGTAGGGCTTCCCACGGAACAAACCTGGCCTGTAGAGCCTACAAGAGGGTGACAAGGGGTTTCATAGCTCTGGATTTGAATGCGTGCATGCAATGCCTTATTTTTGGCAACATGTGCTGCCAACATCTCTTACCATTCCATGACTTACTCAGACATGTGAATAACTTCCCGCTTCTCGACTGCAGGTTGATAGTGGTGCCCTTTGTGGACTTGTGTGAACTCCTTTAGAGTACATAGTGTTGCTTTGCCTTTAGTGTGTGTACATAACTGCTCAGATAAAACAAACTCATAGTACCTCACTGCAGCTGTCAGTTAAAGGAAGTTGTGCATTTTTCCCCTGAGTTTTGGGATTATTTTTCTCCTGCCTTTCCCTCTTTGGAAGTCCTAGTAGCATGCTACTTTTTAGATCTCTCTCTTTCTTTACAGAGGAAAAGTCACTTTCTGATTTTTTTGTGTTCAGAATTATGCAAAGGAGTTGCTGAACGTAAACATGCAACTGTAAATGCCATAGAAATGTACTCCACAAAGATTCCACTGTTAACCACACCAAAGAAAACAAAAATGCGAGGTTATTCAGATCGAGGTCACATGCAGGAAGTGACATTTAAATTCTTACTCATTTAAAATTAAGCCATCTTACCATTTTCCTCTTCAGAAGTGTTGCAGATTTTCCATTAGTTAAAGGGTTGTCGTGCAGGTCTTCAAGAATAAGTTTTTCCATTATTTTTTAGAGATGTGAGCTGTAGGTCTTTTTTAAAATGATAGAATGCATGTGAGTGTGAGAACTGTGCACATTTAATTGGCTATTTGAGAAGCTGTGCTGGAAGATTGACCTCAGAAACTTTAGGAAATAGCAGTTCCACTGCTTATCTTTACAGTTCATAAAAAGTATTGTTTAATTCTTGGAAGAAGAGGGTGTTTCAGTCTTGCTCAGTTTTGGTCTTTCTTCTGATTTGCTTTGCTTTTTTTTTGTGTTTTTCCTTGTCAACTTCAGTGCTGGAATATAGTATTGAAACAACTGTGTGGTTTATGGCTTTTACTCCAAAGTTTTTCATTTTTCATTGTGTTGAGCCTTCTGTAAACAGATTTTCTTGAATCCAAACAAAAAGCAAGGGCTGCGATCTGGGGCCAGTTTTGGCTGTGAAATCATCATGGTCAAAATCCCTTGCATACATCCAGTCCCAGGGGCAGGGGGCTTGGGCTTGGCCAGGTGTTGACCTTCCCCACTGCTCCCAGCGGAGCTCTTCCCTGGATGGTATCTTGAGCTGTGGGTCCCCTCCACCACTGAAATTGTCTAAACAAGCGTGGTCTCCTTACTGTTTGAAGGAGTGTTGCTGGAGGAAGCATCTGTCCTTCCTCTTTCTTGGAATTGCCAATCCTTTTGCTCGCCAGCTGTGCTGTGACTTGAATGCAGCTGTTGATGCTCCTCTGAAGCATGAAAGGACAATGCTTTGTTTCATTTCGCAGGTATCTGCCAGAAGTGTTCAATACTGTTGAAGTATCGAGATGTTATCTCAATCACTTTCGTTCTTGAGCATTTCTCCGTTGCTACGATTGAAAACAAAACCATCAAATTTGAAGTTGAACTGTCTTTCAAATGAAGTATAACATTTAATGTACTTTTAGCTGGTAAAATCAACACAGTTGCTTACTGGTGTAATTTTTGATAGTTACTGGTGAATCTTGTTTATTAGACTATATGTGTGCTCCTTTTATTTACCACTTCAGCACAACATTGAGGAAAAACATGTCTTCATTTCCTGTATATCATTCTGTCAGCCAGAAGTGTTTCCTATTGGAAGATGTTAAAAAAAGTCTATCAAGGAAAAAATAAATTAAAAGATCCTCTGTTAAGAAAAAGGGGGGGGAAAAGCTAAAACCCTGTTAAATAATTAAGATGCTTTGGGCTCTATCAGGATTGACAGTGTTCTTGCCACAATATACATATGCAAAAACTGTAAGAAGTTTAATATTTTATAGCAAGGATAACTCCAAACCCTAAATCTACGGGCTTGTTTCTATGGTAACAAATATTGAAATATGTCTAGCCAACACTGTAGGTTCCCCCTATTTAATTTCTGTCTATGGGTTCTAGGAATTCATTAAGGCTGTAGAAACCTTTTAAAATTGGTACATTCTGTTGTAAAATTCCCTAAGATTAATGTTCAACACAACTCTAAATTTTAACATAAACATTTTTTTGAAAGAGACTTCTTAGCAAGTGAAGGATTAGAGTTTTATTCTAAGACTGTATGTGCATTGATCTGGTATTTTTGTTCTTCATTGGCAAGTTGACATTTTTTTTTCTGTGCATGACTACTGAAAAAATGGAGTTTCAGTCTATAGATTCTGACGAAAATATGGAAGGCCGCTTAACTGGAGCAGTCTGGCTGGAAGACAGCAATGGTATGAGGTCAGCCACCTGCAGGCTTTAGTTTAGTGGTCAGAACTAAAGTAGCCGGAGGGGATCTGGCTTTAGGGGATCCTATTCTACTCTTAAGATTAAAATGATGATTTACAGGGAGCTTCAATATTTATTTCAATTAATTGCACCTTTTGTGTATTACAGAGCATTTTCTAAGTGTCTGACTTAAGCCATTTTGTGTTTGACATCTTTTGGTTGTTTTTCTTTTGAGGGTAGCCCAGCAGTGTTGGGAAGTAATCTAAGTGTTGGCTGTGAGATTCCATTTCCCTTGTGGTAACTGAAACCACAAGCACCTAGTCCCAGCTGTAACAGGAAAATTTTGAAACTTTGAAGTCAACATCAGGTTGATGCAATATTTTGCATCTGGTTGACTAGCCAGAGTTAGATGCAGCTGGAAACATAAAGACTTCCTCCCTCAGCCTGTGGGGGGACTCTGGTTTTTGCTGGCATGTAGTAAAGATAATGAGGCAGCAGAAAGAAAATTTCAGAGACTGAGATTTGCACTTAACAGCTGTGTTTCAGGAGCCCGTGGTTATGGACTAAAAGCATGGTTTCTCAGAGGGCTAATAGCATCCAACCTTTTTTCCTCTTAAAGAGACTTAGAGCAGGGGACTTGGAAATCAGACCCAGCAACCTTAACTGATGCCTTGTAGGGCAAGGAGGTGCAGTTGGCAGTGACTGAAGTACTCAATAAAAGCAGAAGATGGTGTTCAGAAAAAGTGCAGTTCATTCATTCATATCCATCTGGAGCAATAAGGAAGAACATGGGCTATTTATTGGGCAAAGGATTATGTCCACAGTCCTATGTGAAAAAGAGTGATTTCAGTGTGAGCCTGAGGCAGTAATTTCCTCCTAGTACTGGAGGAGCTGACAATTCTTACCTACACCTCAGGCAAAGCCAGGCTGCAAGAAGGGGCCAGTGTATGTGCACAAGGGAACATGAGAAGAAAACAACAGATATCAATTGTATTGTGAGAAAAATATCCCTTCACCTCACAAGCCCTAGGTAAATCTCCAAAACCTCTTTTTATTACCATAAACAATATGTAGAAAAATAATTCAGGTGGTGTTCAGTGAAGAAGTTGCTTTAGGTTGGATATGGAAGGCGTGAGAGACACTCCTGTGGGATAATTCAGGGTGAGCTGTTGGCAGGCACAGTCCCACCACCATTTCCAGTGCTGGGACCAAAGCACGTGGCAGCAGGCAGCTCCAGTGACCCGAGCTGTGCCCTGCACACCACCCTCACACAGCCCAACGAGGCTGCCTTACCAGCAACCTGCCTTACCAGGTTTCCCCAGACATCTGCATCTTTAAAGCAGTTGAATCATGGTGCAGTAACACAGAAACAGGAGCCCCACAGAAACAAAGGAAACCCTGGGCTTTCCTACACTTCCAGTCTGTGCAAGGTAGTCTAGGGTCTTCCTGCTGATTCACTGGCTCCTGCTGTGTCTCCAAGTGTCCAGTCACCTGGCTGGCACCGCTGGTCCCTGTGCAAGGTGTTCACAGCAGCAGTTTGTGTCCTCTTGCCTGGTGCTCTTGCTACCAGGGCACAACCTGCAGCTTTCACACTGAGCTACCTGCCCTGAATGTATTCCTTAGCAATGCCAGCTGTCATCTTGCTTCACCTTGGTGTGTATTTATCTCACCCTGGCCTGAGATACTCCTTTTTTCATCACACGTGTCCTGTGGTGTTTTTTGAACAAGCGTGGGCTGTGGAAATAGGAGCTGCAGAGTCACCAATAAAAAATGTTACCAGTCTCCCTGTGTCATCAGTGAGTTGTATCACTGTCTGAAATGCTCTCCAGAGTGCGTGCTTTTGTGGTACCCAGAGTGCCTGGGGTTTCTCATGCTGGGAGGCGTTACTGCTGTTGTGGGAGTTTTGCCTTCATGCACCCCTACACCATGCAGTCAAGAACAGTGATGTCCACTCTCATCAGTATTTTGAACTGTCCAGGCATTATCCCAAGTCTGTGGAACGACTTTTGATCTCTGTAATGGGCTTCACCCAAGGGGCCAATTTAAGTGATAGATGCATATTCCTGTTAACTCTGAAATTATGATTTTCTGCAGGGCTGATTTTTTTTCCTACTTCCTCTTTTCTTTTTGTTTTAATGATGAAATTTCCCTTTTATTGAGATAGAAAAAAACCTCAAATTTTGTAACAACAAGGTGAAACTTGTCTTTTTAGGATGTGAAGTCTCCATATGTATTTGTAGAGTACACAGTGGAATGAGGGTTGTGGCTGAGGTGAAAGCCTTTTTTATTTGCTGCTTTTAATATCCAAACACAAATTCAGAAGAAAATGGAGGAAACTGACTCAAGACTTACTAGAAACAGAAACAAATGAAAAAAATTGCCTTTTCATTTCTTGGGTTAAGTGTGGTGCTTCAAAACCATGGATATGCTCCAGACCCAACTTTTTTTGTATAGGTAACAAAATGATGCAGTTTTGAGGCTTTTTCATTTAGTAGTGATGGACTTGTCAAATTTATTTTCAATAAAAGAGAGTAGGATTATATGTGTGCATGAAGGCTGTGAATATTCCCTTTCCATGAGACTGTAGTCTTCCACAGGCAGAAGAAGCCTGCTCACTATAGCAAGGCCAGTTGGTAGCTGTCAGGAAGCTTTCATGACACCAGCTCTTCCACCTTACTTTTAAACATCTGGTATATATCAGGGTTCTACTCACCCTTTCTGACTCTTGGAGCTGCGAAATGAGAGAGCAACTTGTATTCTTCTGTGATCAACTTTCAATTTTTCTCTGTGCAATCTAGACACATCAAAATATGTTTTGACTTGCTCCTACATCCGAAAAATACTGTACTGGTGGACTGCATAGTAAAATCCTGCAGAGAGTGAACATGAGCTGTGGGGGGGGGAAGCACATGTGGTAAAATGCCAGTGGTTGTATGGACAAGGCAGAGGCAGAGTTCAAGCCATGATTTCCACTATTAACCTTCAGGGTGTTCATGCAGAACAGGTAGTCAGTGTTCTTTTGCAGACCTAATGCTAGTATTTCCTCTAACATAAGCATGCCTAGGAAGATGCATACCAGATGATTAAAAAAATAATAGGCAGTGTGAGTACATGCAGAGAATACCTGCTTTGTTACAGGAGCATGTGTTTCCTGCAGGAGTTACAGCCCCTTGTGAGAGGAGAAAAGGATTTGTAGAACTACATGCTTTTTAAATGTCTCTCAGTGCTGAGTGCTTTCCTGAAAGTGTGTGTAGTTGGATTTTGTCAGATAGGCTATTTGGAGACCTACAGTTTGGAACAGAAGGTGGATGGTAAAATTCCATAAGGCTTTTTATGTGATATTCACAACAATAATTTTACCAAGAGTGTCTCCCTGCCCCGTTTCTCAGCTGATTAAAAATTCAGTTTCTTATTTTTGCATGTTCTGGAGGCGAAATTTTGAGAGGTCAGGGGTGACTGTTGCAGCTTCTTTTCTGTCCTCAATTCCCTAGCCTTATGGTGAAGTGTTTTTCTTTCAGAACTAACTGTAGTTAGTTCTGCTGTAGTGGTTAAAGACAGAAAATGTTTAGCTTAACCCTGAGGCAGCTCAAACTTTGTGCTGGATTAATTAAAAAAATAGTTCTATGCCTTCTGTAGCAACAGTGTTTGGGAGGGGAATGGAGGAAGGAGTGCTGTGCACTGGGGACAGGAGGGCTCATCACACCAGCCAGGATCCCAGCTGTCTGCTGGACATCCTGGCACTTCAGGGCAGTATGTATTTTCTCCCAGGTCTGCCCCAGCTCCTGGAGCTGAATTTTGCTTGTAATGGTCTGTCTGTAAGGGAGCTGTTCCACTATCCCAGTTGTTGTTTTTTGGGGTTTTTTAAGTTGTTTCAACAATCCTCTTTTCTATCCTGGGGAAAATAAAAAATATCCCTTTGGAAGAGAGGCTAGGTAACTAAGTTCTGTGCTTATCCTCCATGTTATGTACTTTGTGCAAGTTAAAAGGCTTGTTCTGCCTTTCATCTTGTTGCTGCGTTCTGCAGATATTTCCTAACTTCTCCCATGACGTTTTTGCCTGGTTCTTCAGAAGACTGTATGGACTGAAAGAGACTATTGTTTCTCCAAGAGTGCAGGCATGTGTACATCAGCTAATCTGGTTGGTACAGGATTTCAGGAGTGGGTGTTGAACTGAGGAACAGGGCTGGGATGTGTGCGCCTACAAATTCTTGTGAACAGCGTGCTCTCCTATTCTGTAAATAATATCACATTTCACTTTCTAGGTTTACCATTCATGTTTCCCCAAAAGTTGAACTCCCGAACCATGAGATGTAAACAAGGAAACAGCATACGGGAAGGTTGCAAAAGTTTTGGTTAGTAGAGACTGGAAAGGTGATCTCATTTTCAGTCATGTGCCTGCATAGTCAGCTTCTTGATTGTGTGGAGACTCAGAACATTTGTTTTTCACAATCATCATATGTTTAAAAATCTATACTTCAATTTAAACATTGTTTTTCTAGGGTTTTCCTTCCTCAGGTTTGGGTTTTCAGTTTTGAAGTACAAGATAGGCAAACAAATACTTTTTAGCCTGGTGTTTACGAGGAAGACTTTGCTAGTCGAGGTGCATTTGCAAGCACTTGAGAAACTGCAATCTGAACCTCGCATTTGCAGCAAACTCATTCTGCAAAGCACTTTGGATACAAGACATCAGATGAAATTCGTTGGGTTTTTTTTTTCCCTTTGGATGATATCACCAAGGAGCAAGGAAACCCCCAGTCACTGTTTTTGTTTACAACCAGCACCTCATCAGATGAAACCTTGCCACATAGTTGTTTCCCCTCCTGGGAGCATTACCTAAAAGATGATGGTGCTGGGATAACTCCAGCTTCCTTGTGGTGACCCAGATCTCTGCTGGTGATGAGATCTCTATCTCTGCTGGGCACGGAGCAAGAACAGCAGTTGTGTTTACCACTGCAGATCCACGGGCATGTTCCCATACAGTGTTTACAGGCTCGTCAGCAACCTTGCAATGCCTTGGCTGTTGTTGCTGACATGCCCTTGTCTGCCGGCAAAAGGCAGGATTTTGTTCCACAGTTTGGTTTCATGTAGGTCTCGTAAGAGGGTGTGAGGCAACTTTAGGGTGGTTTTAAATACTACTTTTAGAGTATGAGACAGCATAAAAATCCTGGTAGGTTTGTTTGGGGTATTTTTTTGCAGAAAAACATTGTATTACTGACAGCTGTCTGCATCTCGACTTTGGTAGAGTTTCTTTGCTTGGTCAGGAATAATTGCTGCTTGCAAAACAGCTCCTTGGTACTAGAGAGTGCAGGCTGGGAAGACTGACACTTGCTGGTAGTTTAGGAATTTATGAGGATTTATCCTGTGATTTGTTGATGGGATTTGGTTGGCTGAAATGCTTTTTGATGGATGCACAGGAATTCTCAGGTGTGGATAAAAGCACTTGGCAATATTCAATCAAAGAGGATAGAGAAGAAAGATTGTGAAGTGAGGAGGACATGGGGAGTTGTCTGGCTTCTTTTTATTTACACGGTGTCATATTTAGCAAGGACTTAGAGCTTCACCCATAGTCTTGTGTGTTTTTAGCACTGCTAGACCAAACAGCCATGTTGGCTACCCTTGAAGGGTTTCCGCAGTGCTTCCGTTGGATGCAACATGGGTCAGCTTCCTTGCATCACAGCCACCTCACTGTTTGCCCAAGTGGTGTTTCTGAAAGTGCACATCCTTTTCAGCAGCCCATGGTCACAGTACGGAGTGCTGGAACCAGTCTATGAAGCTATCTCTTCCTGTCCAGGACCTCTTTTGTGTTAGTCTTGCTGTAGCCAGGAGTGTTTGAGACATGCTTCTGCTGACAGTTTTCTGCTCTGCACTCCTGAGGATTGGATGTAGGGCAGTTTGGAGGGTTCCTCACAGTGGCACTCCCTATTTACAGTCAGTGAATTCATTAGCGCCTGAATTATTTACCTTAAAGAATTCAAGTCCTGAATTATTTACCTTTAAGGTCTGTCTTCCTGTGTTGTGCATTTGGTTGACTGTGGACCTGTGCTCTGTTATAAGCTATTAATGTCTGAGCTAGCATAATATCCAAGGAAGTTTCAGCTATTTACTGGTAATTTTATTTTCAAACGTAAATACATTGCAACATTACAGCTGATCTTTAAGGTCCCTTCTGACCCAAAGCATTCTATGAGTCTATAAGTTCAGAGTGACGCTCTGGTATAAAATGGATTTGTGCAATTCTTGTAAATGCATGGACAGTTTTTGAGTATTTCATCACACTCTTCTCTTTCTGCAAGTCGCCTGCCTGCTGCCAGCTGTAGCTGCAAACCCTGGGCAAACTCCCTGTTCAGCATCTTGTTTTTTCCCTGCTGTCCCATATTTGGCCCATATTTTTATTTATGGTATGGTACTCAAAGCCTACTGAAGAAGTTTGTAATTTCCTCACTATCTTACTCCATTTACCAGTGTCAGGCTTCAGGATTTGACAGATGATTTGGGAAGCCCCACTTTGCAGGAAGAGACTTAAGAGGACAAAGGATCCTGAGGATGTTACAGCCTTGCTGCTGAGATGTCTCTATACTCCCTAGTGTTTCGTGTACTGGAAATACAGTTCCCTTCTGCTGTGACTGTTCATTACATTTAGTTGAGAGAAGCCAGGTTTTCAGGTTGGTTAGGAATTCACTGTTAATGGCCACTTGAGGGATACTGAGTTTAAATGACTGGTGTGGAGCTTCATTGGAGCTGCGTGGCAGCTCTCCAAGGCACAGCTCATCTGCCTGGATGCTGAGAGGGTGGCAGGGAGTGTCAGGGTGGCTGCCATCCTTGCTGCCAGCAGCTGTTAGAGTTGTCATGCACTCTTGCCCTGAAGCCCTGATGCACAGCTCAGGTACATCCCTTGTGCCAAGAGTGAAGGCAGCTGCAGCACGCAGGGCTCACCTGCCACATTTCCCTCCCTCCTCAGGGGTGAGTGCTTGAACTCATCAGCCTTCTCTCTTCAACATACCTGTGGTACACCAAATACTTTGCAGGAAGCAAACAAATGGCATTGTGCTCTGGCATAATAGTCTTGGATGTGGTTCTTCAGCAGTGCTGCAGTTGTACAGCCAGCAGGCAGTTAGTTCTCCATGCCTAACCCCAGTTCTTGCTCTCTCCCCATCCAACCCTCCAATTTTCTGTCCCCATTAAATGAATTTTCTTGTTCTGACATGTTTTTCCCTGCCATCCTCTGGCCCAGATCTTGGCTGCTCCATTTTGAGCATAGATGACTCCAGGACGCTGTGGGGAGGTCACCTGGATCAGGAGACCCTCCTTGCTTGGGAGGGGGCCCTGGTCTCGTTGGCAGCAGATGCCAGAGGCAGTGGTCACTTCTGTCCTGCTCTGCCCTGCACTAGACTGTGGTCATTGTGTTGTGTTGTGTGGCATCAGGCCAAACCCAGGTTTAAACTCTGTTCCAGAGATTGCGAGAATTTTCTCTTTCCAGCTGATTTTTTGAGAATGTCTCAGTCACACTGCTGTGACCAAAATCTTGCAGCAAAACTTTCTGTCAGTCATCCATGTCAACAATGGGTAGAGTATGCCAAAAGCCTGAGCCCTGAAATGCAGGAAGGGTATGGCAGCCATATCCCCCAGGCTGTGCTCTCTGCCTCGGTTTAATTGTGTATGCCCTTGTGAAGGTAGGCAAGGGACCATGAACACATGGTTGAGTTGCATCTCCTTTTTCAGAGAAAACAATGAAATACTAATGGCATTTCCAGTACTGAAAATCCAGTTTCCCTTACTGAGCATGTGTCTTCTGTCCATTCAGAGAGGTTGTGGGTGGGGGACTGAGGTTGTGTCTTCAGCTGGATTTCTACCATATGGGCTTTTTTCTTTCTTATTTAAATGTCTTCTATGAAGTATATTGGCAGGAGAATTTGACACTAAAGCTTAAGGCTACTAATATGGGAAGTGAGGAGTAAACACAGACTAAAAGACCCTTTTGAGAATTTTAAGTGGAATCACTACTTAAATCATGTTGTAGGTACAGAGTATGGAGAAACTTTATGATTAAGTAATCTACTGTCAGTGCAATTTTGCAAGTTTTATTTATTTTTACATCACTGCTGTGGTTATTAGTGGCATGTATTTGCTGTTGATACTGAAAGAAATTTAATGAGCTTTCTCTCCCTCTGTATTTCTGCTTTTGGTGGCACTGTCTGCTTGGCATTGGTCCTGGTGCTGCCAGGCAGGATGGCCTGGGAAGAGGGCAGAGGATTTGGACATAGGAGAGTTGTGTTCTTCTGTGTAGCTCTACAAGTGGAGGGCTGTGGTATCTCATCTGCCTCTCCAAACTGGTATCTGCTGCTTCTTTTTGATCGATGAGTAATTTTGGGGAAAAAACTTTTTCTTGTTTAATATTTTTATGAGGTGAGGCAGAAAGCAAAAGACCTGAATATCTACTGCAAAACTGCTATAATGCAAATAATAGATAATTGCTTGCAGTTAATCAATTATCTCTTTTGTTTTGTTTTTCACACAGAGCAATGAGGCAAGAGAGAAGTTTTTAAAAACAGAAAAATGTGATTGCATAAACATCGTTGTTGTCAGGAGGACTCAGTGGATTCAGGTAATAACGTGACACCACTTTTTATTATGCTTTAAAAACTGGCTGGGTTTCAGGCTGCCAGTGGCCCTTTGTTCAGGGGCTGAGGACTAGAGGAAGGTGACAAGGTATAACAAGCCCCAGTAGCTGGCTGTTAATTCATTCAGACCAGAGGAGAGGGTGTGGGTAATCCCACAGTGCTAGGGAGTGATGCTGGGGCTGCAGTAGCTTCCTGCTTTATGTCAGGCTGTTGTATCTGAGACTGGGTTTTTTGTTTTGTTGGGGGTTTTTTACGGGCTTTTTTTAACCCTAGGAGATTCTCTCCTTCGACCTCTTACAGCTTCGTCGATGTAGGCGGGGAAGCTCCATGCCTGTTTCATGGAAGAAGGTCAAATGACCAGCAGTCCCTTCAGAATGCAGAACCCTGAATCTGCAAATATTTCCCTTGAATTCCCCCTTTAAAAGGATTTCTGGATCACAGCAGATCATTATCTGCTAAAAGACCCACACCTAGACCTTTACTGCTTTAGAGAACGACTGCCAATTGTTTTCTGTGTGTGAAGACAATTTTTCATTGCATGGTTGTAGGAAACCTAATGTGTGATATTTAAGCATACTAATGTTTGCAACATATTATCTTGAATTAATGGACTTTAACATATTTAAATCCCCTTTTGCAGGAAAAGTAAATTCCTAGCTAAAATGCATCTCTTATGGCTTAAATCATTTTAATTATTTCCCTCACTGAAGGGGAGTGCAGAATGAAGGCAGGGGGAGTGTACAGTGCTAATTGCGCTCCACATTTGTAATTGGGAGCAGATCCTATCCTCAATCTTCTTAGGCAATCCTAGTGAAGTCATCAGGCTTTTCACAAGCATATGGTTTTCCCCACGCCTGTTTGATTCTGGGATAAGGGCCTACGGTGTGCTTTTTCTTTCACTGATTTCTCATACGGAGGAAGTTTGAAAAATATGCATCATCTTTTCCAATGTAGGTTTCTAGCAGCAGTTGAAGGAGTTGTTGAAGAAGTTCTGCAGTATTTTGTTGAGATCAGCAAAGCTTTTATTGCTTTAGACTGAGCTGTTTCTAACTGGCAAGTGCATTTTCTTCGTTAGGTGCAAGGTGAGGAAAAAAGCAGTTGGGGCTTTGCATTGCTGTAGTCATGACCAAGAAGGACATTTAAAAAGCATATGAATGGGTGTGGATTTGATATTTCCTAAAACCAGCTTTTTTTAGTATTAAATTGCATATTCCAGGAAGCTAGTTGCTGTATCAACATTGGTATAATGACACATTATTTTAAAAAATCAATATCCAGTCATAGAAACAAGTCCTGGTGTAAGCAGTTGGGTGCTTACAGCTGTGATTTTTATGTATTTGCAAATATAATGGGCTTTTTTTTTCCCTTGTAGCACTGGTAACTTGGATAAACACAGTATGTGTGACTCATTGCGGAATATAAACTTACTCTAAAGGAGCAAGTGTTGGATTCGCTGAATATCCTATTGCTTGCATCCCTGAATACTTTCTTGCAATGGGTCATGATTAATCTTAAATTGGCCAGCCTGAGGGGAAAATTACTGCTGATGTCCCATAGGTACTTCAGAAACAAACGGAATGATGGAAGTGCTTTAAAAACATAAATAGTAGTTAGAATTCATAAAGTCGTAAAGCAAACATATGGTACAAGGCCTTCTAAAATACAACACTTGAAAGCTTTTTTTATCGTTTCAGAAAGAGCTTGTTTAGTTATCACAGGAAAAGTAAATATTTTCATTCCTTTTTCTTCAGCACACTCTCATTCCATTTATCTTTCTCTTTTTGCTTTTGTACTTCTTTTTTGTCCCCCCAGAGCGTTCTTATTTTGGTGGGATGGGGACCAACACCTGATGTCCATAGAAAGCCCTGCATGAGAACAGGAGATAAAACTGCTATTGGTCCTCCTGTTGTTAGGTACATCCTTGAAGTCCTTTTGCAGTGTCGGCACAGAGTTGATGTAATCCAAACTGAGCACTCGCTGTGCGCATGTGTGCGTGAGCGAGACGTGATGGACACTGCAGCGGCTCCTGGGCCACTCGAGAGCACACTGATCTTTTAATGTGATACATCGGTGATGGGGATGCAGTCCCTCTGAGTGTGTGTGTTCACACACGTGTGTAGGCGTGTGGGATCACGGAGGGCAGCACGAGACAGCTCTTCTGCTGCACCTTTGGTGGGGTGGTTGGGGTCTCCACTGCTTCGAGCCATTAGTGGGACAGGAAGGTGAAGTTGCTGCTGGAAAGGGGTGGAAGGAGGAAGATGAGGAGCAGAGGAGTGGGGAGCTGGGTGGGGACCAGGGGCCAGGGAGGAAGACACAGCTCCAGAGGGAAATACTCTGTGCTTTGCAGTTGCTTGTGTGGATAGAAACCAGATGGTGCGCTGGAACACCCGCTCGCTTGGGCGGCGGCGGAGCCAAACATATGGTTAATGGTTAGGAGAAAGAGCTTTTCGAGCCAGGGCTTTGCTGACTGCCTCGCATTACAGATTGTTGCAGTGTGTCATTACATTGCCAAACTAAGTGCTTAATACCCGCTGCGGGCGCTGGGCAGGCATTTGCAGGAAGGATGCAGAGGCTCCCTGGTCAGGGCGGGAGGCTGACATCACGTACAGCCCCCTGCCACACCCCCCCACACCCCCTTTCCCCTCTGGAAACCCCAGTAATCTCCCTATTTACAAGCCCACATCTGCAGCAGGCAGTTTTCCTGCTCTGAGTGTCTTTAAGGCATTTATTTCCAACAGCGTATGATTAGTTTTGCCTTTTTTTGTGCCTTTTTTTTTTTTTTTTTTTTGGTCCTCAAGCAGCCGAGTTCACTGAGGCTGCAGCACCACACTTACATGTCCGGCATCCGAAGTTCCTGCTCTGGGATCTTTGGGCGACACCAGACCCCATGTTATCTAAGGAACTGCTGAGCTCATTCATCTCCTTTTCACGGCCCGCTTCCTTTTATTTTTAGCCAAATCCGTCAGGCCTGACAGGCGGGTAATTTGAGCCAGAGAAAGGGCAAAGCTCCAGGTCCTTTCCACAAAGCAATTCTTCTCCTCCCTCCTGGGAAGGCTCCAAACTTGGCCTGCTCCAGGCAGATGGATTTGTTGAGTCATGTGAGATCATTTACACAAAAACACAGCGAGGCAGTGAAAAGGAAAAAAAGAAAAAAGGGTAAAGAAAAAAGAGAAAAAGGTGGGGGGGAAGGGGTGGGAGAGCATGCACTGCCGGGGCTGCTGTGAGCGTAGGAAATGTGCTGCGAGGCAGCTAGACAGAGGAATGCAGCAGATTCATTCTTGTATAAGGTAATGTCTCGTTTACAGTACAGGGTGGAGCCAGCACGGAGGAGAAATCTTTCGAAAACAGATTACTCATTTAAAACAAAAATTGTCCTTAAAATAAATAATAATAATAGAAAAGAAATAATAAAACACGCAAAACAACAACCCGAGCGGCGCACACGGGCGCGCAACAAAGGCGGCGTTGTTGACAGCACTGGATTACAGTAGCGGTAAACTCCGGGCTGGGAGGTTGCTGGAAAATGAGTTTGCTCCGTGATGCAACTGGAGTTTGCTTTGTCTGGCCGCCAGTGCAGGGGAGACTGTGAGCCCAGCAGCAGCAGGGCATGCTTTGCTCCATCCAGGAATGGTTTCAGACAGTGGGGAGGGATGGAGCGAGCAGTGAGGGATCCTGAGCAGTCAGGCTGGGGGGGCATCATTAACAGCAAAAATGAGGGGGGTATGCATGGAGGGGGTGGGAGAGAACCTCTTCTTGCTTTGGTTCTGAGCTGGTTGTGGCATCATCTTTGTTGCACCAAGGAGTAAATTGCATTTATTCAGTTGAATGTGAATTTTGTTTTCGTTTGCAACCTAAGCTAACCCCAGCATGTTGGGTTTTGGTTTTTTAAGTGGGTGGTAAGAGAGAACATGAAACTTGGAGCTTTTCAGATCTTGTTACATCCTAGAGAATTAGGTTGGGTTAATTTATGCAGTGTTCTAACAAGATGCGTTCAAACCTTTAAATAGACTGTATTTAAGTATTGTTAATATAACTCCCAGTTACTCCAGTTTTCTTAGCAAGCCAGCATCTAAATGTTACTGTTTTGTCCCAGTGGTGATTAAAAATTAAGAATAGAAGTAGAAACTGGAACTGGAGATTAGTGGGAAACATGCAATAAAACAAGTCCAATGCAAAGTATTTCCTAAAATTCTCAGCAACAGTTAAGGAACTTGGGGGAGCATGTAAACAACGATTTGTATTTTAACATGACGTGTTCTCCTGCTGAGTAGTACCTTCTGCATTGCTGACTCCACAGCAATGTCTGTTGAGGTGCTTTCCTCTGGGGAGGGGAGGGTTTGTCTGGAGCTTGCCTCCCTCTAACTTGACCTTGTCTTTCCCTTTTTCTCCTCCTGCTGCTTTTTTACACTTTTGTCTGAAAAACGGCTGGCTTTCCCAGCCCACTTGCTCTGCTGGGCTGAGCCGCTGAGCACAGCACGTTCAGCCTGGGGAGGGCCTTCCCTTCTGGGCTTGGAGCTTTCTCACTTGGTGGAAACCTTTTGTCTTGTCTGTCCCTTGATGAAGCCACCTCGTTACTTATGTACAAGGAGCACTTGGCAATATCCCAAGTCCCAGCTGGGGTCCTGCAGGGCACAGATCCCCCAGCAGCTGATGTCTGCTGTGAGGATCAGCAGAGGGACAGAGCTGTGAAGATGAACAGTACAGCCAGGCTTGGGACCTAGATGGTGCAATAAGCTGTGGCCATAGCAGAGCAGCCTTTAATAGGGAATGGCTGTCGATTGCTCTGAGATCCTTGGAAAGGTTTTGGAGAAGGACAGCACTGTTATTTATTCTGTTTGCATAGTTACTGTAACTTTCTTTCCCTTTTTCCCCAAAAACCTAATCATCCTACATTTTCTGTTGCTGTGAGCAACATTTCCTGTTGTTACCCAGAGCTGCAATTCCAGTTTAATTCTCACTTTGTAAAGCTAATCTCTCAGCAGTGGGCGTGGGATTTCCAGAAGAAAATGCATTTGCGAGGAGCCAGTTCTTAAGATTTTTGTCTTAGTGACCATTCTAAACTATTTCAAACTATTCACATTCATTATTGGTTGAAAGCTCTAGCTTCGTCTCTATTTATGGCACTTAGAAGACTGGTAGGTCTTTCATTCCCCTACGGAGTGCCCCAGTCCTCAACGTCTCCTTTTTCCGCTTCAAAGATGCCACATATGTTGCTTTTTGCATCTGTACGTCAGACAAGCAGCCCGACTAGGCAGGTTTCGGGAACTGTTTATGACCTGTCTATCGGGAAAATCAGCCTTGCTCTTCCTTCCCCCTCTTTCACAGCCGCTCAACTTCCTCTCCTTCTTCTTAAAGTGTGTTGATGCTATCAGCCCCCTAATTCTTTTATCTCACTTCTCCTATCGTTTCCATTCTTCTGTCTGTCTCATGATTAGACTAGAAATTTCTCTGCTGCTGCTGGCCTCTTCCCTCCTGGCACGTAATGCGGCGCTGCCTCCTTTGGGATCTGAGAGGGATGAGTATGGAGTTCATACGTGTTGAATCATGTCTTGTGGTTGGCAGCAGTTTGCAAAGGTAGAGGACATTGTCTATGGCAATTTTTCTTTCAATTAGTTGCTCTAAACTACTAAGTCTCTCTCTCCTGCGTTGGAGGATGAGCAGGATGTCCCCACCAAGGCTTGGGAAGGGAGGCACTGAGAACCTCCTGCTGAGGTGGCTCAACTTCCTTATGTTGTGACAAGGAGAGAGGTGCTAGGAGAGAGGTAACCCTCTATGTTTGATGTCACATTATCCTTTCGATGGGACAGGATAGTGACTCTCTCCTTTGGAAAACTTAGGCAAACTTTATAGTACTGTGCAGTGATATCTAAGGTGAATGGCCCAAGCGTCCATTTATGGGACTTAGGAAATAACCTCAAAATAAATAAATCTCTAGCCTTCCTTCCCCCTAACAGAAAATTATAGAAGTTATAGTGTAGTGGTGGCAATTTCCTCTTTGTCGTGTGTTCATCCAAAGGACATTTCAGGGGAGAGACAAGATTTATTCTAAACAGTTCAATCTAAGTAAATTTTTCTCATCCAGCAATGAATTGATGCAGCAGTGACGTGCAGGACTGTTTGTAATGTATTTGAAACCTAGCTGTTTTCTGGATGCAGCCAAATCCCATTAACTGCGATTTCCCTGCTTCCTTTTTCCTCCTGTTGAGCCTTCTGGATAGTGGCTTTTCTTAACAGCTTGTTTGTAGAATCTGCTCTGAAATCTCCCAGTGGCTTCATTCTGCTCAAAGCAAGGGAAACTCTGGGAGCAGCTTATTACCTGCTTATCATCCAGTTTCCATTTCTGTTAGAAAGTCTCCATCGGCCATAGACCAAACAAGCTTAAATCTCTTTGCCTTCCATGTGGTCAAGCACAGCGGAGGTAAAAGTTCTTTTGGAGATGAAATTTTTGGTTTAAGGTTAAGGTTTGTTAAGCGATACATCAATATAGATAGCATTTGTGTACAAAATTGCCTTCTTGAATTTCCTTG
This sequence comes from Zonotrichia albicollis, assembly GCF_047830755.1. Classification (NCBI taxonomy): domain Eukaryota; kingdom Metazoa; phylum Chordata; class Aves; order Passeriformes; family Passerellidae; genus Zonotrichia; species Zonotrichia albicollis. The sequence continues at coordinate 112,042,234 of NC_133821.1, read as the reverse complement.
GAGCATCCTTAGGGAACCTTAAAAGTTGTCTGAAAGTTGCTAGTGAGTATGCTCAAGCACCCTCTGACAGTGCCTTTGCAGTAGCAGGTTTTTAAGTCTGTGTTAAAAAATACAAGTTGTTTTAAGGCTCTGTTCATTTCATTAGCTTTTCACTGATAGCTCCTGTAGCATTACTAACTGCTAATGTGATCCTTTAGTTTATTGCCCTGATTTTGTTATAAATTAAATTGGTGTCAGTGAAAGTCACTTCTGATCAGATGCTGTAGAAATGTCTTTTTTTTAACCTCTTTGCAGCTTTTGTACAATTAATGGGAACATACTGTTGTTTCTTGATAAGTTCATTCATGTTTAATAGCTATTTGTGAGCCATATTTGGCTTTTAAGTGGATGTATCACAGCTCTTGAAGCATTTTGGTGGCTAAATAGCTGGAATTAGACATTCCAATTGCTCTTGCCAATTGTTTTCCAGTGTTCATACTGAACTCTGTGTGTTACAAAAATATTTTTAGTTATAGCCTTGTCGGATTTGTTTAAGGAGAAGAAATGTCCTCATTTTTCAGAGAAGTTGATCTGGGAGTGAGTGGAATTATATTAAGGTTTTTTTTCTCACTTGATCAAATTTTAAGTGCCAAGATGAAAGGCCCACTCTTACTTGCAAAAATAAGACTTGCTTTTGCAGGAGTGGAGCAATTTATCTTCTGTATCTGCTTCACTAATTGCAGCATGTAAAGACCCTAAAGAGTCCTGCTAGTCAACAATTTCCTAACCACAACCAGGGAAAAATCAGATTTAAAATGCACTTAACTGATGCTCCGTTCCACATTTTAATACCTCTTGATTACTGTGGTCACAGGATAAATAAATACATTTGATTGCTTACTATATCATGCAACTGTTGGATGCCTTCCTCCCTCATCACAATACTCCTTGGATCAAAGATAACTGCTGTCATAAAGTCCCAAGCTGTTGAGTAGGTAAAAGGAATACCATACATGGGAAAATAAGCCAGCACCCACAGGGTAGCTTCTTACTACAAAGTAATGAGATTTCTATTACAAAATTCAGCTTGTTGTTTTCTATTTGAATACTTTTTAAAATTAATAATAAAATACTGAAAAATAAACTTGTTGTGCATTCTGGGAGAATGGCATGGGATAATTAACATGGGATATCTGTCTATTTGGTTTTGAGTTGATTGCTAATTGGTTTCCACATACCAGTACCATGAAAGGGTTTGAAGCCCCTATGATGGGCTTGGACTAGTCTGGACCAGCTCAAACTCATTGCTGCCCTTCTCCTTGCTATTCACTGTGGTTAACGGTGTCCAGAAGGATGGCAGAACCCAGATAGTTATGGTTAAAGAATTCTCCTGCTGGGATGCCCTGCTTGGACACAGCATCAGTGCAGCCCTTTGTGCAGCAGCGATGTCGTCGGCAGTGGGACTGCGTGGGAGGACGCCGTGGGTAGCACTGCACTGCTGAGGGTACGGGTGGCACAGCCTGACCTGCTCAAATGGCTTTGTGAGAGCGAGAGGTTAAAAGGACAAGGGTAAACCACGGTCTGAAACAGACTCTTGCATGGGGCAGGTCTGTTCTTGGGTGACACACATTTGGTTGTGCAGCTCAAGTGCAGCAGGAGTTTCACCCCTGCCCACAGGCTGAAAATCACACGCTCAATGGGAAGTTACTTTTCTGCTGGGTTTTGCCCCCAATGAGTGTTGTCATTGGACATAACAGAAAATTAAGGGGCAGAGGTTTGTGGGGTGTCATAGCCTGTTCACCATTTAAAATAAATCTTCTGTGATTAATTCTCTGTGGGGCAAAAGGAGAGAGGGGTGTGCACTCTAAACTCTGGAGAATTCTTAGGATTTAATGCTAATTTTAACCCTGAAGCATTAGTGAATTAAGTAGAGCTCCAAGTGCTGGAGTTAGCCTTCAACAGGAAACACTGGATAGCATTGCTGAAGGAATGATGATAGCGGGGAGTTCCCATATGCATGCAGTGGCATTTCTATGAGAACTAAAGGTTAGTATTTCCAAACACAGGTGGAAATGCACGTGAGTTGGTGACACATATTTTGGTTTTCAGTACAGTAGGTGGCAGGAGAGACAAAGTGACAGTTTGTCTGGGGTGGCTGCTGGTCCACCTAATGGTCTACACCAAGTACTGTGGAATAAACGTGACATTGTATTGCCATGTGCTTTTGTGAGGTCTGTCCTCTGCTGTGATCAACAAAATGCCATAACAAGACAGGAACATTGGATATTGCAATGTCCCCATGTTAAATGCCACAATGTGTACTTGTTGTGTTTTTGTACAATGTCTATTCTGGCACACGTCAGGGACCAGAGGTTTTGTGGCAGCCTATGCCAATCCCAGTTACGACCACTCATTTTCTTTCTCTTCCCACCTTGTCCTTGGCCAGGACTTGCCCCATTCCCTCTTGTGCCAGTGGTGGTGCTGATGAAGCTGACCATAATCTGCTTGATAGGGTAAAGCCAGTCATCAGCAAACTAAGCTAAAGACAGGGTTGGACTTTGTACAGCTCAGCAGAAGCATTTCACCTCATGGTTGTGAAAACAGTGTTGAGGTAAAGAAGTAAGCAATAGGAAAAGGGACTGACAAATTCAGGCAATGGAGTGCACCCTTGATCCCCCCTATCAAACAGGATGGATGACAGTGAGGTAGACACCAGCAACTTCTCTAAGCCAACAGCTGATAGACTTCAGGGCTTCTGATCTGCTGTTGCATAAAATAGCCTTAAATGTCTGAAAAACTTTTTGAGTACATAAAAGTCTTTCCTAATGGTGAGGCAAGCTGAAGTGAAATTAGTGGCATTTTCCCTTTGTCTCTTAGACATATGTCTTCTTCTTTAGGTGAAAGGGACATTCCTCATCCCACTTCAGTGGAGGTGAACAGATTGTTTCCTTTCTTATTTATGGGAGGTTTGGTCTCCCAGTGCCCCCAAGGACAAAATCTGCTCTGGTGCATGTGTAACTTAAGCAATGTCAATGAGATTGTAAAACAGAGAAGGTGATTTGGCTCTGAGTTTGTAACTGGAGAAAGGAAGAGCTTTTGTCCATTGATTTATAGGGAAATTAGTGCATGGCTAAAATATGCCCACCTGTTTGCTGTGCTTTTTTCCTGAGGATTGTTCCCTGAAGGACTTCTGGTCCTGGTGGAAACAACTTCATTGTGCAGCCCTGCCTTAGAGCCAAGAAGAGCAGATAGTATATGACTCATACTTGTCAGAAGAATCTTTAGTATACATACAAACTTCCAGTGATGGCTTTAGTGGCCTTTATCTGTATTTGGACATAAAATTTGAATTCTGGCATATCAAAACATGCACATATGATGGCCTAAATTTTGCATCTTCATAAGATGTTAATGAAGATGTCTTCATAAGATGTTCATAAGATGTCAAGCCCTTTTGCTCAGCTCCATTACTTATATTCTGTTTCTGTGACCACTGGTTTTGTAAGATTGTTCTCAGTGTTTTTTCAATAAATTAACGCTGATTTTTTCATTGAAGGTTGACTGAACATTGAACTGGGGTTGAAGCTGTAAAACTGTTTAGTGTAACATACTAGCAAGAACAAGGTATCTTTTGTGTTTGCTGGAGAGCCTGACTGCCCCATAGATAGAACCTCAGCACTTCATACTGATGAAAAATGAGGGCAGGAACACGGTGATTTATTGAAGGTCATGGAGGAAACTCGAAAGGTTGAGACCTAGGTCTCTTCTACCCCACCCCAGGAAGCTGAATTCTGTGATTTCTAGAAGGGTGAAGTTTACTTCCTCTTCCCCTGAGAATGTGAGACTCTTCCCATTGGAAAAATATTTGTTCTTGTCACGGCAGGTACAGACACACATTACAAATTTAGAACCAAGTTTGACTCATTGCCACAAAACCAAGCACATTTAGAGAGTAGCTAGCTATAGCTGTATTGTGCAGAATGAACAAGGGGAATGGTCTGAGGGGCACAAAAACCAGTTAGTAACTGCTCTGTTGTGACTTTGCCCAACTCTCTGAGTTGTATCTGGACCAGAGGAGGGACCTGGGCATGCACTGCGTACAGGCAGCTTTTGGACTGCTCCATCCCTTGCACCCAGGACAGGTTTTTTTCTCACAGAAAAGCCATTTCTAAAGAATGGGACCTTCTTGGCCAAATTTTCCTTGAATGACCTGGTATCTTGCAGATATTAGTATGCTGACAGAAACACTGTGGCTGCAAATAGTTAATTGGTTCTGTAACCAGGTTTAACTGTAGAGGGCTCTGCTTGGTGAAGAGGATCAGGAAGGAGTTCCTATTATTTTAAATCACAAGCTGTTTGAGGCTAATTATGAAAAACATGCCAAGTTGAAATACTCATTCTTTTAAATGAATTTCCATAAGCAGCTCACAGACAGGTTTATGCTGCACTGAAAGAAGTCTGACTGCACTTTAATGTTGATACCTAGATGGGTGATTAGGAAAAGATTGTTAAACAACTGGAGTTTAAATACCAGTACAGCTTCATTGTAATAATTTCCCCAAAGGCACATTGGTAATTCTGCTAAATAGAGAGTTTAATAGTCTTCAATAATGTGTACTTGGGAGACCCTATACACAAAGGAATAATGCATAAAACATTCATTATTGTAAACTGCTACCTTTGCATGTAGAGAGGAATCTGTTGGAAGAAAACTGTTGTGTTGAGCGTGGCAATGTGTCAGAGGGTGTTAGCAGAGAGAAGTCATTGTCACCCCCTTACCTAATTCACCTGCTGTGGTTGAAGTTGCATTATTTTATTCAACAGTGAATGAATTATTTGAAGTAGACATTAGTTTATTTTTTTAGAAGTCCTTTGAAAGCTGGTGGGCCGTGGTGGTTCACAGGGCTTTGTTTTCTTTGTTATGCTGATTTAGTGTCAAGAGAAGAGGTACCTGGTAGGAAGCATAGCATAACCCCATTAAAAAATGACATCAAAACGTTGACATTAGAACAACACAAAGCAACTTTAGCAAGTGGCTCTAAGTGAGTTAAGTGTTGTATTTTGATTTCTTTTCACTGCACTGCTGCTGATCGCCCTGATGGAGAACAGGTGAGAAGGAAGGAGCAGATGCTTTTGGTAGTACAGTAAGGCATTTATCTCTTTTAATGAGGTAACATCATTAGTGCTGACAAAGTGCTGCAAATCCATACTGGAATGGACTGCTGCTGTTTTTTAGTAGTGCACACAGGCTGTTGTACTTCTGAGCATTTGAATCTGCTGAATCACAGGCCAGGCTTTATCTCCTGTCTGATGCTGGGTTGCATTTTTGGTGGTTTATTTTTATTTTGTTCATGCTGGTTTGTTTCTTTGGTTTTAACCATTTTATTTCCTGTTCCCTTTCCTTCCCATCACCAGTCCACCCTTGCCTTTAATGTCTGGGAACTGAAGCACTCCAGGATATGTATTGGGGCAGGCAGAAGTGCACCCATTTTCCCAGTATAGGAGTTGATTGAAATGCCATGTCTATTGCAGTGCAAGGACCTTCTTTATAACTGGGAAGAGGGAGGTTGGTCATAGGTCTTTGAGCCTGATTTCTTTTGTCTAAGATGGGTAGAGGTTTTGGGTTGGGTGTTGTTGGTTTTGGTTGTTTGTTTTTTTGGTTTTTTGTTTTTTTTGCTTTGCCCTCTGCCTGTTTCCTTTAGAGCAGTGGCATGTTGTCAGCCACACTAACCGTTTCAGCCAGTCACACTGACGTTCAGAAACAAAAGGCTGCAGCAAAAGGGAGAGAGGTGGCTGTGGCACTGGACGAGGAGCAGCAGCAGTTGGAGGGAAATCTGCAGGTTAGAGCATTCCTCTGTGCAAAATTTGTCACTGTAAACGTCGTGTGCACGGTTGTATTCAAAGTGTCAAGGGAAGAAATGAGATGTGTGTCAATGGATATGTGTCCTTTCAGTCTCACTTTTCAGATGGTAAGCGTTACAGCACATGACTATAATAGTATGAAAATAAAAAAACCTTCAACAAGATAAATCTAAATTTTAAAAAGCTGGAAGGTTTTAATAATGTCTCTGTTAAAAATTACTTAATAACCCCAGAACTCCCATCAAAACCTCCACCACAAACAGGCAACATAACCTAGACATTTGAGGTACTCTGTGTGTTTATCAGAGAGCCACAGAAGTGTCACTTGGGCATCCGTGCTGATTCCAGGAAGAGAGCCTGTCGGTAAAAAAGATTCATCTGAATAGATCACGCACACAACAAAAAAAAGTGGTTCCTCTTTCTTTTTTTTATCTGCATGCCCCTCCCATCCTGGGCTTCCCAACACCTGCTTGTGCTGAAAGAACATAAACAGAATTGCAAGATTCCTCAGCATTAACTGTTGCCTGACAGTCCCAGCTAAAGACTGCATAGTTATCCCACTTTTCCTCTTCATTGTTTTTTCTTACTCTCTGCCACACATCCAATGAGTCTCTGCAGTATCCTCAGATGGACCTCTGTGTTTTTTGTGCTTTGCCATGAACCAAAAATCAGTTGTGTTCACCAGAGTTGAAATGAATCCAGAGTTGGGGGTCTCTTATTGCCCACCCCTGTTATGTTACTCTCACACCAAGTGGGGGGACATCACTGAGGGCCAGAAAATTCACAGCTAGCACTTACTAACCCGTACTGAAGTATTATCAAGAAGCCATTCCACTGAGTGGACATTTGGGTCAGGACTGCATAAAGCTCCATTAATACTTGTAACTTTTATTTAATTTATTTGTTTAACGCTGGAGAATCCCAAGGGTATGCTTCAGTGATGCCCAGTCAGCATTCCCTACTGCTGAACTGAAAGCATCATTCTGCAAAGCAGCAATCTCACTGCTGGCTTATTGCTTCCTCATGCTCCTGACTGTCTTGAACTGGCAGAAAGTTATGGCCAGCAGGTTAAAGAAAAGGTATTGTCTTGGGAAAGCTTTAGGGCTTTTAGAGATTTTTTGGTTTTACACACACACTGACACCCTATTGCTTCTATAAATCATCATTTCTACACCACATACCAAGTATTTTCTGTGCTGTCTTATTCCAACAGTGAAACCAGACTTCAATTGCCTCTCTTCCAAGGTTGGGATTACAAAAACTTTACACCATCTCACCGTCCTCTCTTGCTGCAGGCACTCTGGTCCAATAAATAAATACTTGGCCGAGTTTTACTACCCTTTACCCCTTTAACTGAAACCAAATGCCTTCTGCTTTGTTGAAGGCAAGTCATGCCTACTTCTGTTGCTCCAGCCAGCAGTTTCTCAACCAGCTTGGCCTCTCAGGGACTGATTAATTTTTAGTGACTCTGAAACAGTTACCAATCCTTTCTGTGATTGATGTATGAAAAGAAAGTAACATTGTCCAGGGTTCTTAGGGAGAGAAAATAGCTGGTCATACCTTTTCTCAAGACTACATATGACTCAACCTTGCTCTCATTTCTCTAACAAAACTGGACTGAAAGTGCTGTCATGGAGGGCAAAGGGATAGGATGGAAGGATTTGACAAATAAGCAGGTGATAGTATGACAGGCTTCTGTCCTTTTTTATTTCCTTTTTTGTGGCCAGTTTATTAAAAATATTTTAGCACTTGGCAACACTTCTCAAGAGGAGAAAGTGCTGGTCTGCTTGTCAGTACTGTTTCAGGGCAGATTTAGAGGTGATGCAGCCCCAGGCTTGATGCTTATTTCTCATAGGAAATACAGGGCAAAGCCCTGATAGAGAAGGGCTGCTCGTCAGCAACTGCAGCACTGGTGGGCCAGAGTGTGTTTGCCTGGCTTTCCTGGGTGGTCGACTGGCTCGTATGCAGCACATGGAAATGGATCTTCTGGAATGTGAAACCGTGCCTTCTGCATTTCTCCCACAAGTATTTTATAGTTTTGACTGGCATGTGCAAAGGAAATGGAGAATAATAGAAGAAAAAAATTATATAACACTTCAGCTGTGCTTCTTTTCCATACCAAGGTTTTGCCTTTAAAGTAAAAAGACCAGTCTTGTGTTGTTGCAGAAGTCTTTTTTGAAAATTCATTGAAGAGTTCTTTTGGTAAATGAGTAAATATTTCTTCCTCCTGAAACTTATCTCCAGTTTAGATAGTGGATGTGCTCAGAGAAATGGAATCTGATTTCTGATTTTGCAGAAATAGATTGTGAAGGGACCTTGAGTGTTTGGAGATTTTCTTGGTTTTCTTTGCTTTTTAGTAAAGATGTTATAAACCAGTAAGTATATCCAGACTTTTGTAAGTCTCACACATGAAGAGGAGGATGCTCTCTCAGTGTGGCTGCCATCTACTAACTTGCTTAGTGGTCATGGCTCGCAACACTTGGTGTAATGTAGAAGTAGCATATCTTTTAGACAGGTCCTTTGCAGCAGGACTTCTTTCTCCCTCAGGTTCAGCTGAAGAGCATGGGAAAGACAGCCTGCAGCTGTAGAAGTTGTCCTTTCAAGAGTCCCTGGAAGATCCAACTTTGGCCCAACTGTGAATCAGCCATTTAAGGTTGAGGATCCTCTGTACTGCCAGAGAAATTGCCTGCCTGTAACAAACAAAAGGATCTTTGTCTTGGATGTGAGAGTTTAAAAACACACAATCATGCAGGAGGGGCACTGCAGCAGTACATATGTTAGAGCAGTAGTGCTAGAGTGCAGGGGGTGAATGCATGTGTGAGTCAAATAGAAATGTTTGCTTTTCTCCCAGTTCTGCCTTCTGAGGTAGCTTCATTCTCTAAGGACATGGTCCTGCTTTTGTGAGGAATGCCTGAGGGCTCAAGTCACTTAGCTTCTGAGCTTTGTAAATCTAGGTATAAATGTTCTGTTGTTTGCAAGGAGCCTTCCAGTTCTCTGGTGGGAATATGTGTAAAAAGTATACATGTGAAAAGTACCCCTTCCTTTGCAGTGGCTTTCAGATTAAAGATCTGCTTTGTTGACTCAATGGCTCCTTAGCCTGCTTTGTCAGCACTGAACATGCACTGAGATGCTTCCAGCCTCCAGCTGGCTTACAGCTCTTGGTTTCATTTAGCAAGAGCAATCTGTAATCCAGGGGTGTACAGGTAAGTGAGCTCTTGAGAGGTTTGTGGAAAAGGAACGATGCATTCAGCATGATACTTGGAGAAGGTGAATTTTCTGACAGTTTCCCGTTGTGTCAAAACTATTCTGTTTTGAAAATTGTGCCTTCCAGTTATCCTCTCAGCCGAGCAAGGCAGTTCTCTTGGAGGGGCCCAAAAAGTGTACACTTAATTGCTTTACAAATGTTGTGAAGTCTTGGAATGCAATCTAGCCATTGCTCATTAACTAGCTGAACCTATTAAACCTGGACAGCAAGCAGGGCTGAGTTGTCCGCCCTTGATTGCAGGCAGCTAATGGAGCTGTGGGAGCAAGCTGTGACTGCAGAGTGGAATTGGCAGTAGACTCCCAGCAATCCTCCCTGTTTTGAACTTGCCCTACACTCCGTTTAGACTTCTGGCTTTGAGACAGATGATTTCAGAGCAGTGAGGAGGGGGAAGGCGGAGTGTGGAAAGCATTGTCTTCCCAGCTATGTTAGCTTTGATCAGAAGTTTAAAACAAGTCAGAATTTGAATGGTACTGGTAATTTGACATTCAAACCTGCAGAAGCAGAGGGATTTTTCATCTGGCCGTGGTTGGCTTTGATTATTGATTGGTACTCAGGCAGATGATTCCATTGCACAACAGTTAACAAAAAAAAAATTGCCTAAACAATGTGACTTGGCATCTCCTCGGTGGTTTTTAGCTCAGAGGGAATCAGCTGATCTTACGAAGCCCATATAGAGATGGTTTGGAACACATGAAGCACATCCTGTCTTGCAAAACAGCATGGTAGTGTTTTCTTGCATCTTCACACCACTCTAGCAGCACAGGAGAAAACAAAAATCAGTAATTGTTGAGATTTTGGTGTGGATTTTTTTTTTTTTTTAGTAGCTTGAAATAAAATGAGGATAGTTGGGATTTGCCCAGGAAACTTGAAGTGTTTAACCTTCTAAACAGAAAAGTGTTTAACCTTTTAAACAGCTCCTCAACTGGAGATGGATACAGCCCTCGCTAAGTAGTGTTTACCTCTTGAACACTCTTGGCACTGTGCCGGAGCATTGTTTCAGATGAGCTTGTGCTGCTGCCTGAATCGCCAGGATCTCATCCTTCAGCACTCACATGCCTCCCATCCAGTTGTACTTTGTGCCCAGCCTTATTTACCTTGTGGGTTTTGCCAAGATCACAGCTTGGTGGTGTGGCTTTGGGCCCAGTCAGACCATCTGTCAAGAAAAAGGGAAGGAGAAGGTAGTGGTTTTGACATGTTGCTTGAAGAAGCACATGTCCAAATGTGCTTTGAAATCTTTGTTCTACTTGCTTGTTCAATACTTTCAAGGTGCTGTGTGTTGTGGAATATTTTTCTGTTGTGCTGCCTTACTTTCCCTGTTGTGGAGAGATCATTTCATTTCTAGCCTGGATTCGTACATTTTGTTTGTGCTGCTGGCAGATCCTATCAACACCCACTTTTCACTGATATTTAAACTTTAAAAGATAAAATAAAAATCTTTGGTGTCATGGAACACTGACTTGCTTGTAAAATAGTTCTATATACCAGAGATGCTATTTAAAAATATTGTAGGAGTCTAGTAATACATTAGCATTTTATGCATTTCACTGTGAGCAGTCCCAAAGTGCTTAAACTGTGGTGCACACGAGCAGCCCTGTGGAGATGCAGTTCTCAGGACAGGGGCTGTAAACCAGCCCCTGCGTTTGCTGATGGAGGGATGGGTGCAAACAGCTTCAAGCAAAGCAGCCAGAATAAACTGCCTGCCTGGGGAAAATGCCACATCTAGGTGTACAGCTCCTGGGAGCTCAGATCAGGATGCTGTCAGAGGTGCCCGCCCTGGGATCGAGATGCTGTGTATGGACCAGGACCCCCTCAGCCTGAGTTGCCGTGGGTTTTGTCACAGCTCAGGTGCAGGCCCCAACCGGCACTTGAGGCTGGATGTTTGAGCAAGTGTCCTCATGAGGTCTGTGTTAAGAACTTGTTGCCTTTAGCTCTCCTCAGAGGACTAACAGCAGGTAACTCCTTTGTTTGTCAGCAGCCAGGATGGAGCTCTGCAGCCGCAGGCCGGGCTGGGTGCGGTGTCCTTGCGGAGCGTGCAGGCAGGCCGCTGCCACTGTCCCTTGGTGGCTGAGGATTCCTGACGTGATGCCACAGTGCTTGAGTCCCTGTGTGTGCAAAACACGTTTCTCTGCGTCATCCTAGGTATCCTTCAGCCTTTTTTATGTTTGTGTCCCTTAGAAACCAATGTGTGAGTTGATCTCAGATTAGCTATTCTAGACATAGCTCAGCAGAGGGGAGATGTAGAGCTATAGTGTGAGGACAGAAAAAAACATTTTCAGATTATTTTGAGATAGCAGTTACATCATTCTGGGAAATTCAGCCTTGCAGAAGCTAATAAAAGTATAATTCAAGCTCTTATAAAGTTAAGCAGAACTAATACCACAGTGTGTTTTCTGGTTATCATTTCAAAACCTTTGTGGCATTTTCTCTGAATGTTCCCATACAGGCACAGTTATTCACGTGTGAGAATCTCAGGAGCAGCTGGGTGGGGGGGAACAGCAACCTCACTGGTGTGTGAGAGATCTCCGTCTTCCAAAAAGAATTACAGCTGTGATGTCACAGTTCAGGGTTCAGCGAGTTGTCAGCAGCCACTGTCTGATGTTTCTAACCGAGCATCATAGCCTGTGCTCCTTTTTAATTCTTTAAAGAAAATTAAACAAATAATTATTTCAGTTTTAAAATACATCGTGTCTGAAGATGAAAATAAAAAAGGAAAATACCCCCACTGTTTTATTTTCATTTGGCATGACTGTTAGACAGAAAGAACCTTTTGATATATTGAGTTGGGAAGTAATTAATCTTGGGAGTGTGAGATGGGTTATAATCTTAATGTCATTTTACAATGACTAAAATAGGCCAATTTTGTCCTTCACTAATCCATGTAAATGTAAATCCCTTTGGTTCAACAGTGTTGTATGGATGAAAATAAGAAATGCTGCAGCCTATATTTTGGGATCTCCTTGCTTACAGTGTAAAAGCTTACAGAGCACATGGATGAAGCAGCTCTCCCTCTTGTACACTAGAACACCACTACCAAGTGCTGGCACAAGCCAGAGCATCACCTGCAGCTGTTGCTTTTTTCAGATGTAGCAGGTGAAGCACAAACTCTGTCATTTCTCTAGATTCAGCAGAATATGTTATGTGCAGTTTGCCAGTGTGTTTTTAGCAAAAAGGCTAAGAGCAGAAAATATTTCTAGGGATAGTAAAACCTGCTTTAAAAGAAATGAGAGGCTTTAAAAGCTTATACAAATCTTGAAAGACACAAAAAGGCTGGACTGAACATTGCCATTTCAGTCAAATTTAGAACCTCCACCTACTTAAACAGGAACACAGTTAGGTCAGCGTTTTGTGCTTGGCAAAGTCATCTACCTAATCTCCTTTGGAGAATTTCTGACTCTGATTTAGGTGTAGGGGGGAGGGAAGTGCTTCCAGGCTGAGACTTGTAGCTAAATTGTCATACCAAGATAATATGTTGACTACCACTGAAGTGGTGTAGATTGATAGGCACTGAATTCTGAAATCTGCTATTCACTGTGTGCTTGTGCACAGTTATTCATATGGAAGCATTCAACCAAGGTATCCAAAACCTTGTGAGTTTTAAACCACTTTCCCAAACCACAGCAGCAAATTCTAGTTGCCTGGGTTGATCTTTCTTTGTTTGTGTGTTTCAGCAAGATTCAGAGAGGTTGTGTCAGTTGATCTATATGCAGTTTCTTGCATTTGTCAAGTAAGTGGAGCAGAAATACGGTTTCCTCCTTTCTCCACCCCTACTTTCATTTAATGAAATGGGAAATGTTGAAGCTACTGGAAACCTTGATGTGACATTTCTAAATGCAGTGATGCTGTGTCTTAAATTTGGGTCCTGTAAGCAAATTACAAACATCAGGAGCTCCTATACAGCTGGTCTTCAGTGCTGTTGTTTTATGAAGTTGATTAGGAATAAGTAATGAGACTAATATATATTTTAAAACAGTTGATGAAAAGTGCTTTCCTGGCAGATGATATTAGTGGTAAATGTGTTGGTAAATCCTCCATTATTATAAAGGATCCTGATTTTGAGTCTGCTGACAGAGGAGTTGGGATAATGGGAGATGGCATTGCAATTTAGGATATCTTTAACCAGCATCTTGGGAGCAGAGGCTCCAAGACAACTGTAGCTGGTGCAGCTGTGATTGCGGTGTGCACGTGGGCGTCTCGTAAGTGAGATGAGTCTCCTGGGAATTCACGTTGGCGCTCTGTCTTCCATGAAAGCCCCATGTGCTCACCCACGTTGATATGTACGGCTGTCGCCTACCTGCTAATGAACAACGAAACAAAAATGTTCTGCAAGGAAGTCTTCCCTTGGCATTCTTCCCCCAAGTATCTCTTCTTCTGCCTGCTCAACAGGTGCAAATATCGATTACAAGAGAGTTACAGAGGTGGAGGAGTTTAACTAAGTGAAGGTGGCCCTGTGTGCTCCCTGAGGTTGTCACATATCTCAAAATTCTGGCTTTTGGGAACAGGGACTGGAGCTCATTCCTGTTTGAGCTGATGCTTCAGTTCTTGTCTTTCCATGCCTGCACTTAATAAAATCAAAAGCTGAGAACAAACCCATTATTGATGGGTTTGACGGCAGCTCCGCTTATCTACAAATATTATTAAAACACGTTCCATCAAAGAGGTGTAATTATCAGGATATAGAAACAAAACTGCTGCAGTCATGCACAGAATTGTTGTCTAGCCATTAGGAGGCTAAGCAAAGAAAATCAGGTATCACAAAACTGAAATTCATAATCAAAGCAAATGAAGCAATATTGTTATTACTTGGGGCAACAGAAGATAGCTGTCCTCTTGGGAATCTGAAAGAATAATTTAAGTCTTCCTTCAAATTTCTCTTTGCTTCCTTTGAGATCTACTAGCCACAGATTTTTCACACACCTGTATATACTCAGACACCTGCCTTTGGCTTGTAAAAAAGTACCCTGGAAGTTCTTTCCTGGACACTTGGTGTAGGGAGTTAGTGCAGACAGGTACCAGCCATGTCCTGTATCCTCCTGCTGGTCATTCTTTCTCGTCAGGAGGTAACTCCACAATGTGATGGCCCAGACTGTCTTGGGGTGTCACTTATGTAATTTTAAAGTCTGGATTTGAACAAGTGGATTCCAACCTCTTTCTGTTTCAGAAACACAAGTCATTTTTTTATGCTTTGTACTTTCAAAAAAAGTGTATTTTCTAGGGAGAAATTATGTACCAAATAACCATAAATGGCAATAATTGCATAACTTTTCTCGAAGTTATACATTGAAACAGTACTTCAACCACCAAATTTTAATTAAAATCACCTTACAGACACTAATTGTAGTATATACAGCTTTTATGTGTATATAAGCTGAAGCACAAAGTAGTTGCTTGGGGTTATACAAGAAAGTTTTTAACACAGCCCAGATCCCTTGTTGTTTGTTTTCCATAGCTGCTTGTTTATTACAGTGTGTTAACATGAAGAGGTAAAATGCAGATGCTTTGTCTTTTTTAAAGCAAGCTATATATTAGTTACACTTGCTCAGACTGTATTTATACTACTTGAGAGCTTGTTATCTGCAAATACCATTAAGATATCTCTGGTTTTTATGTTCTTCTGAACATACCTTCTTTGTCTTTCCTGTTTCTGTCTCATGTTATGATTAAAAGACTGCCACTCACTTCCCCATATCTCAGAAATAGCATTTTTTGGTCTCATTTTTTAACCAGAAAACTCTATTTTACCCCAAACCACAGTTTTTCATTCTTCCCTCTCCCCATCCCCAGCTCCCACCCCATTTGGCTGGTGCCAAAGATGACACCCTCAGTGCAGATGACCTCCGTGCACTGACCTAATCCATTGTCCGTCCTGTAGATTTTCAGAGCAGTCCCTAACATCCTCATTTGGCTTCTTCATCTCTCATTTGGTCAATAGTTATCCACTACAGTTTTGCTGTGGAAAAGTGATTTAGCAGGTCCTAGGTACTGGCCCCTGGGTTAAATTCCCTTCCTCTCTGTAGAATGTGTCTCCCTGAAAGATCAGGCATTTTGCAAGGATGAGCAGCTGTTCTTTTCAACACTGCTGGCCCATTTTGTCTCTCCCTCAAACCTGACTTTTGAATGTTACTATTTCAGGTCTGTGGCTTGACCATTCGAGTGCAAAATCTGCTCTTCCCTTACAGTTTAGGGTACCCAAACCCATAGTCAGGTCCAAAATTACTGTGTCACATGGGGCTAAAGTGTAGCTAACATCTCTCATGTGAGGCAGTAAAAATCGTTGGCAAAATTCTTTTAATTCTCCATCTGCTGAACCAAATAGTACCATAAGTGTAGAAGAATATGAGCTAGTTCAGTAGCCCCAAAAAAATTATGACTTTTTCTCTTGGGTTCTGGTAGGTGTGAAGTTTCTGTGTTTCACCATATTTAGGGAGTCCTAATGTGAACCTGCATAAGATTCAGGTGGTGATAACTACTAACCTATTAGTGTGCTGGGTGTGAGGGAGAGAGGCACTGTCATGCAGAAGAAGGTATGAACAGTTTACATCAGCTCTGGAGACAGAACACAGCCATTTCTGAGATGTAAGATGTGGTTTCTTTTTTAAGGCAGGTATTGAAATGGCTGCTGTTACTGTAAAATGCGAGTATCCGGAATCTTTTTATCGTGCAGCATCCTTATCAAGTAGAATGTAGGTGACAGGAAAACTGCTGTGCTTCTTTAGTAGCTGGCAGTGCATGGCTACCACTTGAACCCAGAGGCCAAATCAAGGCTTCAACTGACCTTGCTGTGGGCAAGATTTTAGAGTCTCATGGCCCAGACTGAATGGGTCAAACATCATGGTTGTGATGAAAAGCAGTGATACAACACTGTGTTTGGGCTTCAGCTACAGGCAAAGAATCTGTCCTTGGAAAAGAGGCAAGTTAGAGGAAGATGGCAAGGTAGCTGTTCCAGCAAAGTTCTTGCCAGGTAAATGGCAGATTCTGTCTGAGGTGAAATGCTGTGACCTGCTTTGGTGAAAGCTGTGAGCCAGGCAAGCTTCTGAAGAGTTCTTTAGGGAAAGGTTTGGAAAAAAACCCACAGAAAGTAGGTTTCTGGAACAGTGAAATAAAGGCTGCAACAACAAAAGAAATGCAGGTGAAGAAAATGGAGGAATGAAGTAAAATCCTTTGAGTAAGCAAACTGTCTGTGACCAGGAATTGATGAAGAGCAATCTTAAGAATGAAAACAAAGCTATAATATATTCATGAAGCACGATGATGATAACTCAGAGGGAGTAGCATTAATTATGACTTCCACAGCAGAAAAATAGCTTGTAGACTGGGAACCAATTAGTGGTCGATTGCTCTGAACTAGATTTCAAACACAGTACATGAAATGACAATTACACAGTGTTACCAACAGACAACTACTGTGATGAGATAAGAGCTGTCAGCAGATTTGGACCAAATTCCTTAGCTGACGTCTGCTTACTAAAAGGGAAACTTCTTTCTTGGGGTTAGGGCCAGTGACAAAACAGAGGAATTAATGGCCAAATGTCATCCTCTGTCTCCAAAGCAATCATGTGGGGCCTGGCAGAAGTCTGCCTGCTCTCTGTGCCCTTGGTGATGCCTGGACATGGTGTAGAGGTGTCCCCACAGCAGTTGGTGGAATTGTTGTGGTCTGAGTATATTGGAGACAAATACAGTGTTTATCTTCAGCACATCTTAGCATGCAATAGAAGAGATTATTTTTTTGTGACAGTACAAAAAATAAATTTTAAAAAATTGCAGGAGAATTAGTAAATTAGTATTACTACTTAAGTGAACATGCCATATGTTGTTAAAAATGTAACTGGTTTGCAGCTGAGCAATCCCAGGTAGTGGACTTTCCAAGGATGCAAATACCAAAGCCAGCATTGGACATTTGAATGAATCCAGCAAAATTATCAGCAAAATCAGTGTCAGAACAAGAATAGAGGACCCAAGACAAATAGGAAGATAGCCTTGCTCAAGAAGCTGGTATAGCTCCTGAAAAAGCTGTTCCCTTTGCTCAACAGGCCAGGTTCTACCAGCCAATAGGCCTGTCTGAGGTTAGCAAGTGAGAGCTGTTTATTGACAGGAGAAGGATGGTGGTGGTGGGAGGAGCACTGTGACTTTGCCAAAGGAACTGAAAATCCCAAAGTAGAGATGCTGTCTCATAGCACAAAGGCAGATGTGAAAAGCTATCTGAAACCACAATTTGGAGTAGCTGGAGGTAGCAATCATTGCTGAAAAGTGGTTGAATGAGTATGAGTAGTTGCTGAGTTCATCAAGAAATACAGGAATATGAAAAAAATTAACATAATCCAACTGATACAAAGAAATTGCATTTCAGATAAAGTATTTCAGAAAGGTGATGCAAGTGATTGCAAAAGTTGAAGAGAAGTTCTGTTCCTTTCACTGATACAAGCATCAAAAATGAAAAAATCCAAACAAAAATTAAGAACAGAGGTTCTAATTTCTTTCTCTTACAGCTGCAGCTCAGACATTTCAATCAGGAAGATAAAGCAACGGCCAGGTTTTTGGATGGCCTCTGCTATCCAGATTTTGGATAGCCTCCTCCTTCCTGACTTGAGGCAGATCACCTGCCAGTTTGATGTGGTTGTTTGTTTGGAGCTCTTGGTGAGAATATGTTTATTACCTTTCTCAGGAGACTAATCTTTTATTTTCATGTATGTATTTATAATGGCTGTGAAGTCACTGACATGCTCAAACCATTGAAGCAAGTAGGGAGCTGCATGAGTGGTTCATCATGGATAATGCTGCTGTAAAACCAGTGTGCATTCTGTCACCACTTTAAGGTTGCAGTTGAGTGGACAGTGACATGGCCAAGTCACCATAAGAAAAAGTGCAGCTGGATGTAGTGTAGTGAGCTGTTACATCAGTTAGATCCAGCATCCTGAGCATGGGAGCTTGACGGTTCAAAAATCATGTAAGAAAAGACTGTCTGGCATTGCAGGGCTAATAATTATTTAAGGAAACAAATCTCAAGAGACCTTTTGCAAATTCCTACTGAAGCATTGTATAAAAAGGCAGAGAAATACAAGGAATGAATCAATTTACATGTCTTGGCAGAGACACACCAACCAGGGGGGAAGTCCAAAAGGAAATGTCACCAACTGGCAAGGCAACAGCTGCGTTTACCAACTTAAACAAAATTAGTCATTGAAAATACAAATGTAAAGACCAAACTAGGAGTCTTCCACTCAGATGTTATTTCCATCTTAACATGTGGATGTGAGTATTGGAAACTCACCAGAGGCAAAGACGTCTCATGCCTCCAGATGTAAATACCTGGGGAAAATACTGGGTAACAGATGGAGTGAATGTGTCACAAATGCAAAGATCTGCCACTTTCTCACCAGTGTGTCCCCCAAGTTCTCCAGGGTAAGCAATGGAAACAGTGGGTCGTGTGCAGTGAGTGGAGCCAGCAATGCTGTCTGAGCAGATGGGATCCCAAGCAGCTGGAGGAACATACAAATGGTCAGACCAGATATTGCTTGGAGTGTGAACACTTACTGGCACTCAGCAACACAGAAAAACTGCAGAGAGTGGCTGAGGATTGGCACAGACTTTGGAGCCACATTGGCTCCCAGAGCAACATCTGCAGGTGCAAGAAGGCTTTAGGGGAAAAAGTTACTCGTGATACCTCGGGGGAGTGGTGGGAGGGAGGGTGGGCTTATGTGGGATTTTCTTCTTTAAAGATCCAGACTATTTAAAGTTGGGTTACTGAGAGGAACCAGAGCTTCCAGTGACGGCATTGCTGGCTCAGGCTGCATTGCATGGACAAGCCAAGAAATCTGTCATCCCTAGTCTAGTGTGCTTTTGCTGTCTGACCTCAAGGAAATCACGCGACCCCACCAGTTCTCCAGAGCTCTCTGACCGCAGTACTGTAAGATTTTAATTAGAAGCAGTGGACAGTACACCACTTTTTCTAGTTTCACAAGCTGTCCTGAGGGGCTAGTAACTGTAGTAAGTTTCTGTGGAAGTGGAAAAACCCCACGTGTTTCACACACTACATTGAGAATAAAGAAGTTGCTTCTTGCTTTATTTATAAAAAAGTGTTTACATGGTGTGAGTGTAGCTACAAATTGTCTTCAGAGGTGAAGGATAGCCCTAAGCTTTGTATTGTACATACAAAGTGCTTGTATATTATACTTAATACAATTTTGTGAGTTTAGTTCAGCTGATGTTTTAGATGATGGCTGTTACTATTGTAAAAAAAATGTTTAGGTTCCACAATTTTAGTCCAGTTTGGAGAACATAGGGACAAAAATAACATCCCATGCTGTATTTTAATCAATAGTACAAATAGATTCTTCAGTTACTTGTTCTTTATAATTCTGGTTCCTGTATGCAAACCCTGCTTTCTTAGAACAATTATCAGACCCTATTCATTCCTCTTGCTTTTATCACTGCATCTTAGCACCTTCTGTGGCAGGGCTGAAGCAGTTTGCACCCCTCTTGCTAGGCCAGTTGTGCTACCTCCCTTCTGCTGCTTCCTTTTTGACATCTACACTGGGGCACAGCCGTCAAATTCCTAGTGGTGGTGTCACCTGCCTATTGGATAAAAAGCTGATTTTTCAGAGAGTTAAAAATTTAAGGCAGTAAAGATTCTGGCTGATTCTGTCATCTGCTCTTGCTTTTCCAGCCAAGCTCTTACTCTTTCTCATTCAGCCTAGCTTTGAAAGGTTGAGGTGAGAAGATCCCAGCCCTGTGCCTAGGGAGAGTGTTCTAGCACCCAAACCAAAGCTTTCTGCTGTGTTTGGAGTGAGAATCCCAATGTCTTTCTCCCAGATTTAAGCTTGCTTTTTTACTTGCACATGCCTCAAATTTATTGCCATTTACCACGACCAGGTGGTATCTAGCCAGGTTTAGCCCTTTTGGTTCTTCCCCTGTAGATTTGTAGGATAGCTTTGGCTCCTGGGCACTACAAATCTGGGACCAGCCATCTCTTTTGAGGGTTTGCTTTTAGCCTGCCCTGTTTCATGCAGCTGCCCCCCTCTGCAGCAGCAGGGTGACCTGTGGCAGTAGGTGCAGACACACCTGCATGCTTCACATGGTGCCATCTTTTTGTGTCTGTAGCCAAGTGACAAAGTACAAAGTCACCTATTTGCAGAGGGGAGCTAAGCCATGCATTTTGCCTTTGAGAACTGGTAGGCAACACAAGCAGCTCAGTAGACACCCACAGTGCTTTCCTGAGCTGGTGGTGTGTTATGCTGCCATCTCTCCCCAGAGATGCTCAGAAAGCAGGGTATGACCTTGGGAGCCTGATCAAGGATCCCCTTTCCAACCACAGTGAAAGGCAGTCTATCTAAAATTATTCTGTTCCCTTTTGAAAATAGACTCCTAGAGGCTGTAGAGAGTAAGGGCAGCTGCTATCCATGCGAAGGAGCTCATCTGGATTGCATTTA
The DNA here is from genome assembly GCF_047830755.1 of Zonotrichia albicollis. Lineage (NCBI taxonomy): Eukaryota > Metazoa > Chordata > Aves > Passeriformes > Passerellidae > Zonotrichia > Zonotrichia albicollis. The sequence continues at coordinate 112,021,705 of NC_133821.1, read as the reverse complement.
AGAGGGAGTTTCAGATGAGTAAAACCTAAATGAGCACAGGATCTGCTGTATTTGAAATTTTGACATCAGCCGACATCAGAATATGGACTGGCAGCAAACCCTGTAGGTAGGTTGGGATGCAGCAGAAATCTAATTGCCAGAGCTTGGGCCTTGCTGTGGGAGCAGATCTGATTGCCCAAGGGCTTCCTTGGCCAGTGCTCTGTGGAGCCCCAGGAGCATCTGGCAAGGCTGCTTGGTGGTTTCTGCAGGGAGCTTCACTCGCAGGATCTCAGCTGGAATCCCTGCTAAAGTAGTAGCCAGCCTCATTGGGACCACTTCCCTTCACCCAGTATGACCCAGTGTGGATGTGGGCAGCACTGCCTGCCCAGGCTGGGCTGGACCAGGTCATTTGAGCCCCTCACATAAGTGGTTGCAGATACGTCTCCAGAACAAAGTCATAATACAAATTGATTGTGGCAGCAGGGATGGAGTTCAGGAGGCATTAGCCTTTGGGGTATTTTATCAAATTTTTGAAGCATGAATTGTTGGTAAACCAGAGCTAACATTCCTAATCTGCAGCAAGAAGCAATATAAAGCAGCTGCAGCCCTGCTGCTGGTGCCTGGAGTTGTATTTCTCCTCCCCGTTCTCTGCAGACTGCTCTGTTGCTGTCACCATCCCTCCCAGGGGCTTGGGGTGCACTGGGCACCCCAGTCCAGCTGGAGATGGCAAAGCAGCAGCTGAAACACTGCTGTGAGTGACCTGTGCCCAGGAGACCAGACTCCTGCTGCCAGGCCCCTTTGAGCTGGGGTTTGTCTATGTGCAGGTGGCCACAGTGGAGCTCTCAGCCCCTTCCCAAGGCAGCCAGGGGTTCATTCACCACCTCAGAGATGGTACCTGCAGTGGTGGGACTTGTGCCCTGGAAAGGACTGTCACTTTGCGCGGACAGTAAAGGGAATCTGCAGAGCTGACTGTCGCAGCTGCAAGTTTCTACCTTGCATCTGAATCAGAGGAATTAATCCTTTTGTAAGCGGCTGAAGTGATTGAGCCCCAGAAGTAGCCAGATAGTAGACAGCAAATTAGACAATATTTTACTTTGTAAGATGTCCTCTGTATCTGAGTGTAGCTATCAGCAGAGCTGGAGAGGTGGGTGTGAAAAGCATGGTAAAACTGAGATTCTTGTCTCTTTAACTCATGATGCTTGATAATAGTGTTTATTAACACTATTATTATTACTGGCAGAAGCTTAAGTATCTGTGGTGGTCTTGCACATTTTGACAAAGAAAAGTGTTGTACAAATTAATGGGGATATTCTCTAAAATATATTAATTTCTGCAGGAATCATAGTTAGCCTTCTGTTTGCACCTATCCTTTTCAAGATTGCATCAGGAATAACTAGATATTCAGTTCAAACTTCTAATTTGAAGAAAGTTTTTATAAGCCTTGAGCCATAGATTTTATCTTCTTCTGCAAAATGATATGAAAATATTGTAAACAAAACTGTAGCTTTTCGTGGCCCCTGCTTGATTTTCATACGTTGGTTCACTTACTTCTTGTATTCCTCTTGATGAGAACAGGAGAAAGAGCATCAGTGATATTTTCCTTTGTATGAAACTATACCTCTGCTGTGGCTAAGACCATAAGGACTTCTCACTTTCAACTGGTTTCTATGTCCTTTAATCTCTCACAGCTCCACATGTCTTTTTGCATCATCTCAAACTGATTAGATAAAAAAATGAAAAGTTTACTTGGAAATTGCAAGTACTGAAAAGTGTCATACTCTTTGACTGCCTTGCTTGCAGGAGGCAGTGGGTGGGAAGGAATAAAAGTGTACCTTAATTATACAGTCTCTCTGTTTATTTTCACAGCTGTAGCTTTGCTGAAATGTGCAGCAGACATCCTAAATCCACCAAGCAGGGTCCCTGTGTGTTGCACCTGCCAGTCCTACAATCTTGGTATCAGTTGGGGATGTGTGTGTGGCTGAACAATGCAGGAAGACTACAAGAGGTTTATCCCATTAGAAATAAATTACAGTGTAGTGTAGCATGAAAATGATGTGTCAGTGAATACAGAACACAGGATTACCTTCTGTCTCTCCCCTTTATCACAGATAACAGCAGCAGTATGGGAAGGAGATTTATACTGCACTTATTTGAAGCTGACCAAGCAATTTAGATGAGATGAAATAGGGATTTTATTTCTGGAGAGAAGAATGTGTGCTTGCTAAAATGCCATTAATTGCTTTATTATTTAAAGCACAAATTTTATCCAGCAATTTGTTGGTCTCCTCTTTTTCTCCAGTGAAAATAATTCACCATGGAAAGATTACTCTGTCAAAAAAGATGATGAACCTGCTAACAAATTAAGTTAAAAGAAGCTGAACTTTCAATTCAGCTTCTGTTTTCACCCCCCTTCTCTCTCTTAAGATCTGTGTGCATGTGTGAATTTCAATAAAAACAATAGTGGCTTAGCTAACTATGAAAACCTTAACAAAAATTGCAGCAAATGCCCCTGCAGCTCTGGAATCACGAGCATCCCCTTACATGTTGGGAAGCTGCTGTCCCGCTGTAGTAGCAGTGGCTTGGCACACCCATTGCAGGCAGAGCCCTCTGGTGCTGCTCACACATCGAGCCAAGGAGCTTAGGAGAGCTCCCAGCCTCTCCTGGAGGCAGAGGCAGTCACTGGGATGGACCACTCCTTTCCAGTCCAGTGCTGAACTCTGCTCCTGCTCCTCTGCCCTTGTTATAGAAATGCCATGTCAGCTTCTTCCAGAAGCACTGTCCCTGTTTGTCAAACTTCCCTGCTTTAGCTCTTTCTTGGTTTTTTAAATCAGTCTCTTTGCAATCTCTTTTTGCCCCTGTCGGTGCAATTTTGTGTTTCTTTATTTGGCTCCTTCATTACCCTACCAACAGCAGGCTGGTGGCCAATCTCCATCACCCAAAGCTGTGCTTTTTCACCTAGGGCTTCATGCCTGGAATTTGCCCTGCCAATATTAACCCAATGCTTGCCCATGGCTGATTTATTTGCCATAAAGACAAATTGAATCCAAAGGAGTTGTGCCTCCATGCAAATCAGTTTTCTTGTACAAGCACTGCTTGGAAGAATGGTCGCTTCTTTGTCATGCCCAAAGCACAAGCTTTGGGATTTCTGCTTTGCCACAGGCTGAAGATCAGGAAAGATGTGGAGCTTATGAGGTGAGCAGAGTCTTCTGTATCGTTGGCTCACTTGAATCACTTTAGAGACCTTGAAAGCATTGCTTGCTTCAGTTGTGGCCCTAGAGATTTCCTTACATCCAAGAGGGCAAAGGAGAAGGCATGTAGATGTGCTTTCTGGAACCAGGTGATAATTATGTTTTACTTAAAAAATAACAGCTGTTCCGTGGAAAAAGAGCTTTGAAGCCATTTCTTGTATCTTTCAGTTCTTCACAAATAGAAGTAATTCCAAGATATATATATATATATATATATATATATATATATATATATATATATATAAAATTTCATTATTGCTATTTCCTTGTGAGACAGAGGATTGCTCCCTGTCTTGATCAGTGATTAAAGCTGCAGTGAGACCCCTGAATTGCCAGCGATTCTGTATCATCTGTGTCACCATCGATAGGGAAGAAGAATAGCTTTTACAAAAACTATTTTTATTACAGATGTGTAGACACGAATTTATAGCTTCAGTCGTGCTTCCAAGAGAGCAGCTGTGAAAGTGAGATAGAAGGCTGGATGAAAGAGCTGGCAGGAAAAGTGAAACAGCAGGGGGACTGCAGGAGGGGATAACACCTGGAAACATCTGTTGGGAGAAGTAAAGCTGGAGAAGGCATGGAGCCACTATGCCTCACCAATCCCTGACTAGCTACTGGCTTCTTGCCTGCATTTTGTTTTTATTTTGTTTCGCATCGCCTGATGTATTTATCCCCACCCTTATTTGCAACAGATGATTTTTATAAGGTTCGGAAGTGAGCGAGTGCTGTTTCCAGCTCTCTGGTCTCCGTGCCTGCTGGAACATCTGTACACAGACACTCTTTTCCTGTCTAAAGATAGTTTGAGCTAGTGTGCCCAAAATACGACTTCAGGCTTGGGTTTGTTGTTGTGTTAGTAAGCATAAAAATGTGTTCTAATATTATGTCACTTCAGTTATGTGTTTCAGCAGCTGCAGTCTGTTTGTGTCCAGTTTGTTGGGAATGGCCTTGCTTCCTGGGGTTTGTTTTTCCATAGCTGGAGCCCTGGGTTACTTGGTTTGACCAAGACTGCACATTGCAGTCTTTCTGTGAGTACAATCATTCTTGCCCAGTAGGATAATTCCAGCCGGGTTTTCTGCTGGAATGACATGACCTCCTTTCACTGACCTCATGCTCTGCCAGCACGGCTGTTTGAACATCATCCCTTCCCACCCCCTCTGCTTCCCCCTCTCCCTGCAGGCCTTGCTGCAGTTGTGCAAAAAAAAAAATCCTTCTTTCTGCAGTGCCATCACTGTGTTGAATAATTCTGCTTCTACTTCTCAGGTTTTCTGGCTTGACCTCTCCACCTCCCTACATTCAACAAGGACGTAGTACCTAATCCCTTTTGTGGATATGTGTATTCCTGTGGTGTGCACTGAAAAAGTGGGATTTACTTATTATAGACCTTTCCTTATTTTTCCTTATATTTTGTTATATTTAGTTTAATGCACTGTAACTTGTGCTGTGGGGTCACAAAGCATAATCTTACCCTCCCATCATGAAGTCCCAGATAGGAGTCTGGGATGGGAGCTTTGTGTAGCCTGGAGATCCAGGGAAAGGAAACTACTAAATGGCAAGTTGTGCACCAGCCACACTTCTGGGTTGGCTGGTGCTTGGAAACCTAGGGAACACAGAGATTTCACAGGAGGCTGCTGTGAAGGGTGAAGAAGTGCAGGGAAATGACCAGGATCAGCAAGTGTTTGATGCTCAGGTATCTGTAAATTAATATCACAGTCCATGTATTGTGTGGAGATATTAATTTTTGCTGATAAATGACAAACTACACTAGGCACTTTTATACATAAAGCAAAAATTGTTCATGATTGTAAAAGCTTTTGTACTGCTTGTTGCTATAACTTAGGAAATGTGAAATGGTCAAGTGAATTAATTATGTGGGTCATCTCAAATGAGTGCCTGTAAAAAATGTTGTGTGGCTCATTGTCTGTTCTCTTTTTAAGCCTTGTTTTATGGAAAGGGAACTTTGGAAACTTGGAAGATTCTGATTTTTATTGGTGATATTCCTCTATCCTTGGAGCAGTGAAGGCAAGCTCTCCTTGCTGCAGGAACCTGGCACATTTGGGCTGGAAGGAACATGAAGGTGCCAGAGCTTCCTTAGCAGAGCAGGAGGGTATTCTGTCACTGCTGCTGGCTGGACGGCTCCAGGAGAAGGACTCAAGGAACCATGCAGCTGGCAGCCTGCTTACGACTCTTAGTGTCTGCCAAAATTGGTTTAAAATAGCTGTTACTCAGAGAGCAATATTACAGATTTGTATTTGGGCTATTTGGACTTCTCACAAGGGTTGGAATACAAGATGCCAAACAGTGCAGCTTGCTGGTTTTATAATACATAGTTTCATGTTGTGAAGTTTTTGTCACAGAGATTTCTATTTCAAGCCCTGGGATACAAGGTGTTTGCAGTAAAGTGTCCTCTTGTTGCAGGGCTGAGTATCTGCCCTTAATTGGCATTTAGGTTATCCTCATTTATGCTGCAGTGGTGCCCAGGGGCTGGGTGAGTCAGGGCCCAGCGTGCTGGGTGACAGCAGGGTGACAGTCCCTGCTCCAGGAGCCAGTAGCCTGGGTCACTGGCTTCAGATGGCCACTACCACAAGCTGCTTGGGAGTATCAGCTGCCAGGCCAGAGCATACTAAGGACAGAAAGCAGGGATAGTTCAGGTGAGGCAGCCAAACATGCATTTTAAATGCAATTTACTGTCAGGACATCAGTGGTGCTTTCTTTGCCCAAGTCAGCAGATACAAATGCACAGCTCATTGTCAGTCACTATCCTTCTATATTTCAAAGCCTTATAAGCCCTGACCTAGAATTTGATCTCTGCCAACATCAGTTCCCACAGGAACACAGGACCGCTGTGAAAACAAACTGTTAGAATCAGAGAGATGTATTTTCTCCTTCACAGCAGGGAATCTGTCTGCCATATCCTTCCTTGTGCTCTGTGTGCAGCATCACTGGGTGAAGTACAGGGGATGATGTCCATGGATTCCAGTGAGAGGCTGAGCTGTAACAGTGAAATGCTGGGAAATTTTTTCATGTTTATAGTATGCCTCAGTCCAAGGCATGTGCAGGTTGGAAAAGAGTCACAGAACTGTTTAGGTTGGAAAAGACCTTTAAGATCATCGAGTCCAACTTTTAACCCAACACTGCCAAATCCACCACTAAGCTGGACAAAAATGCACCACTGGATTCTATTTATGTGTTGTATAGGAGGATGAGAGGTGGTTTCTATAGCACAAAGTCTCGACCATTGGTGTGATTCAGTTGCGCCATTGCCAGCTGGGGCGGGGCTGCAGTTCTGGAAGTAGGGCAGATGAAGCCTCAGCCCCGGCTCCCCTCGCCAGGCAGCGTGTGTGTTTTACACAGAGCCAGCGTGGGAACACGCTGAAGGGAAACTTCATTGTGTTTGACAATGCCTTTTTAGCTGAAGTACTGCCACGATTGGCATGACAGCAGTGAATCCCAAAATTGGTTGATTACCGAGAGAGCCTGTGAAGACAGACATGAGGGATAAAAATAATTAAATGCTTAATTAATAGGTTTATACTTCCTATTTCTTGAAGCATGACTATTTTTCCCTCTCCTGTTTGTTTACTTTAAGGTGCCATATGTTCCACTTGAAGCTGTATAGAAATTTGCTAAAGAAACCTGCACATCAGGGTTAAGAGAGTTCTTAACTAGGTGATCTGCTGCTTGAATATTTGACTTTTGAAATAATTAAATATTGTGAACTACCAACATGAAAAGATTATTTGGCCAATATTTTGTACTCTAATAATAGCACCTACGCTGTGTAGTGTAGTTAGTCTTGATTTTAAGGGACTAAAGCTTCAGCTTCTCGTGGTAGAGGTTCTCTCCTGTGTTCATGTATCCCTGATAACATTTTTCATTAGAATTCTAGTTGCAAATATCAACATTTCTTTGGTGTCTCCTTCTGTTAGTTCCTTGCTTCCCACATGCTGTTCTGTGTGAAAGTCTTTGTGAATTGCTTAAAGGAGTAAAATCCTTCATGGTAATGGAGATGCTAACATGCATGACAGTTCTTATCCATCCAAAAATGGCAGCAGTTGACTTGTAGTTTTTCATATAAGCTGATTTTTCACTCAGAAAAGTTTTCACTTAGAGAAGGTAGCTATTAATTACTTATCTATCCATGTTTCAATATGCCACCATCTCGTTAAATAGTTCCCTTGTCTATTTCTTTCTGAAACTATAAAGCACTCTTTTCTGCAGAACAAGCTCAATGACATCTTGACACTTCCCTAATGTTTTCAAATCCTGGTGGGTTTGAGTGAATTGCTGGATTTATTTGAACTTCAGATTCAGGGCTTGTAAATATGCACAGATGAAAGCTAAAAAGGTTGACAAGAATGCATTTGCAGTTGCAAGCGCTAGGTTTGGCATAGTTATCTTTGGCAACATGAACCTAATCAAGTCCAGGAACTGGAGTGATCATAAATCTGTTGTGATGCTGATAGTCGTCTTGTATTACGGTAGGCAGTACTACCTCCTCTATTATTAGATTGGGCCCTGGGGAAATGCAAAGGAAAGTGTGAGTCTCACCCACGATGTTTTGGTACTAAGCAAGCCAAGCATTTGGAGAAGATCCTTATCTTTGCTTGGCAGATGGAGGGTGAGGTGAGCATATGAGACCAAGTTGCTGAAGAGGTCTCATCTTCCAAATGTTAGTGCAGAGCCTTAACATGGAATGGCCCTGCTCTCACAGATTGGTACCTGGCTGTCCTGTTTCCAAACAGCAGTGCTGCTACCCACAAGAGACCTGGGAAGCGCAGTCCACCAGCAATGAAGCTTTCAATGGATGGCATTGTTAAGGATGATTTCAAGAGCTGACTTCTAGCATTTCAGTGGTCCAGGTAGTTGAAAGATCTGTGAAAAACCCTGCACTATGGATTTATTTTAATGAAAGAGTTTGAGTAGTGACATTATGTGCGTGTAGGTAGCCATTAAGCAGAGAGGGGAAGTAGGTGGCATGTCTTTTGCTACTACTTCTGCCTCTTCACTTTCTGAGCAGAATGCTTTTTAGTTTAAGGGCTCCTAGCATACCAGCATCTCCTGGTGAGCACTGGTTAGCTGTCTCTGTGCAGGGCATGATTGGATTGGTAGGTGTTTAGTTCATAAGTTTCACCTACTCATCTTGTTTTCTATTAATAACTTTATGTTTTAATCCTGTAAGTGTATTGTGCCATGCATCTGTCTATTTGGGGAGCTAATCCTGTAGTGGTAGGCATCTATTTCAGGAGCAGCCTAGACAAAGCACAGCCTATTTGAGTGCTGGCCTCCCTTATTGTGTGTAGTGGGTTAAATCACTGGTATTAGTGTAGTGTGGGAGTTCAAAAAGGAAAGACGTTATTTGCAGTGTCAACTCATTAAAATACTCTGTACAGATTTTTCCAAAAGAATAAGCAGCCCAAGCACACTGGGCCCCATGCCAGGGTATGTAATAGCCTTGCACAGCACCAGTTGAAGCTCCAAGTTGGATAAAAGGCAGCTTTTTCTGGGTTTGTTAAGTATTCCTTTAAAAAAAATAAAAAAGGTTTGTGTACAGAAGTAGCAAATTAATTCAGTCCTATCAGAAAGTAGGTCAGTGACTGACCTCCCGATAGCATGAGGCAGCAGTTTCAAGCAGAAGTGACAGCTCAGCAGCGTGGACCCTCCATGTCTCCAGGAAACTTGTTTTGACAAATGTAAACACATTATATCCTGTATTCCTCTTGCCTTTTTTTTTTTTTTTTTTTTTTTTTTTTTTGCTGCTGCATAAGAAACCACAAGCTGTCACTCTACATCCCCTTTCTTCACCCTTTCTGGTCCCCAAAGGGAAATGCCTTGTATCATAGCTAATAATTTTTGCAGGGCTGTGTAATGAGTAAGACGTTCCAGCAAGGGTTGGTGTTTTTTTATGACACACAAAGTTGAGCACTGTAAACCAGACTTGACTAAAATCCAAACCAAAGTCTTTCCAATGGTGAGGGAAGTCAGTGGGAAGACAGGAACTGGATTAATTTAGGATCCTTCTGTCCTAGCTTTGCTTTTCTTTGTACTGAATGAAATTTTTGCATATACCCACGTGCCTCTTCAGTGTTTACGTTGCCAGTGTTGGTGCCCACATTGCTACAGAGAGAACCTTGAACATGTCTTCACTTCAGCACAGCAACTCCTGAAACTGGGATGCTTTTGTAATTTTGGGTGAAGCAGCGAAGTGTATATAAATGGCGTTGTGGCTCCTTGAATACCTCATAAAGAATAATTGCCTCAGAAGACATGGGAATATGTTCATCTTTTCGTTGAGTTGTCACTATCAGCAGGTATTGAAGGTGGACTGTACACTACTAGTTAACTCCTTTGACTTGTACCTTTCCTGCAGTGATTTCTGCAGTGGAAATGATTGTGGATCAGAAGGTCACACAGGGTTTTCAGCTGTCTCCTTCTCCTGACTTTTAACTAGGTTGCACCAACAAGATGCTGCTGTGTGGAATATATAGAGGAGGATTTCAGACCGTATTAGCCATCATGGCTCAATTTAAGCCATTTTACTAAAGATCTCATAAAACAACGTGATTTTCTTCATTACCTAGTTACCTTTCTGGCCTGAGGTGGCTCAAAAATATTGAGAGAATCCTATGGATTTTTATACAGATGCTGTACAGAGAATGAGTTTTGCCATGTGATGGATAAAATAGCCCCTTAGCTGTACACTACCATTTAACTGAATTTTTAAGTTCATTTGCTTAGAAGAAGTACACTACAATAAAAGTTGGATGACACTGTCTCACCTAGAAGTAGAGATTTGATTGGGGAGGATGGGAATATATTTGTTAAAAACAATATGCTTCTGCCTTTAGTAAAGGCTTGATCTGAATAAATCCAAATCAAGCAAGAAGTCAGATGCATTTATATAACAGAACTGGCTGTGAGAACCTGGGGAAGAAGAAAGTCCTGTTTCAGTGAATTACATGTTTCTGTGCTATAGGTAATGTTGGCATTGATTGTTACATACCATGCAATGGATGTCATGCTGAAAAAAACAGTGAAAAATACACTAGTGTATGCAGTTTAAGAAACAGACAAAGGAGAGGACTGCCCATGTACACGTGTGTGAGTACACTTGTGGGGGGCAGGCAGTTCCCAGTCTGCCTCCTGAGGGATCTGTGCATGACGCAGATGCTGGCTTTCAAGTCATTACACTCTCCACAGGGCCACCAAGTTTCCTCTGCTTGAAAGGGCTGGAAGTGCAAGGTGTGCTCCAGGTGAAGGCAAAAATCTGATGCTTTTTCCCACTGTTTCATGCTTACAGAGATACTGCTTCCCTTTGCTCCCTCCTGCACTGGGGATAGAGAGTCAGGAAGGAAACAGCATCTTTTTCTACCAAGATTCTAAAGATTACCAAGTCCAGCCTTCAACCCAGGACTGGCAAGTCCAGCCCAAAACCATGTCCCTAGGTGCCATGTCTACATGTCTTTAAAGACCTCCAGTATTCCAATACTGAAGTCCTTTTAGTTCAAGGCAATTTGATCTTCTCTTAAGGTTTAAGACCTGGAAGCACCAAGTGGAGAGCTGGGAGGTTTCCTCCCACCCCCAAATGCTCACAGGAGGTCCTGCCAGGCTGGCCAGTTAAGCTGCTTCCCCGTTGCTCATGGGTGGCAGAGCTCTGTGTGACAGAGGTGACATGGTGACCTTTGCAGTGAAGACAGGTGTAGAACAGAGACAGGAAGATTGCCCATGGTGTAGGCAGTCACTGCTGCCACTTCCCTTTGGGCTAGTGTCCTGTCTCACTTGTTGGAAAAGCAGTTCCCATGGAATAAGAAAGCTGAAATCCTCCTTTTCTTTTTAATTTCTAGCCAGGGGAGATTGTTTCACAGTCTGCATCCCATACAAGCAGTGACTACCAGTGCATATTTGGTATATATATTCAATATATTAATTTACTCCTTCAGCTGCGTGCATGCATCATCAAGGAGCAGGACACCTTCATATGTTCCCTTTTGCTTTGGAAACCTTGGTGATGGCTTGCTGGGATGAATGTCCCCTTTATGGCTTTCTCCTGATGCCCTGCATGTAGCAGTTCTCAGGGAGTGTGGCTGTGGGATCAGCCAAGACTGCTACCCTCCCTGTGATGACACTGGAGGGCAGAGCAGCGAGGTGTGATGCAGAAAGGCCTCAGGAGATCCTGGGTCTGCATTTCCCCAAAGCTGAACCTTCCTGCACTGGCCTGTGTTGGGTACAGCAAGCTCAAACTCACGCAAGGGACTTGGCGAGAACGGCTCTTCTGCTTGGGGTGGTTTCTTCACACTCTCAAGTCGCATCCCCGAAACAAACAAACAAAGCCAAACAAAAAATGCTTCAGAAAAACCCAAGTCCCAAGTACCTTTTCCTTCATAGTATTCTTAATTTGATTAGTGGCTTTGGTGTCCTGGGCTTTTTCCATCCGAAAGTAAGAACTCAGGGAATTTAAGTTGTTTGTTCCCTTCTATACAGCAAAGTAAAAAGGTACAGGAGAAATCATATTTTGGCAGTTGAGGTAACTTACAGTAAAACTTAAGATTTTATTAGTTTTCTTCCAAGATGGAGGAGAATTGTTTTTACCTCCTAGGTAACTAATCAGCTGAAGTTTTTGACTTAATAGTTGAATTGCCTTTATTTCAGCCCTGTTGACTCTTGGACAGAATCCAGTGAAATAATGCATTTAATATGATGCATTGAAAATATTTATAAAATTTTGTTACTTAGGGGAGGAAGGTGGGAGTTTCCACTTTAGTGCTTTTATAAATGTAGATCAATCTACACTGATTAAGCATGGATGATTTCATTTCAGTCAACAGCACAAGGCAACGTCCATCCTGACTATAACAGTGGAAATGTCCTTTGCTTTGCTTAAATCTGTCTAAGAGTATGTCATCTATCATGGTGAAGAAATTCTATGCAGGGTGTGTGAAATGAGTCTGTATGAAATTTCATCCCTCCCTAATGTTTTGCAGGAGCTCTTCTTAGTTGAAGTAACATATTGTGAATTTTGTAGAGAAATTAGGTGAGTCATTCTTGCACTGATGCAGGTATAGGGTAGCTTCTACAAAGGAAAAATGTTGCCCCCCCTCAGGACTTTTGAACACTCAAAGCACTATTTTGTACAAGTGTTAAGGGGGGGAAAAATAGAAAATTAACTCCTTGTATTGCCCAGCTAACGTCCTGAATGAATTTGCTCTGCATTCTTGTGTGGTCCATGCTCTGAGATTTGGTGATCTCAGGGAGAGCTGCTGGAGGACTGGATGTCCTGTGCACAACATGAAGCAGTGGCTTTTAAGGGCTTCTCATGAAGCCCATTTGGCAGGTGCTGTGAGTGCTCATTTTGCTTGGCTTTGTTTCTTTTCCTGAATTTAAGCTAGTTTGTGGTTCAAGTTTGCATCACCACTGAAGCTCTGCTCACCTCAGCTGACTACAACTTTGTGTCCATTACTGATTCCAGAGTGTAAACTAGATAGGTTATTTGTCCTGTCCTGAGGAAGAAGAGAAGGAGTTAAAATTTAAGAGCTGCCTGTGGTGGACATGAGTGCTGACTAACACCTTTCTTGAGTACATGGAAATCAATTTGAACCTTGTCTGATGAATGCCACTGCTGGAGTTCTTTCTTTTCCTTATAGAGGTACATATGAGAATCGAGAAATAAATGCGTTCACTTAAGATAACATTGTGTGACAGCTGAGAACAATTAAAACTCTTACTTGTAGCTGTATTTTTTTCCTTCCTTTCTACAGCAGGAGGGTGGTGTCTGCTGCTCTGAGGAGTTGATACAGGCTATTTGTCACTGCTGTGATCTTATCTAGAACAAGTATCCTGCAAGGTTATTTATTTTACAGCCTTTTCTTCTAGTTTTGCACAACACACAGATCTTGGTAGATGGGAAAGGGTTTTTTTTTTTTTTTCTTACTAGAGTCTTTTTGGCAATAAACACATGCCTAACTGTAAGAGAAAAAACTTTCACAACCAAGCTTGTTTTGTGAAGCCCAAACATTTGTGAAGCTTACAAACCCTCAAACTTTGCATAATGTGCCCATCCCTGGTCTCAAACATGAAGTGGCAGAAGAGGGAAGTGTTACTTTTTTTAACCAACAACTTATGACTGTGTCAACACATGACAATTTGTCAAAGCTTGCTGTAGCGGTACTGTAAATTAATTTTTAGCATCACTTGTGAGTGGTAAACACTTTGTGCAGTGTGAACAGCTCCTAGTACAGTGTGAGTTGTCAGCAGCTTGTGAGCTACCCTAAAAAAAAAAAAAAAGCACAGAGGGAAGGATACAAGCTCCTCGTTTACTAGTACAAAATGGATCTGAGTCTGCAAAAATGCAACATGTAGTGGTATGTCAACTCAACCTTGAAAACTTGTCTTTTCCATTAATAGCAATCACCTGCAAGGCTGGGAAATCACAACTTTCCATTCTGTGCCCAAGCAGTGCCTGATAGCAAGCAGCTTTATCAGGCTCATGGCTTGGTGAAGTAGAGCCCTCTCTTTGCTCTTGGGTTTTGCCTTTGCTTGTTTGCTTTAAAAGCAGAACATGCAAGTGTGCTCTTTTGCTGAGAAGTCTCAAATCAATCACATAAAATGCCTGGAAAGAAATTAATATGGCAGCCCAAAGAGAAATGGTGGGAGCCGAGTGCTCTCTCCTGCTCACCTGTCCCCTTGCTGATTCTCCTTGCCTATCTCGGCTGCTGTGGTGGAGCTGCCAGTGATGGTTCATACAATAGGAGTTGACATGATGGAAGAAAATTATTTGGTGCGAAAAGACAGGGAATATGTATTGTAGAAAACAACTTTTCAGATACAAATGTATTTTAACCTGTCACTTTAGCAGAACAAGCAGTAATAACCTCCCAACCTAACAATGGCTGTTAAGCTGAATGTTAATTCGCTCAGTCGTTGAATTGCTAACATGTCTACAATTTACAAGTGAACACCCACTCAAGAGAGAGAAAATAGAAGTTGGTGCCTGGAATTCCTGGCCTTACTGAAATCACCTACATTTTTTTGGTACTAATTCATCTTGCATTTCCTGCGAGTGTTTTAAGTAGAACTAGATGAGAAAAACAGCTGGGCGCGTTTGTTTGCCGCTTTGATGCGCTCAGTGCGGGGTTTTTTCTCAGGCACAGTCGCTCTTGGCTTATACACCATAGGGTGCTTTGGCTGCACCCTGGGGCTTGTTCCTGTGAGCAGGCAGCACATGTGAAGCTTGGCACAAGAACTGTTGAGACCTGCTAAAGCTAGTTTTAACCTGGTCATGGTTTTAAAGAGAAAGATGACTTTGTTTGTGTATTTGCTCATAAAGAATTTGGTTGTATTTCCTTTTCTAGATACAACTGTAAGTGCTGCCTGTATGAAAGAGCTGAGCCACACCATCCAGTAAATTGTCTAGAGCAGCAGTTGGCTTGCTTGGAAATCACTTCCAGGACTGCGTTGTAAGTAAGTGTTTTTACAAAAGCATCATCAAATGGTTTCTTCAGTTTTGGGGTGATTTTGAGATATTCTGGTTGTTTCTTATAATTTCACAATTTTATTCTAATATCTAGTGAGACACTAACAATGCATGTGGGAGCTGGAGCACCCCCATATCTGTGCATAGCATAAAACCAAAGCCCTTTCAAGGCTTTTTGCTCTCTTGCTCTAGACCTCCCCAGCAAAGTACCTGAACTGAGCGCAGGCAGCTACACAGAAGCCTAGAAAGGAATTTGGCCAAATACATACTGATCTATTTTGTTATTAACTCTATGACATACATGTTTTTTGAGTGTTCATTCCAGCCTGTACTTCAGCCTTTTAGCTGTGCTGGTATAGGCCTGCTAGAGTGAATTTTTGTGGAGGTTTTCATAAACTGTGATCTGCCTAACTCAGTCTGAAATGATCCATGAATAGATGCCCTGTCTGATCCAAAAAGTGCAGTGCTTTGGCCCTTTGACCATGCAGGGGGTATTGCTAGGGAACCTCAGCAGGTTGTGAATAGAGGTGAATTTGGTCAGCTGCATCTTCTTTCTATGATCATAGAATGATAGAATATCCTGAGTTGAAAGGAATCCATAACAATTTTTTAGATCATCCTAGGTGATGAGTGAGTCCCAATGAAAATGACCCTACTTCAGATCACAAGCCAATTGCATTGTATATGGCATTGAGAATGTGTTTGCATTTAGAATGTTAACATCATCCTAGAAAACTTTGATACGTACACCAAAGCCCTTATTGTGCTATCTATACTGTTTATTTTGAAAGCATAATCCATTCAGGGATGTTTGTGAGCCAAAATTTTGTAATTTTTATTTCTTTTTATATTGTCTTCATTTTTCTGGTGCTGCAGGTTATGAGAAGTATGATATGAGAAGTATTTCTGACATAAGTGCATTTCCCTTGAAATGGCCTGTGATAACACAGTTGCTGGAGAGAGCAGTGGTGGGAGAGTTGGTGACTTAGAGTTCAAATGACTTAGTTAAGCATATTTATTATACAGGCTGCTCATATTCCTCAGCACCTTGCAGAATATTCCCCGCAGGTGAAATCTGCTGTACATAAACTAGGTATAATTTTTTTTTTTAATGTTAATCCTGTCGCCAAGTCCTTCAATCACAGCAGTTGAGTCAGTTTTTTTGCTGTAGGTTTCTTTTTTGTGAATCTTTTCTCTGTAACTGACACACCTGGGTCACTCTCTAGGTGAGGTTGTGCTGGACAGGAATCTTTGGCTCGGCTCTGCCTGCAATTATCTGCCAGATACAGTAACTGCTGTTTTGTTCTTGTTCCATGATTGCTGGACCCGTGAGGCACTCAGCCCAATTCTGCATGGGTGAAGTTCAATGAGATGAAAAAAGGACTGGTCACTGTCAGTGATGGGACATTTCAGCTATGGCAAATGTGCAGAGAACAAGTGGGGGAATTGTTTGGGGGAAATCAGGGCTCCAAAAAGTCCGAAGTCAAACAGTTTCCCAATTAGAAATTTCAAACAAGGCCTAATGTTTGTTTTCAGCAGCCATTAATGGTTCGTCTGGTTCTGGAACTTAAATCCTGACCTAAGCCACCATTGCTTTCATGGAACCATAAGATCATTAAGAATCATACAAGCAGAGTTTAGGTTGAAAAATACCTTCAAGATCAAGTCCAGCTGCTAACCCAGCACTGGCAAATCTACCACTAAGCCATATCCCTAAGTGCCACATCTACATGGCTTTTAAATACCTTCAGGAGTGGGGACCCAACCACTTCCCTGGGCTGCCTGTTCAATGCTTGGCAATTCCTTTATGTGAAGAAATTTTTCCTAATATCCAATGTAAATCTCTTCTGGAGCAACTTGAGGCCATCTTATCACTTGGGAGAAGAGACCAAGCCCCACCTGGCTACAGCCTCCTTTCAGGCAGTTGTAGAAAGCGGTAAGGTCCTCCCTGAGCCTTATTTTCTCCTGAAGGCTGAACAAACCCACCTCCCTCAGCTCATCAGGCTTGTGCTCCAGAGCTCTCACCTGTTTCGTTGCTCATGAAGATGAGCACTTCTTGTTCTTTCTCACAGGCTCTGCTGCACTTGTTCACAGGAAGCCCCGCTGTCACTTGGGCTGATGCCACCATGGAGGTGCCCATAAACCCCTGAGGCTGTTTCAAGGGGAACAGCTTCTCTGTCAGTGTTAGTAATGGATTTTAGTCCAGTGTATGTCATGATGTTTGTATTGCTTTGGCACCAGGAGCTAGAGCTGTGCATTCATTTCATTTACCCCAGGGTAGTTGCTACTGATTTGGTTCAAACCTGGTGTTGCAGCCTGCATGCTGAGGCAATCTCAGTTACACCAGTTCCTTGAAGGATTGGCTATTCCAGTGTGGTTTTCTGCCTCATGTCCTTCCAGTTTAACTGTATTAGTCTGTTTAATGGTGCCAGAAGGCCACATATTTGCTCTCTGTGAAGCCTCAAACAGTAGATGCATGTTTTTAAATAGTTAAATAAACGTTAATTATGATTCACAAATAGTTTTTCCCCAACTATTAAGTAATATCAAACACTGAATTTTTCAGTCAGTAATTGTTTTTCCAGCTGCTGAGTGGGACGAAGTATTCAATATTTTTACAGAGTTATTTTTGCAGCTGCTTGGCTGCTTTAAGCATAAAAGTCCTATGTTATTTTGTAGGGCCTGACAGCCTTGGATGCACAGTGGGCACAAAAAGCCTGTGGTGGGAGCGGAATGATTACAGTCTTCAGATGCACCTTGGTTAGCTGTGGATAGTTTGGGCTGCATCCAAATGAGCTGAAAATAGCATATTGGGCGCTTTCAAAAGTTTGTGGTTTTGCAACATTTTCTCACAAAAATGTGAAGTCTTTTTCTTTCTCACCGTGTGAGTTATTACACATGTGGAAATTAGTTATTTTTTCCTTTTCAAGATCTTGAGACATTCTGTGAGGGGATTCAGCCAGTGTGAATTATTTCATGAAATAGTGGTTTGACTCGTTGCACCTCCTTGCAAATAGTATAATACCAAAGGATTTTGTCTTAGAAGTGCATATTATGTGCTTTGCACAGGAAGATCTTAAAAAATGGTAAAATATCAATTAAACCACAAGGCACAGTGATAGTGAAAGAGTCATTGTTTTCACCCACCGTGACAACTACCCTGGCAGTGAGCACATGGCTCACACTTTCCCAGTGATTCATTAGCCAAGCCAGTAAAACATCCTAGGCAGTCTGATGCTGTGGCTTACTGGTAGCTGCTCTTCAGATGATTGCTCATGTCGACATGATGCAGAGCAGTGTCAGAACATTCACTTTGGAACTTACCTTTTGTGCATCTCTTCTCTCTGGTTTTCCCACCAGATCTGCTCTGCTGCCTCACAGCGCTGCTGTTCACATAAGCAGTTGCTGTAACTCTGTGAAGCTACAAAGAGGAATCACCTTCTAAATATCACTGGTGGATTTTGATGAAGCCACAGTCATGAGCGCAGGGTGCACAGAGGACACAACACTGAGCTCTAGGGAGAGGATGATGTTGGTAGGGGAGGAGACCAAACTGTGAAGGATAAATTCTGTTTGATGTTCCATTGTGTTGGTTTTTTAAGCCAGAAAAGAAGCAGGATCAAAAGCCTTCACAAAGCAGAAGTGTGAGTGTAATGAAACGTAGTGACTAGACAAAATAAATAAAAAAAGAAGTTCACTGTAAAACCCACCAAACTTAAATTTCAAGGCCCCAGAAGAAGAGGTGATCTGTCAGCCACCCACCTTGGACTGGGCACCCAGCTGGAACTCATGGTCTGGGTTCAGTTCCCTGCCTCAGTCACAGGTTTCCTGTGTGTTCTCAGGCAACCTCCGTCATCTGCCCCATGACTGACTTCCTCATTTTGCAGTGGAGATCATCTTCTTCATGTTCATTGTGAGGACAAAGCTTACTAATGTTGCTGGAAGATGTGGATGTTGCAATGGGAAGAGCCACCCTGGAGACCAGAGCAAAAGGGATGTGCTTCCTCACAGGGGATAGATGGTCACCATGCTGCTCACATTTCTGTGTTACAGAGTAAAGGAAATTATTTCCAGATCTCAAAAGGGCTGATTTTCTTATTTCCTAGTCATTCAGGCCTACTTTTTTTGTGGAGTTTGGCTGCCCCAGTGCAGCAGCAGGCATTTGGAATATTCCCTGTCTCTCACCTTTCTCCTCTCAGTCTGTCAGCTTATGTCTTTGAATCACTCCTGTCTGCTCAATGCGCGCACCCAGCACAACCCAATGGGATCAGAAACACAGCTTCTGTCATCTCCCAGCTTACGTGGAGATCTCCTAACATGGAAATATGGTTGTTTGTAAGAAAGAAACCGAAGAGTGCTTGGGGCTGGTTGGAGGGGTACCAAAAGTGAGCCTAGCAGCTGAGGAAGGTGGTGTGAGCCAGTGGAATGTCACACTCACAGACTCCTGCCAAGGTGTGCACTGGCACAGTGTGGCTGTTAAGGATGCCCATATGGCCCATCACCACCACAGGCCCTCAGCCCCTCGGCTCCTCCACTCAGACCCTGCTAAGCAAAAATATTAATTTAGGGGTTTTTTTTCTGATGGTTATTCTGAGTAAGGAATCAGAAATGACAAGTCACACGCCTTTCTATGTGCCCTTTTATCTCCTTTGGGTTGATTGTTGAACTTTTAAGTTCTCAGTACATGAGTACCAATGTCTTGTTCCTTCCAAGGCTGATCAGCTCAGAGTCCCTTGCCGTGAGAAAACATGGATGATTTAAGTTGTAGTGCTGTGGACGCTAGACATCCTCTCTGTGCCTGCAGTGCTTGTTCCTTTTCCCAACTGGTGAAACTGGAAATTCAGTTTGCTTGCAGCTCTAAAGGACTAGTGCCTGAAAATGCAGCAACTGCTTAGTTGTCCATTGCTGTTTCAACCCCTCACCCAAGCTACAAATAATGAGTTATTGAGCTAATTTAGTTTTATACAGAAGTGATCTTCATCTTGCAAATCAGGAAGGCTATTTAACGCAGTGTAATTGACTTCAGCTGTAAGATTCAATGCACTTATCTAGGATTACAGTTCAATAAAATCTAATTGTGCTGAGCGCAACAGGAATTACAGAAACACCTGGGGATTGTTTTGTGCCTTTCCTGTGAACAAGGTGTGCTGAATGTCTTCTGGTCCTTATGGGTTGGGTTTTGCTGCCGAATGACCTGCAAATTGGTGGGAACAGCTTAAGGTGACACCAGTTGGCGTGGGGAGGTGAAGCCAAGCAGGTGAAATAATGGGTGGCCTTCTTCAGTGAGCTCTCATTTCTGTGTGCCTGGCCAGAGTCAGGCTGGGGGAGCAGGAAGTAAGCAATGTCTGGTTTCATTATGATGGTGATGATAATAGGATCCATGAGGTATGTGAGATTAAAAGCCCTATAACATTGTAGGCAAAGTCATCCACAGAGGACGAGGCCTGAAATCAGCTCAGTGCCTAAACATCCTTTTGTCTTGGCTCACCCAGTGTAGAAATAAATAAGGAAGAACGAGTATTTATTCAGTATTTCCTCTCACTATTTACCAAGTAAGAGCCTGTGTAAAGCCAATTGCTACCTGGAAACATTCACTGGCCATCATGCATTGGCTTTATGACTGGGTGCTGCAATTGTAGAGAGCCTTTTTGCCCAAGTATTAATGAGCTTTTCATCAGCCACTCTGAATAAATGGGAAAGCATTAGATTTACTTTTTCACTTGCAGAGCTTTAGGGAAAAGTACAGACCTTTTAGTGGGATCAGGACACTGGCACAGGTAGTGAGTAATTTGGGATTATGGCGGAGCAGGCAGTGTGTCAAGCGTCCTTGTGACACACATGAGGTGCAAGCTTTGTTATTCTCTTGTATAGAGAGACATCCCAAACATCAATCTTTGGTCCAAACATAAGGTTGTGTAATTAGGAGTGCTTACCTAACTTCCTGCTTATTTTCTCCATTATTTCTCTCAGTTATTAATTACCCTGTTGCAAGCAGGAAAGGAAAAATATACTTTCAGACCAAAGTAACAGATTTGGCTGGTTCCAGTACTCTGACTTCATAAGCAATAAAATACATAATATTGCTTGCTACAGCACATGCTGTACTAATCATTCTCTGTGCAACTGCCTACTTTTTACATCATTTTAAGGAAATGCCAGACTATGAGGAGTAATAAAACAAGACAATAATGGCAGAACAGGTAGGTTTAATCGTACAAGTTAAAAACAAAACAAAAAAGACCTCCATCTCCAAAAGCCATCAGAACTGTAGAAAGAGGCTCTTTCAGCCTGACAAAGTTAACCTGTAATTACTGAACTCAGAGGACATCTTTCTTACACAGGAACGAGCAGTGAGAATGGATCATGCAGGATGTCCCTGAAGCTGCTGCAGTCACATTTTAAGAGCAGAGAGATTGAAAAGAAAATAATTTTTTTTCTGGTTATGGAGTTGGCACTGCTTGTGGCCTAATGGTTCCTGGTTCTTACTACTGCTTTGGGTGATCGTTAACTGGATGGTTAAAATACTGATGTTGAACTTCTGTTTTCAGGTGACATGAAACTGAAGAAGAAATTCATGTCATGCCTAAGGTTTCAGTTTGAGTTGAGCTGTCAGGGAGAACTAGATAGACATTTGAACACAGTCTTTGCTGTTTTGGTTAACTTTATGAGGTGATAAACCCTATTTTACTTTGTTTCCCACGCCTTTATTTTTTAATCGAGACACTCAAGATTTGGTGCAAAATTGACTTAAAAACAATTACAGGGCCACTTCAAAATGTGTCTGCTTTGCATGCATCAAAGTATTAATGTTAGCTTGTGCACAACCTGCTGGTATGCAGCAGCAGACGGCAAATGGTTTGTTAGTATTGGCAATGCTCTCACAAAGCCAAATACAATTCTTACATTTGCTGACTTGACAGCCCAAAGTGCTTTTCGTTCCTATCCTTTTTTTTCTGCTTCCTCTGTCTTCATATTGCCACCCTTGGACCTTAGAGTAGTAAAATGAAACTTCAAAGAGTTCATGAAAGTTATAGTTGAAAACATGTTATCTTAGGTCAGGCAGATGAAACCAGTGCTAAGTCCAGTCTCTTCTCAAATCTGGCCAAAATAGTGTTTCACCTACATTTGGGAAGTGTGACAGTCCATTTCTCTCTAAAATAGCTGAAGTTGATAAAAGTGTTGTTCAGAAAAATACAAGACTCCCTAAGATGTTGCAAGGCTGATGATACTCATTGGATTCTGTGCTGAGCAGAGCTGAATCTATATGCTTCTGGACATTATTTCTCAAACATGGTTGAGATTTCATCTTGTTTAGTATTGTCATAGGTTTGTTGTATAAGTCTAGCTATGCAGTGATTTCTTACTTCAAAGAAAATGCTTGCCTGAAGATTTTTTTTTTAAAGCAAGGTTTTAATTTAAATCGAGTTCCACTCCATTCAGAAGAGTATGATTTTTGCAGATATGTCTAATATTAGTTTCATGTCCAACTATCTACCACAGTTAGGGAAATAAAATCTAACATCATCTTCAGCCAGTAGATTGTTTCCTTTTCCCTTTTCATGCCATTTGTTTTTTTTCATTTCTTCTCCTCCACAGCTTTGGATTTTGTCTGTCTTCTTGTTTTAAAATCTGCTGTTGTATTACTCCCAATACCCAGTGTTTAGATGGGTCCTTCTCCATCTTCTCCAAAGCATACCAAGGTTCTCCTCCTATCTCATGCCTTGTATTTAAGAATTAGTGGCATGATGTGTAATCCATGAGTTACTGATAGATGCTGAGAGCTGTGCCTCCAGCAGTGCTGGTGATGTACTCCAGCTGCTGGTAGGTGCTCAGTCTGCAGCACTGGGCTGGAGTTACTGCCAGATAAAAAACAAAAATTGGGCGTCACATCAGCAACATGGTTCCAGTGGAGTAGTTTAGGTGTAAGGGTAAAAGCTAATATAGACATAACCATTAATTTCTCACCCTTCCAAGGGCATTCTTCTAATTAAGATCATGTGTACGCTTTTGAAGGTTTCCAGTACTGTCCCCTTAATCTATAAATTATTGGTCCATTTAACAGGGCTCTGCATACAGCCCCAGCTAAGACACCTGGCTGGTACCCATTGATCCTGGTCCTCCTGCCCCAGTCAGCTCCTCTTCATTTACTTTCTGATGGAGTACCCTGCTCTTTCTGTTTCAGTCTCACATTGTTTCTCTAATTGGCTTCTTTTTCTTTTGTCGCAATGATTTTGCTATTCCCGGGCAGATTCCCTGGGAATCTCAGAGTATGTCTGTCTAACATCACCCTTATCCTGGTAGTAGCAACCACTCTGTTTCGTGTCACCTTGTCTTCAGAAAACACCGCTAGAGGCAGTTGCAACCCCACTTGATGTTTCCCTATGTAGAAGATGTGAAAATACCTAATGAATCATTCAGGGGAGGTGTGACCTGCGGGATGCAGACGCGTGGGAGTGTTTATTTGTTGCCAGCATCAGAGGGGGAATCACTCCGTTATCCGAGTACCCATGTCAAAAGGTGGGAAATCAGCATGCTCTGAAGTTTCACTGTACCTTGATTCCTCTCCTATCTGTGTCTTCCTGGAAGGTAGTTAATTTTGGAAACACACAAAGAGGAGAAAAGCAGCAAGTAAATTCAGGATTTCCTTTGGGGGAGAGATCCCGCAGGGGAAGGAGGGAACTCTTTTAATAATCTTTGCAGCATTTAATCCCATGAAAGTGAAATAAAATCAGCACTTCCACTGAGAATTGGCAGGGTATATTTCTGTAACAAGACCAGTTCTTTGTAGTACAGTCTGATTAAGACTGTATCGAGTTGATTGAGGAGAGCAAAATCTGGTTTTGACAGATGTTTCCCATGATCTGAAGAATACAAACACTCCTGCAAGATGACAGACGGCTTGTTTACATAAGAAATCTTTTTTTTAATTAAAAAAAAACCCAACAAAAACACACAAACACAAAGCAACGTTTGGATCAGTCATTCTGATCAAGGCAGTGTCAATTATTAGGCTGTAAAGGGAACTGATGACTCAACTTAGGCACAGCATTGCGGCGATCTCCGATTTTCGGTTTCATAACAGATTCTTTTCAGGAATGCTTTTCATTCATACCTGATGTTTAAATGTGTCTCTGGGAGCGTGTATCACTTTGTGAAGGGGATGTGAGAGACTGGTGTCAGCGTGCTCCGAGTGGCTGGGCAGAATTTGGGAGGCTTTCCTGTATCTTGGTGGGATGCCCGGTGGGAGAAGGGTCCTCTGACACATCACATTGTGCACTCATACCTGCACATCGCCAGTGTTGTTACCATGGTAAATTTTATAGATAAGTTCACATCAGTAAAATTGAAAAGCACTTTGATTCAGAAAGTGAAATGTTTTGATGAGATCCCATGCTTAGTAATTCCAGCGAGTGCGCTTGTTAAAGCGGGTGAGTCAGAAATGGAAATGCAAAGCATTTCTCTGAACGGTGGCCGGAAATTAGCTTTGAAAACTGAAACAAAGCCCCAACCACAGTTTTATCTATTTACCTAACAATTCTAGATCTGTGAAAATCCCTTTGTCTTTGGGATACATTTCGATTCCTCTCTTGTATTGCTGGTGCGATCCTTGAGCTGGATAATTAACCATATGAGGACTACTTTGGTGTGCCTGACTTTTTTGGTTTAAAAAATTGAGTGTCCTGTTAGTGACTTCATTGCCTCTGGCGCTGCCATATTCTGTCATGCTTGTGGTGCATATTGGTGGAAATGTAAGTCAGGATGGGATGTTTTAATATTTGAGTTAATGTAATACTGAGGAAGAAAACCAGGGGAATTGAGTGGAGTCACTCAGCTGCTTATTACCCAATGCTCAAGTTGTGTGTGTACATACATCTATCTGTATTTATGTATCTATATATGTAGCACACGAGGCTATCTGACTGTTCTGGCACAAAAAACTCCTCAGTTTGGGGCTGGCTGCTACCCAGCTTAGCATGGAGAGGCTTTGGTGGTCACAGGCCCCTCTGTCAGGACACATCCCTCCATCTGCAGGGAGAGGGCAGAAGGGGATCATGAGCATTTTCATGTTAGTAGTGGTTGTCTTGCTGCAAACAAATTTACAAATCAGCATACTGAGTGATAGATAGCAACATTCTTTTCCTTATCTTGCACCTTTCTTCTCTACTGACATCTTGGTACCTCTTGCTTATCCTTGCTGGAAGCTTTGGACTTGTCACTGAGCCTCAGGCAGCGTAAGGACTGACTGCTTTTCTGGCACCTGCAGTGTGGTCTGAAGCCCATCAATGTAAGTCATGGTGGAGGAGGACAAAGTAATAGATGTGTTTAAGGGACTTGCAATTCCCACGGCAAGGCTGGTAAAGTAGAGCTCGTTTCAAAGAGCAGGCGGTTTGGTGATTTTTCTTAATTACTGTTTACCTAAATAAATAAATAATGCATATTCATGGCTTTAACTAGAGTAAGTTGTGTTGAAATGTTTACCTCTCCCGAGGATAGTTATTAAGGGTGGAGTGTGGGGTGCAGCAATTAATAATAAAACATTTAGATGAGATTACAGAATGTTCTAATTAGAATAATAAACATTATGCTAGAAATAAAAGCAAATAAACAAATCTGTCTTGAATTAAAAATAATAAATACTATGCTATCTGAAGAAACATGCAGAACAGAAGCAGTTTGGGTGAAGGGGCCATGCCCTTGGAGCTCTTCAATATCACAGAGAGGCTTCTTCAGTGTAAAAAGCATCCCTGTGGAAGAAAGCCCCTCATTTTAAGTCTGGAAAAAAGATGATACAAATATTGACATCCACACAGATTAGTGTGGCAGATGTAACACCTGTCAGCACCATTTTGAGGCTAGGATCCATTTATTCTTTAATCGTACAGTGGAGAGTATTTCACCTGCTTATATCAGTAGTAAATAAAACCTTCATTTGCATTGTGAACCTCCTCCCTCCTTATTTTGCACATTCCTTTGAATGAAATTCTTTGCTCAGCTGAGAGTTTGAAATTTGGATTCATCCTTTCATATCTTTTGGCTGTGGTTCCTTATCTGGTTAATCAGATCAAAGAGAGCCAGTGATGTGTTCAGAGATTCTTGTGACAGCTGTGTACCATTAGGCTGAATGATTAAAAAAACCCCATAATTGTAGTTTAGCAGAGTAAATACAGATTGGTCTTTCAGTTTAACATACGGTTGCAGGCAAACTGAGCCTTTGACAAAAGACCTGCTGCTTTAACCCCCTGCAGACAAAATTGCTTTGCCCCCAGCCCCACCTGCCTCCAGCCATTTTGGGCCAGCAGAGGAGTGTGATTGGCAATGGGTGTATGTGCCCTGTTGCACTAGATTGAGGATGAAAAAGAAAATAGGGAATGGGCAGAAAGTAAGTAGGGAGCACCAAGGTAACATGTGGGGACCATTAGCCTCAAAGCTCCTTGTGCAGCTGGGGTGGGCTCTCTTTTCTCATTCAGCTGTCCCTTTGCAGGCTGCTGTCCTTTCTGGGCTGTTTCCTAACTTGGGCATCTTTTGGGGATGAACGCTTCCAGTCTCCCTCATCTAGACCAAATTGGTGCCCTCTAAAGTAGCTTCACAAGTGCTGGGATGCTCACTGGCACCTAGCACACCTGGCGTGCTGCTGGCATGTCTCCTGGACTCCCTATCATCTAAAAACTGAAAAGCAGCTTCTCTTTGGCTGGAAGTGTGGTCTGACTACTAGCACAGCTGACTGCTGGCTGTGCTGGAGTCTTTGCTTGTGTCAATCACCAGTGCAAGTCCCTGGCTGGTCTCTGAAACAGAGCAAGATGTTGAGGAACAAGCACGGGCGGATGGGCTGTCTTGTTCCCAGCACAGGGGCAGGGAATGTCCTGTTGACTTTGGTGCTTGTGAGGCATCTTCACAGCTGTTTTTTTCTGGCTGATAAATTTCCCTCAACCACATTTTGCTTCTCACCACAATGGCTAAACTTTTTCCCTGACCCATCTGCCTGCTCTGCAGGATCTGAGTGGTGTCTGTGTCCCAGAAGACAAGGGTGTTAATGGTGGCACAAGGTGTCCTGTTGGTCCATCTGCCCTGTAGCGGAGGGATGTGGTTTTATAAACATGGTGCATTTTCCCATTGGAAGAATCATTCTGGGCTACAGACAAGATTTCTCTGGAGCAGAAATACCCATTTCCATCTTCACCTTTTTTTTTCCTAAGGGTTTCTGGGAGTTCCAGCTGCATGCCTTCTGGCAAAGCCAGCAGCAGCAGGGCTGCCAGAGCCTCGTGTGGGGTTTTGCAGGTTGAGAACATGTTGCACACACAGAGTGCACAGCACAGTAAAGCTGATATCAGCTCACAACTAATTATCTCTGTATAAAAATTCCCCTGCTCGCCCTTTTGCCGTTAGAGGCTCGCTGGTAAGATTTATGACTCTGGCTAAAATGAAGTACCATTTCCTTTTTCTCAGCATTACTGTGCATGGCCTCCCTGGCTTTTCTTGTTAAAAAGACCTGAGTTCACCCAAGAGGGAACATATTTTTGAACCACTTTCCCATCACCATTCTCCCTTTCTCTTTTTTATATTTTTAACAACCACTGAAGATCACCCACAAAGCAATTTCATGTCTTTTGACTTTCCCCTGTTTGGAGTGAGGGGTGGAGACAGAGAAGATGAGAGGCAGCTCCTTCATGGGAGATGGAGCATGTGCTCACTTTCAGCCCATAGCTTGCACAGGCAAGATGTGTACATCCATCAACATGGGCTCCCTCTTCATAGCTTGGTGAGCAGCTATGGCATCCAAGATTTACATGAGCTAAAGGATAATTTCCTCACTTCATGCTGTAACATGGGGGACCACCTGTACAGCTGGAGAAAAAGTTGTTTCTCCTGCCCTTAATGTTGCACATGTATGTCCTCATTTGACAGGATGACGAAAATGAGACCACTGAGTGAACTTTCTGAACTTGCTAATATATGGCTGACTTCATCCTAAATCACCTTAAAATTAGTTTGTGTGACACTGTAAGGCAGTTGGGGTTTTTTTCTGAGTACAGAGGGAAAAAAGGGAGCGATGTTGAGCTGCTGCCATCTCTTCCCAGTTGCAGTGAGACGTAGTTATTTTTGTATTAGAGCTTGGAGGAAAACCGGTAGAGATGCCAGATAAACCTCCCCAAAACAAACATTTGTGTTAATACTTAAATATTGTTCATCTTTTGCAGCATTTACTTATCTGTTTCCCACATGCTGAACCTTATGGGAAGTTTTTGTGGTTGACTGTGGCCTGTTCTTTCGTTCTCTATGTTAACTGTTTTCTCAATTTGCAATTTTTAAAAGAAATCAGCAGTAAAAGTCTGTGACAATCATTCAACATGGGAACATCTTTTTGGCATGGCAGGGGTGTGTTTTTGTGGGTCACAGGTGTTGGGTCAGGAGCCTTGGAGCATTAACCCTGTGTCATTTCATGATGACCTGGGAAGCATTCTCATCCAAGAGAAGCAGCACTGGCTAGTCCAGTGTCATCTTCCAACATGCCAGACTCAGGGACAGCAGTTTCATCCTCATCACTGAACCATCTCATTTTCTCCTGTTTGTATATGTGTTAACCATAATTTCCAACCCTTAAGGGGAAATAAGCTAGGTGTCTGAATTTTCATCAGATCTGACACAAAGTATTAGGCTGTGGCTTTTGCTGTCTATTGGTTTTACTGCATAGGACATAAATATTCAACTCGTGTCATCTGATAAGGTTGCTGGGGAGGGGGTTTTTCTCACAAAATATATTAACTTTCCTTTCACACCTAGCCATTCTTTCATGAGTCATAACCCCAAGATAAAATATTTTCGATGGTGGCTTTAAGTCAAGTATATTCCAGTGAGAAAATCACTTGGGTTTTACATTAAAAGATTTACAAGTTCCTGTGGTAGCAGTCTTGAACTGCATCCTTATGCCTTCTAGCCCTGCCTGCTTGATGTGTCACAGACCTAAGTGCAACCAGAGGACAAGGAAGGGTGGAAAATTCTCCCTATGCACATTCCCCAGCTTCTCTGGAGGTTTTCTGTTTAAGCCTGGTTGGTTTTGTTATGTGTAGCTGGTGAACATCCAGTTTTCAGACTCTGGAGCACTCCAGGGCAGCAGCAGCTGCCTTCCCCTGCAGCCAGTCAGCCAGCAATGGTTTTCTTGAGGGTTCTCCTGGTGACTTGGGCCACAGTTTCCAGCTGGGGTGGTTCCTGACACTGTTTTGCCGTTATCTGAGGGAATAGCTCAATCTCATCTTCTCTGACTGCTGACACAGCTCACCCAGACAGGGCCGCACTGCAGAGCTGGTGCTCACAGCCCTGGACGGGTGGGTACCTCCCTGTTTGTGGTCCACACTTCCTTGCTTGTGTTGGTTTTCTGCATCCCACCTCTGTACACTGGGGAAGAAGCTGCTGTGCCCTTCTGTCTCCTGTTTTGGCTGCTCCTGGTTAAACAGTGCATGTGGGAACAAGCAGGAGTGATAGATGGGCATGTTCTTTCCCTTTGGAAGAACTCCACAGGTTATTATGAGGAAATTAGGTGCACTGAGGGTGAAGCAGACCATGTCTCTTTTGTGACATAGGTATCGATATCATCTTGGGTTTAATTCACAGATTTCAGTGAGAGATCAGGCATTAGATGTCAGGAGCACTGCAAATGCCTTCTCAGCCTCAGGGGACCCTTCAAGCTACAAATGTTCCCATGAAGTTACTTCAACCAGACAGAAATCACACACAAAACGTAAGGGAAACACATTTGCTGGTCTGTGATGGTATTGCATGTAACAAAGCAGGATCCTTGACTTCACTGGGATCGATTTCTGTACATTTTTGTGTAAGTAGCATCATTGCACCCCACCAGGTGAGGCAGTGCTTCAGAAAACACCAGCTCTGTTTGCAGAGCTGTACTCACCGCTCCCAGCTCACAGGTGCTCAGCCTTCCTTAAATGTTTTTTCCTCCTGTCTGCATCTGAGAGAAGCTCACCAACTGGTCTCCTTGTGTGGGTCATTTTACTTAGCCCTGATTTTACCCACCTATATTGAACATCAGGATAAACAACCCATTGTGTATTTGTTGCATTTGTGTATTTGTTGCTCACTTCTCTCATGGCCCATCCAACATCTCCAGTGTTCTTGGGCACAACTACACAATTTTCTGTGTTTGAAACACCTTTCATGATAAGTGGAGTAATACCCAGGTACATTCATCATGCCCTTCTCAATTCACCTTTCTTGGTTTGTTTGTTGCAAACAGAAGAAGTTGCCACTTTTTCTCCTTTTAAGCATTAAAGCCCTGTTAAAAACAAAACCTGTCCTTTGAACACTCTCTCTGTATAACAGAAATCTAAACTGGAAGGTGTTTTATTGAGGCAAATGGTTTTTCAACTTCATGCATTCTTCTGCCAGTTAGAGTGTCTGGTGTGTCTTCTTTTACATTTGCATTCCTCAGTGCTGATTTCAGCTGCCAGGTGGTATTGGAAGCCATCAGAAAGGGGGAGAAAGAAGGTAACCTGGTTCAAAAAATGTACAAGAGGTTGTTAAATAATATAAGTTTTTTAAAAAATCAAACAGATTTACAGAGTCCAGTTGGAAGTATTGTTATTTTTCTAGATTCCTTTGCAAGCTCTTAAGGCAGATGCTTCTTTTTAGGATAAATATAAGGTTTTCCTTCTTTTTTCCTCCAAGACTGCAGGAGCTGGTTCTTCAAGCTGGTGTAGGACAGTGATTTTGTGGCCTCTCATGACCCTGTTAACTGATGACCCACATGTGCAGGTCTGTGCTGAGAGCTGAGACCTTGATGTGAGCAAGCCTTGGAGCAGAGAGTAGATCTTACCCTGCCTAAGATCCAGCTCTTCCAATGCTGTAAACATGGCTGATCAGCCTGTTAAACTGCTGAAATTCCTCTTCAGTAGGTGCACTGTTGGCTCTTCCTAAGAGCTCAGTTTTTATGTATTCCTGTAGGTTTGCAGCTGTAGTAGCAGCTTTGCCTTTAATACTTTGCCTGTTTCAGGAGAAGCCTTTTGTCGGATGGAAAGCATGAACGAGCCCTCGTGCTGAGCATAGGCGGGGGTCAAGTTTCATTCTACCCTAAGCTGACCCCTGGGCAGAGAGATTCCTGCTTTAGTCTTTTAGATCATGTGTAAAACCTGATGCTGGCTGGATCATCCCGCATAGGGCAAGAATATCTGGGGAACATGGGGAGAGGTATGGAGTGAGACATTTGCAGAAGGGAATGAAATGTTTGGGATGCAGCCTCATGCTTTCTACAGCAGTGAACATCAATCAGACCTTCTCAGAAAAGCTTCAGTGGTGCTGAAAGTCTTCTTTCTCCCCTCACCCCCTGTGGCCCTTTTTTTTTCTCTTGTTTCGCTATTCCCAACTTGTGTTTATTCTCTTTTTTCATCTAATACACTGTGGCATGTGCAATTTTCGCCCAGGAAACTAAGTTATCCTTAAAAACACAGAGGCTTCCCTGGTTTTAGTCCTTTGGCCATTGAGTAAGTGAGTTATTTTTGTTCTACCAGTGATTTATGACTGAACAGATTTAGAGTTTATATTTTTAGGTTTATCGGCAATTTAAATAATGTATATTTGTGACCATAAACATTTGGTACTCTTACAGTCTGTCAATGAATGTTATGCCCAATTGGAGAAAACTAAAGAGACACAAGCATTGTGTTCCTAGCACAGCCTCATGATTCTTTTCAAGTACCTAATTAGGTAATCCTTAAAGGTAGCAAGAGTTTGAGCATCTGTTGGTAAGCCATCTAGAAGGGTGCCATCCAGAGGAAATAACCTGCTTTCCACTAGGCTTGGAGTCAATTCTCCACAAGGCTTGGAGTAAAATGCAGTGGGATCACTGCTCAGAAATTATTGAACTTTTTTTACCAGGAACAGCATACTTAGAAAACTAACCACCAAATCTCTCTCATTTACACTGCATTTTTTCCCCACTTTTTTATGGAGTCATAAACAGGCATTAGTCATAATAAATAGACATAGCAGGCATCTCTTGAGAAACCAGGATTTTTTACAGAAGAGTTAGTTTTACATGTTTTAAAAAAATAAGAGTAGTTTTTTAAAAGATCTAAACTTTAGGGGTTTATTTTCCTTTGCCTCACCTCCCCCTTTATCTAGCTTTGGTTTGTGGTAATCCTGCAGACACAGCCTTTGCAGTGATCCTGTGAAGACAGATACATGCCACTGCTTGTACTGCTGCTGTCCCCTTCTGTTCAAAAGAAAACCATCTTCCTTTCCACTCCCAGTTGCCAACTTCACTCAAGTAAATAGTAGTTAAGCATTCCAATGTTTTTTTCCAGGAAAACAGTAAAGTGTTGGGTGCTGGCAACTTGAAAACTTCAACTTGAGAACCCCTGTAGCTTAAAGCTAATTACTTCTCCTTCTACAAGTATTTCCTCCTCAACCACTTCAGAGTGTGACTGCTTCCTTGATAGATGGGGGAAGCCTTTTCTGGGATTGGGATTGTGCTCACTGTGGGGTCTGGGCTGTGTGATGATGCTGGGATTGGCTGCTGGGGGTTCACCCCCCTGCTCCAGCCCTGCTCTCACCAGCCTTCCCCATCCCAGAGTGCCTCCCCTCCAGGGACTGAGCCCTGGGCCCCTTGCACAGAGGTGACAGCACAGTGAATTTTCTGTGGGCAGATGAACATTTCATTCTCTCTCCAGTTTTCTTTTGACATGGACTGGCATGACAGGTAGCTTTGCTTTAGGGTGGCCGCAGGATTATGACACACATTGCATCAACCCAGGGGTACCAAATTAAGCTGATGGTGTTTCTTCTCTGAAGCTCGCCAGAGTAAAGGAGAAACAAAGGAACAAATGTTGTGTTCCTAACCTAAATTCCTTGATAAAATCAATGCTAAACTTTGACAAAAGCCAGTATTAATTATTATTTAAAGCCTACTAGATAAATTTGCTGGTTTTGTGATAACTCCTTTCTGGTGTGATGTGCAATTTCATAGAACCACAGGGTGATTTAGGTTCACCTTTTTATCTGGTTCCAACCCATCTGCCATAGGCAGGGACAACTATCACTAGACCAGGTCACTCAAAGCCTAATCCAGCCTTGGCCTAGAACACTTCCAGGGATGGAGCATCCACAGCTTCTCTGTGCAACCTGCTCCAGTGCCTTACCACCATCACAGTAAAGAATTCCTTAGTGTGTATGTGTAACGATGCACTTACCTGTCGTGTGATCTGGCAGAATAATCTCAGAAATGTGATTATTATTTAGTTTATGTGTTAGCTTATCTGTTTAGAATTCTTTTCAGGGGCCTCATAGTGTATGACTGAAAGGAAAACGTGATCTTTGTAGGAAGGTATCTACAGCTTAAATCTTTGACAAAGTGTGAAATGGACATAAAGTAATTGTCATGTTTGGCATAAAGACCTTCTATATTAAAGAAAAAAGATGCCCCAGTGTGTTTTTTAGAATCAGAGGGTAAAAACAAAGAGGTGTTTGTAAAGTTTCAGTGCTTGATTTTTTTTTAAATCGTGCCTTTATTTTATTTTAGGTTGCTCCAGCTGAGTTGCCAGAACACTAGCCCACAGAACTTTGGAGGGTCACTTCTTAATGGATTGCTGCAGCCTCTTAATTTCTCCATTGATCCTGTTCCCTGCATCGTGAGAACATTTTAGCCAGCACAGGACCTAGAAAAGTTACATGTAAGTCGTGATTCCAATTCCTTTCTATTTAAAGAAACAACGAAAAAAAAAATCTTGGGAAGGCAAGGTAGAGGCAGTAAATATCACACTTTAGAAAAACACTGTAAAAGCTGTAATTCAACTGCAAACATTAGGTGGTGAATAAATTGTTATTGAAGTAGTTACTTGCTTTTTTAACCTAAATAGTGATTGTCATTTTGACGGCTTTCCTAAGTGTTCTGCTACTACGGTAAACCGTAGCGAGAAGTGCCTAAAATAGCTCTGCTCCCCCACTGCTCTGTGCTTTGTTTTTCTCTGCAATGGGCTGTGTGTGTGCACACTTACCTTGGTGTACCCTGCCAAAGCTGCACGTGCTCCACGTCACTTTGGAGGCCATCACCTGCCCTACAGGACTGCAGGCACCCTTCTGTTTCTCCCATGATAGAATCCATATGCTTCTCCTTTTGTTTTCATGGAGTGTTTCCCTTGGAGGGGCCCTGATGCTGCTTCATCCTTCAGCCTGCTGCCCCAAAAGGCTCTGTAAGCATCAGAAGTGTCTTCATTGCTACCTCCTGCTCCTTCCAGGTGGATCAATGCTTCACCTGAGTGTAGGAGGGTAAAGAGAGTTGTGCATAGATCTCCTAGGGACAGATGGAGGGGACTGCAGATCCCTTCCTACCTTCTCAGCTGGAGCAGTAGTCCCCTGTGCTTGTTGTGCTTTGGTATTTCACCCAGCATGGGGAGCAGCTTATGATCCTGTGCACGCATTCAATCCCTGATGCCACAATCCTCAATGCCTGAGTCTTCCTCTGAAACATTCCATAGCACAGCCTGGCATGGAATCAGTGGGGAGAAATTGGTTTGACCCTTTGCAGTTTGTCAGCAGTTCTAACCCTAATTCTGGTTTCTGAGCCAGAAGAAGCTTCTGGACCACTACAAGGATGGCATGGATGTGGTGGTCTGTGCTCTGTGGAGGGTGGGGCACCCCAGAGCTGACAAGTTTGGGAAAAGGCTTGCGCACAACTTAATTTCATTAATTTTTAAACCAAAACCAAATCTCTTTGTGGTTAATAGGTTTTTATCTTTGGGATGGTGTTATAGAGCAGCTTGGAGGTAACACAAAATTTTGGTTAACAGTGTGGCACTGTGCACATTATCACCCTTGTTTGTTCACTGCAGTAACAAATGCATATGATGCAGTTTAGTCAGAACAGGTCAGTGAAGTAGACCACTCCTTACTGGTCAGTTTTTCTTGAATGCTTACTAATACCATTTTTAATAGTTGGAACTGATCTGTATGTAATATTACTTCTAAAAAAAAAAAAAAAAAACCAATGTTTTGGATCCAAAGTATTTACATTAGAAATATACCTTTATTTGAAGTACTTTATTTGCTTATGTGACACTAAAAGATTTACTAAAAGAAGAAAAGTCTACTGCAAAAGGAGGATTGTGTTCTTTAATGCATATGGAAATTCAGTTTTTAGAGAGAGGAATTTTTTTTTTCTAGTGTGATGAGTATCAGCAAAAACAATGGTGAAGTCGTAGGCAGTGGAGAAAGTCTGGGTAGTAACAGAATTCACTGTCAAAGAGGCCTTACAAGGTGTGAGTTTGATTTTGTTTTCCAAAAAAGGGAGAGTGTTGCCATTTCCTTGAGGGTCTGGCATTCTCTGGTGCAGTTATTAATCAAATCCCCCTTAGCAAGAATTGTCTGACTACAGGAAAATTTTGGATCTGGCTTGAAATTTGTTTTTAGTGCTTGTCTTAAGGGAAGAAGATTTGAAAATATGAGTTGTAACAGCTAGGCAGGCAGAAAAAGCTTGTTTTTCATTAGTCCTACTTAGCACTATTCCCATGAGGTTTGGAAGCCTTATTCACAATTTTTTACAGGATTTTCTCATGATGTTTGAAAAGCTTATCATTAGGCATCTTGCAAATTCACTATTTAAAACACTTCCAGAGGAACTAACTTCAAAAATATCATCCTTGTTGGGGGACTTGAAAAAGCTGACAGAAATGGGAAAGACAAAACCTCTCTCATTCCAATAAGTGCATGGGAAGTTTAGTCTTGCTTTTTGTTGTGCTACAAATAATCAGATGTCTCCTTTTTGAGGAACAAAATCAGATCTGGGGACCAAATGAACTTGAAAACCAGTATGAGGATATAGGAGCTGTCATCAAATATGTACCTTTCCTTTTTCTTCCTTTCTTTCTTCTCTTTTAACTGTGGTTATGTGCTTCTGCTCAGCATCATTTTTAAAACATGGTGTGTACTCCAGCCCCTAGAAACCCATGCATCACCTCACAGCTGTTGGCTGGGATTGCACCCCTCGTGTGTGCAGATCCACGCCGGCACAGGTAGACATGAGGGCAAGCTGCCCGTTGCTTATTTGATTTCTCTGTTTCCCATTGTCTGGCTGGTTTTGATGACAGATTCTGCTAGTAACAATTACCTCATTATAGCAATTTCCATAGAAAGAAGCAGACTTTCACTTGTTAATTAGCCCTGCTGGAAAGAGCAGTTGCACAAGGTTGACCCAGCTGTAACAACTGCATTCTTCTTGTTTTTCCCAGGGTGCAGTGGGATAAATAAGTATGCCTTTCCCCTCTTCCATTTATATTTTGTTTCTATAATACTACTAGGATGCTGATGGATAAAATCTCCATAAAAATAGTACTTAGTGATGTGTGAGTTCAAAGCAGAATGCCCCTTGCTTGTTCTGACAGAGCACATTGCAAAACCCTGTTATGGTGCGTGTGCCAGGGTAGTAAAGAAAACCCCATTTCTCCAGGTTCTCTGGGAATGAATCCTGGGCAGGTTAGACTGAGTGTACTGTAATGTGGGAGTACAGCAGTCAGGGAGAAGCTGTGCTCTCTGCTGAGAGGCTCTCTCCATTTGTTATCCCAAACAGCCACGAATGGCAGAGAATGTACACAGCTCTGTCTTGGAGCAGCTGCTGGGGCAGGGCTGCTGGCACCCAAGCAGAGACAGGTGACTCTTCCTAGCAGTGTCCATACTCTGCTCACATTTCTCATTTTGTTTTACCCCTGTGTGATTTCCTTTAAAAGCAGCAAAAATAACATCCCAATCAATGTCCTTCTGCAGCTCATAAAAAGATCCTATTGGTTCTGCTTATCCAGTGTTGTGAATTCAGCAAGGGCCTGTAAGTGGTTTAAACAGGATAAAAAAATAAGGCAACCCAAAACTCAGAAAGTTCTGTCCAGAAATTTCATATTTGCTAGGTATGAGTTCTTCAGAGTATTTAAAAAAAATTTAAAGATTTCTTGAAATCTATACTAT
This sequence comes from Zonotrichia albicollis, assembly GCF_047830755.1. Lineage (NCBI taxonomy): Eukaryota > Metazoa > Chordata > Aves > Passeriformes > Passerellidae > Zonotrichia > Zonotrichia albicollis. The sequence goes on along the minus strand of NC_133821.1, from coordinate 111,985,054 downwards.
GCCTATCTCTAGGCAGATGTAAATAATGTAAAATTTTAAATATGCAGATATTGGTGGTTTAATGTCTGTCACCCGCCTACCACCACAGCCTGGGAAAAATGTAATTTTTTTTTAATCTACTCTTAAAGGTTAGATAACTTGACAGAATTCAGAAGCAACGCAGATTTCTGAAGGCAAAATTGTATCACTTTGTACATTGACTTACCAAACACCCCTATTCATCAGTAGCAAACCCTCTTCTCAAGTGCCAAGACCATACCTGAGGACATTGGCAGGTTTATCTTACTGCATGAGAGATGTGGCCATGTCTAAGTTTCACGATTTTTCTGGTACATTTTCCTGTTGGAGTGCTGTTTTCATAGGGGCAAAGCCACTTTCTTACTCATTTTACGGTACTGGCATATCAGGACTGTGTACCTCATGCCACCAGTGCATGGAGTATCTCCTGCCTCGGGGACCTTCATAACCTCCCATGGCATCCTGTCCATTGACCCCTGCCAGCAGCTCTGTGTCAGTCCCTCAATGTGATCAGGGGCTTCTCAGCACCATCAGTGCCTCTGTACCTCAGCCAGGCTGGTGGCCAGGGACAGCTTTTGATACAAACACATTGGTATATATATAAAGTCTATGATTTTTTAAATAAAATATGTATCTGGATAAATATATGTCCTGAACAGTGCTGGTGTGGCTTCAGGCAGGGTGCCACACGTGTGGGTGGTGAGCCAGGGTCCCTTTCTGGAGGTTTCTGCCCCAGACCCTGGTGCTGGAGGCATCCCCATCCAGGCACACACGGTGACTGCGGGCTGTGGGGCCGGGAGGAGCGCTCTGCTCGTGTTCAGCTGCTAACAGCAGCACAGGACAGCAGGGTTCGTTGCAGTGTAGTGTGCCACCCGAACCCGAGTTTCTCTGACACCTCTCGCCTCGCTGGCATTGACCACAGGTTTGTTTGTTCGTCACCCCAGCGGTGCCACGGGCTGCGTGGGCGCGCAGCATCATTGATCTGTTTACTTGGCGTTCCCCGCGTGGCCGCCGTGTTGTGGCGAGGACTTTTATTTTTTGCTGTGGCAGGTGACAGCGCGGGTGTGTGTGGTGTGTCAGCCCGAGGGACTGAGTCACAGCCCTCCCTCCACCCAGGGCCAGCAGCACTTCCCCTTTCCCGGCGGGCTGAGATGCCAGCCCATCTCCACAGGTCATCTTACCAGCCTGTACATAGCAATTTTTTTGTTTTTTACAGAAAAGCCTGAGAGACAGTGGCAGCCAGACCAACTTTCTCTGTAACCCAAACCAGTGAAAAGTAAAATCCATCTCACCACATCAGTTTTGTTTTCACTGCTGGCTCAACCTCTCCTCTCCCTCTGGCAGAGCCCTGCACAGTCATTCAGTGCCCGGCTTGGGGGTGGTGTGGTTGTTAGCTCAGTGGTGTATGACCCATTTATTTTCATAATGCTTAGATACCCGCGCTCCTGCGGCGTTCGGCACGCAGGTCCTGCGACCTGAATCCTGGGCAGAAAAGCGCGCACCTGACTGCAGCGGCGTGCCTGGGGAGCAGCGGCTCTGCCCCAGCCTTGTCGGGAGCTGCAGGAAGCTGGTGTGCATTGGGTCTAGCAGGCAATTGATGAGCAAAGACAGGTAAAGGTGCATTTTTCTGGAGCCAGCACTTTGTCTTCGATCATTTCGTTCAGTATTGATTGCTAGCTGGTGGGACATGCTTCCTGTTACGATGTACAAAGAGCAGAGACGTAAAAGCGCAGTATTGGATCGTTCTCTCGCTATAATAACCTGCACTTTCCGCGACAGCAAGATGATTAATGGCACGAGATTGCTCACTCTCAATATCTCCAGACATGGCATCACCCTCGTGTTGGGTCTGGTCTTAAGATGGATCTTTTTTCCTTTATTTCTTTTTGACTCAGTTAGTTGAATTCGTTTTCTGTGGGTTTTCAGATGATAATTAGGTTTATGCTTGTGTTACTTTCTGTAAATGGAAAGAATCAGGCGCAGGACACACTGGAGAGTAAACTGGCATCACAGTAGACCTGAGAGTTTTAGGTACAAAATTAAAGAGTAATTTGCAAAGTGACTTGAAGCAAAGTGGATTTAAACACAATGAAATCATCCTTGACAGCAATTTGTTTGAAGTTCTTCTACTGTTATGAGTGTGAAGGGATTTTTTTCTTTTTAATTGCCAGTTTCTGGGTAGTGTATTCAGCATAATTTCTCACAGGTAAGTGAAGCATTAACTCCTTGTACCTCAGTATTTTGGGCAGTGTGGGAAGAAACTGAGAGTTAGGGGGAAGCACCTTCTCTACTTCATCATTTGAAAATCAGTCAGTGGTCAGCTAGCTTAGAGAAAGGCTTTACCAGGGACACTGGTGCTGGGAAAAATGTATGAAAATCCAGCAGAATCCTGGACAGTAGATAAGCACAGCATGTGAACAGTTGTCTTCAGTGTTTCACAGAATATAATGGCACTCTAGATATAAACTGGAAAAAAAAGTAACAGCAATTAGCTAGTTTGCATTCCTTGTTCAGATGAGCCATGAGTTTTGGGGCTTTTACATTTATATACTTTTGCTGTAGGTGTTGGAAGTGTGGGTGGCCACGAAAAAGCAGTGGTTACAATAAGATTTTCCGTTTATTGCCCTTTGTGTACGACTAAAAATAAGATTCAAATGCTTCAGCATTTGTGGAGCAAGCATAATATTTCTCTGAGATCTGATGACTGGCTTGCCTGCAGCTTCAGCTCTGTCTGGTGGGTGAGTCCTAGGTTTTAATGCTTGTAAATGGGTCTGTGTTGGAAGGAGACTCAGAGCTTACTTGCAGTGTGGTCTGGCTGTGTTAATTCATCAACTTCTTACTGGAAAAAAAAAAAAGAAAAAGTAGTTAGGCTTAGTACATAAGTTAAAGGTGGTGATGAAAGAATTTTGGAAGCAGAATTGTTCTGCTGTCTGGAAAAAGCAGCTTTGGAGAGGACTGAAAGATCTTTAAAGTCAAAACTTTCAAAACTTCAGTGGTGTACCTTGAATTGTTGATCCAGAACTTCATCTTCTGGCAAAGAAAAAGCGAAGCAGAGAAGAAAGAAAGGAAATCTATATAAATCTGCTGAGCTGGAGAAACAAATTCTCAGGGTTAACTTTTGGCAAATAAAATCCTTTTGGTTTGCTTTTTAAGGATAACTGTTGAAATACGCTATGTGATGCTTTTCCATGTAGTTGCACTGGTTAGGAATCCACTAAACCAGTTGTGGTATCTTGAACTACTAAAGTGTTCTGACCACATTGATTGATAGGTCAGCTCGTGGTCAAGAGAAATATTCAAGAGAGATGTCAGTTTATGCAGGGAAATTTGTAGCTTCATGGTGTCAGCTTTGGTGCTGTCCCAGCTTTGCTCATTAGTAGCTGTGGCATTTCCAGAGAATGAGTGTGCCTGTGCATGTCAGGCTTCTCGGTCTGATGTCATTCTTGATGGATGAGAGGAGAGAGCATCCATTCAAGAGCTGCAGGACCCAAGGTAGAGGTTAAAAACTTGCTCTCTGCTGTGTGGCAGCTTAAGCATCTCTGCTTTCTTGTCACTTTGTGACCTTCCCAGCTTTGCCAGGCTTTGCAGGGCAGCAGAGGTGTTGGTCTTGAGAACTGGGCTGTTTAAGACAATAGGTTTTCACTCTGACTAACACCACGTGGTGCGAAGGATGTGAGGTCCTGGAGGCACTTGGAGGTACACGTGCTTGTTCGATGGACTAGTCACGCTGTCAATGGTGAGTCTTTCATTAGACAACATGAAATCCCTTTAAATTAGCTTGGTGTAGTCCTCCCTCTCCTCCTAGGAGAGCTCAGTGCCTGTCATTGCTACCTTACTTTTGCCTTTTTGCTGAAATGCTCCTTTCTGCTTTTGCATTTGTGCCTGCTCATTGAACCGGCTCTTGCCCTGTTATGAAGTACAAATGTTAAGAGAGCTGAGGCAGTAATCAAGCCTTGAAGTATTCAAGATGGGAACGGGCAAAACTTCAGCAATAATTAGTTTCCCCCACAGTGGTTGCTGCAGGGAATTACCTCTGTTACAATCACCTGCATGTCTTAGTCCTCTAGGTGCCCAGATGCCGGCAAGGGGCGTAATCATTTGCTGTAATATTCTTCTGTGGAATTTTCCCTTTTTCAGTATAGTTGTAGAGGTGGTTTTTTTCTCCCCACCCACCCTTCTCTTTCTACTGCTGTGTCTGCTGCAGGTAAGTTCAAGCCTGATGGCTTTGAAGATAATGACAGGAGAGAGTGCACCGTGTGCGTCATGTGGCAGCGGCACTCCCGCACCGATTGCTGCTGCTGCGCTTTCCAGCAGGGTGAGACACGCTGGGCTCTTCCAGGGGTATCACCACACAGGCTATTTTTAGAGATGGCACATTGGGTGCATTGTGCAACCATCAGTACCCACTGCTGTGCTCTTCATTTTTTCCCTTGTATGGTGATGAGGTTTTTAAGGTGTTTGCCTTTCTCTTGAAGAGGTAGTAGGATCTCTTTTTGATTTTTTTAACTACTTGTAGAGGTACTCTGGGGAATCTGTGACATTATATTTTCTGTACACAGTTTGAAGGGAACAGTCCTGCATGTAGCCACTAAATTAGGATTAGTGCAAGTGACACAAACAATGTGGTTGTGATTTTCAGCTAAAGAGCTCTAACAACCTCTTGGGTTGCAGAGCAGAACTGCTACCTTGGGAAACCCCCAGCTTGTTTTTGGCTTTTTTTTGTAACTTTACCGCAGAAAACAAGCTGTAGTCAGGCATTTTTACAGTTGTCATAAACTCTTTCTGTGGCTCTCATCGTCTGGAGTCCCTTGAACAGCCACCTCGTGCTATACTGTGAGACAGTGACAGCAGCAGACGCTTTGGGATGTGGTGCAGCCTCACAGTGGGAGCAGAGCTGGACACAAAAGTTGACTGGTGGCTTCTGTCCATCGCTGCTGGAGCAGCAGGGCTGGCCAGTAACAGGCTGCTTATCACAGTGCTCAAATAATGCAGAAACATTAGCAATGGAGATTTGCTGTAATGGTGTATTTTAAGTGCGTCTCTGCTCTGCCAGCTTCACTTTTAATGCACTCGGCTAAGGAATGCTTTGGAGGTTGCTGCTAATGGATGGATCTCTCAGAAAATTGGAATTTTGAAATAAGATTGACACTTTGGAGTGAGAAATATAAATCTAATGAGAGTATTTCAGCAGAGGTTTGTAATTAGGGATGAATGGAGGGAATTTGTACGCACAGTCTGCAGAAGGGCACAATGGAAGGTGAAATTGCACCCTCTGTGCTGAATGAGGGATGAAAGCCAATGTATCAGTGTCATGGCATGACAGTGTAGAGTATAAATGATACTGTCACTGAGTGCTGCAGAAGGTATCAAGGGAATTCCACTCCAGTAAATTACATTACTTAGACAGACCTGAAGGCATTGTGTCTGAATGATTGGAGGGAAAAAAGGTTGTCAGCACAAAGCAGAAGATATTATAGAACAACTGGCTGCAGGCTTGGAAAGCAGTTTTTTTCTGATGTTTACCATGCAAAGCTTTTCAGATGCTGTTTAAATTTCTTTTTTGGTTAAATTACGAATGTATTGATGAAGCAAAAGTATTTTTTGAGGTGGTGCTTGGAGTGGACACCAGCCTGCAGCAAAAGGTGTGAGCATGCCCAGCTCCCATTTTTTCATTAGGAATTGAGACTTCTTTGAACTTGAGAAAAATCTAGTCGTGTGTTCCCAGCTCAGGCAGTGTTTTTTAATGCATTGCTTCGTTTCACTGAGGACTTCCTTTTTGGCCTGGCTTTTGCCTGTGGGGTAATTCTAGCATAGATTTGTAGAGAGAGATGGGTTGTTATTGTTCTCAGTAGCAGTGAAGGGCTGGACTGTGGTGAGGAGCAGCAGGTCATGGGACACAAACTTTAAGGTCTCCTTTAGAGGCATGGTGAGGTCCATGATGTGGGCACGTAGAAGCGTGATGTCATGGTGACAATGCAGCAAAAATCCCAACTCACCCTTTCAGCCTGCGTGCACTAATGTAACACAGTGTGTTCCTGACACTGTTCTGCTTTTTGCCCACCAAACCCCAGTGCTAAGGCCAGTCCCAGCCACAGGGATGGTGTTGAGTAGAATAGTTATTTCTCACAATTTTACTCTCTATAAGAATGTACTGCATCCACCCGCACAGGGACAGTACCTTAGAGATGGGTTTAACTGCTTCTCTGTCTCTGACCTCACACACAGACAACACCTACAAGCTCCTGTAATTTCCTAATTTGCTCATGGGTGAGACAGCCCAGCTCCCACAGTTCTCCCAAACTGCTGCTTGATGATTAAACATCTGTTCCCCGAAGATGCTGCATTTCATCCTGTGGTACATAATAAGCTCTGCTTATCTTGGGGCTTCTTGTAAAACTTCAGCAGTCTTTGTCCTTCTTAAAAATGTACTTTCCCACTTGTCTACTCATAAAAAACAACACTGAAAGTACATGCTATAAGTAATGATAAGGGAGCAGGCTCTGTTCCTCCTTTCCAAAGTTGATTTTTGGCAAAGCCCACACAAGGCAGGAACATGGACATGCAGCACAGTTTTAGCAGTCCATAGAACAGGCTTCTTCTCATGGGAATGGTGATTCAAGTTGTGGGAGCATTAACTAGGAAATATGGCCAAACTGAAGGGTGCTGACTCTAGGAAGGCAGCAGTTCAAATGCTCCCATGGGAAGACTTCAGCCCCTACAATCTGTAGCTGGAAACCAAAGCATCAAACCCACAGGCTGTGTGGAAAAGCAGTCAGGCATCTGTGGAAAAGAAGTTGCCCTGTGTGGGATGGGATTCAATAGTAGAGCAATTTACCCTACTGATGGGTCCTGATCATGGCCAGAGGTGAGTGGGAGGAAGCAAAGTGCAATTTCTGTCTATACTTCCTGCATTACAACTGGGTTGGAGTGTAGGACTCTATCTGCCTGTCTGGATAAAAAAGAGATTTCAGATATTAGAGGTGTAAAGTTTGTCCTTAGACCATCATTGTCAGGGGAAACAACTATGCCTGCTTGAGCACCTGTTCATAGTAGGAGTAAAAATCTGCTGTCACTCACTTCCCCTGTGGTATTTTGTGTCAAAAGCTGGCATTTTAACACATGGGATGTGGTGCAGCCTCACAGTGGGAGCAGAGCTGGACTGGGTTTTTGCATGTTGGGAAAGCAAATGCTTTTTTCTTCTATTTAGTGTCATTTCTCTGGTCATGATCAAGCTGTGTTTTCAAAATGCGGTTCTCTGTAGTCATCCATTAATCCACAGAAAGTCCATTAATTCTCACAGACCTAACTACTCATATGAGGCCATTTTGCTCTTCCCGTGCTTGGTCCTGCAGCACGAATGCCTATAACCAGCACCTGTGAAGTCACCAGGGCCACTCGGGGGAGTGATAGGTGCAAAACTGGAATTTAAATGCTGCAAAGTTGTGTGATTGCAAGAGTGGGCTGAAGCAGGAGAAGGAATGACCAAACTATGCCTTAGGGAAGAGTGGGAGACTAACCAGTATTGCTTTAACTGAGAGAGATATTGAGCCTGCTCAGTCAGATCAGTATCCCCTGGCAAATGAATTTTGTTGTGTAAATGGCTCCCTGTGGTCCCAGAAGACTATCACTATCTCTTCTTATCTTGTACAGTGGATTTCTAAATAATCACTCTAGGTGCAGGAAAGCTGCGGTTTAGTAAGTGTAGCTTGCTAACGAGTCAGTGGTTTAATCTTCATTCTCACTCCTCATGCTTTTGATAACACCGGGCTATAAAGTTTGACATTGTAGAGTCTTCTCAATAAATTCTGATTTGCTTGCCAAAAAATCAGACTATTATTTTCAATTCCCCTCTTATCATTAATGTTATTAAACTGACGATTGATGTGTAAAAACTGCCATTTACATGAAGTTCACAAAACTGCAATAAAAGACACTTTTGTTCTGACTTGGTAAGGAGAGAGAAAAAAAAAGCAGCTAAATAATGCTAGTTTTAACAGCAGAGATGTTCATATAAAGACATGTTCTGAACAATAAGATCGTTTATCCATGTATGACATAAATACATCGGAATTTAAATTATGAGAGATCTTGTGAAATGCAGCAAAATGCACACCACTGAAGTTTCCCTTCTCTAAAGCCCTGTTCTCAGGGAAAAGCAGCTTTACTTTTGCTTTGAAAATCCATTATCATAAGCCTTTTTTAAAAAAACGTTTGTCGTAGTGCAATATTAAAGCAATTTTATACCCTAAGAGCAGTTCTTTCGTAAGGTAAAATGCAATCCCATGTGTGTATGTAATTGCGGTTTATAATACTTCTCACAGCCCTAATTTTCCCAAAATTAAGAAAACCACTACCCTTTTTAGGCTTTCCTTTTCCTAATTGTTTCTTGTTCTCCCTGTCTTTCTTCCACAAAATATTCTTTTTTTAAAATCCCTGCTCAGGAGGGGAAAAAAAAAAAGACACAGAACACTCTCTGGATTCATTGCAAAACACTGCTTGAAGGAAGCATTTTAAGAGTTTAGGTTAAAAAGTTTCTGCTTCTTTCAAACTACATGGGTGACACTGCTATTTTGGGAGACCATACCATCTGCTTGTTAACCAAAAAGCAGGGAAGATATTCCTAGTTCTAGTATAGGTTTTTGGGTTGATTCCACATAAAATTCCCAACTGATCTCCGTTTGTGTTTGCCCCCTCTATAAGCTAAGGAGAACAAGGCCAATCATCTCTTCCGCCGTCACAGCTCCCAAGGTGAAGATGCTCAGCTTGTGGTCCTGAGTAAGACATGGTTGTTCACAACAGGAACAATCCATTGAGATCTGTCAGGTCCCTAATTCTTCCCTGCAGGTGTTCATGTCACAAAAGCTGTGGCAAGGAGTAAAAGAGCAATATAGTGCTCAGCTCCTGATGTGCCACAGGTGACTGCTACCTGTGGATGAAGAAGGAGGTGTTTGGGAGAGGCTTGGTTGGGTTCTGTTGGAGGAGCTGAGTTTTTGTTTGTGTTTGAGAAAGAAAGGGGGAGGACACATTTTCTGGGGTTTGCTTGCTTTTTGGGGGGGAAGAAAGGCAGAAGGGCAAGGTTTCCTGGCCCACTGATCAGCCATCTGCCAAGTAGTGCAGGTGGAAAAAGTGCAGGAGCTCGAGGGGACAGTAAGATTGTCCTTCCCTAGGTGGGGAGGAATGGCAGGACTTGCAGTGCAGATGGATTCAAGGAAAAGGTCGACATGAGTAGGAGCAAGGTGGAGTCTATGTATTTTGTCTTGTGAGTCTGTGGAAAATAGCAAAGCAGAGCATGAAAATGTGAGAAGACATTACTGTGGTCCTCCACAGGTGATGAAGACATTTGTCTGAGACAGGAGAGATTTAAGTCTATATTATATTGCTGGAGTATCTGCAAATACATATGTATCATCATTACAGTATCTTCCTGACTGGCAAAATGTTTCATCCAATCTCTGTTGACAGAAAAGATTGCCTACTGATAATTGCTTTGCTTAAGTGTCTGATAATATGCCAGAAATGAGAGCATTCTCTGTTAGGTCATCTTTAATTATGCATGTACCACCTGTCAGCTTTAAATTTGGAGAAGATTAGTTTTCTCATTGGATTTAGAGTAGGGAAGAGAGCCTTCAACAAGAGGACTAGGCTGTTGCAAACAGTGTCTATGGGGGAGTTTCACAGGCAGTCTCCTCATCATCCCCAGTCATGGATACCGCTGTTGGCACATGCGGAAATATTTGAAATATTGCCTAGGCTTGCTGCCGTAGTGATGGGTTTCACAGGAAGAGGATTTCAGACCATCTGTTGCGTTTTCAAGTTTTCATCTTTCCCCATACCAAAGGGAGAGGGAGTGCTGAGGTGGGGGAGGACACGTGGCAAGTCGTGGCTCCTTTGGCAGTGCTGGGGGGAAATCCCCCCCAACAGCCATGTAAGGGGGTCATTCAGTTGCCACTGGTGAAAGCACATAATAAAACTGGTCAGGCCAGTACAGACACCCCAAGTTAATAGGAAATAAAGGGCTCAAAAGACTGAAAAATTATGAGGATGAGTGCTTTGCAGAAAACCCTTACAGGGAGAAATGGTAAATATCTCTGAGGATATTAAATTAACAAGGTTACCATTACCAAACCTACTTAGGATATTAAAAATTATATTGGAGAATAAATTTATCTTTTTTCACAGTGGGAGGCCATAATTGTTTGGGAATAGTTGAAGGGATTTTCAGTCCATGGGAGAATGCTAGCTGTTTATTTGGTACAGTAATAGATTTTAGGAATCTCCTTGGTTTTCTGGTCTCCTTTACTCCAAGGCCACTGTGGTTGATTGTTCTCTGAAATGCATCATTTGCACCAGAAAACAGAAAAGGTCTTTGTTAAGCTTCTCACTAGCTTTTGGCAGAAGAGAACATCACTTGAACTGTCAAGCACTGCTCCTGCTGCTCCTTGCCTATGTATCTGAGTGGCCAGTGCTTCCCCCTCTCTGCGATTTTGGTTTTCCAGCTTCTGTCATCACTGCCTCAGCCTCCTGGAAAGAATTCCTCTGTTACACTGGTTAGCTGACGCTGATCGTTTTTCCTGGTAATACCTTCAGCCAGAGCTATTTCTGAAAATCTGGGATTTGGAACAGTAGGTCAATTTGTAAAACAACGAGCGAAGAGGGACAGATGGCTGTGGATACGAGAGCATGTTTCTGTTCATCTCCATTTGGCTTCTGCTGATGCTTCGTTGTTGCGCGAGCGTTTGAGGCTGTTGCTTCGCGTTGGTTAAGTGCTTGTTGCTCCTTTGCTTGAAAGACTGGCCTGTGGCACTTGTCATGTCCCCCCCTCTGCTCCAGTGGGGCTCCAGGGCAGGCTGCCACTGCAGAAGCTTGCAGTGCCTTTGCACCCAAGGACATGGAAAGGGTTTGCAAGACAAGTGGACTTTCTGCTCAGAAATCTGGCTGTGTTTCTCTTGACTTTTTCTCTCAGGAGGTGCACTGGGCAAGGCCTTCCTGATGGTTCCTTTGCTCAGGGTAAGGTTGCTTTATTATTCCTGTGTAAATGATTACAACTTCTCCATGGTGTGTTGTGCTGCTGGGTTTTGCTCAGTTCTTAGGCAGATTCTGATTGATTCAGACTTACTTGCTCTGTCTCTCTGAGTAGTGGTGCCAGTAGCATCACCTTGATGTAGCTGAATTTTGCAGACCTGAAATGGAAAAACGTGGGGGTGTGCCACAACCCTTTTTTCCTTGTTCATGATTCATTCAGCCCCTTCCTTCCACCCTCCTATTTCATGCTAGAGGGCTCTCCAATCTTGCAGTGGTCACTGGAAGACATCTCTTTTGTACAGGCTCCTTCATTAAATACAAGGGTGCATCCCAGTATCCTGCTACTGCTGAGCTGTGCAGCACCTCTGGGCACTGCAGGAGATGTCCTGTTCACTGCTCTGAGGAACAGGCATACTTAACTGAATGTAGTACTTTTCTTTTGTCTCCGGAAAAAGGAACAACTAGATAAGATTTATAAATACCCACAAGAATTGAAATGAATGAAGAATGAATCCTTACTTCAAACCCTCTGAGCTCTTTTGGCTTGACAGGTATGGCATAGTCCTCAGAGTGTGGCTGCTACTGGGGGCTCTTCCTTGTCCTGTATTTTAGAAATGATTGCTTAAATTACCTAGAGCAGCTTTTCTGGAAAACCTTCCTATTCTCAAACTTGGGATGTCCTATCTAATGACTACTTCCCTCTTTTCTCTCCTGGACTACTCTTCACTGGATCTTGTCCACTGCCTTAGTCACAGGAGGAGCTTTAGCTATCCTCTCCATTTCTCACAGGGACACTCATTTAACAGTTCTCTTATAACCTTTGGTGTGTTGCTGTTTTTAGGTTTCACATGTTTTCTCTCCCTTTTTACCCTTTTAGAAGCACTACAATAAAACTCTTCACATATCAGATTTAGTATCTGTTACAGCAGAGACTTCCTACAGGATTCATACTTTTCCTTGCTTGATAGTGAAGCTGGTGAAATTCCGAGTGATGTGTTTACATTGAGCTATCTGACTGTATACACTGCTAATTTTAAGAGGAAGGGGAACTCTTCTTGGGATAATTAGTTTTGCCATGTTTATAGACACAAGCATGTTTTTCTTGACTCTGAGGCGGCTGCTGACAGCTGGTATTACAAGAGTTCACTGGGAGTCTCATGGTCCATGTGTCCTTATGTATACACAGCACAGACACGATGAAGCCAGGGAGAGATAATGAAGGCAGTGATGCTAAACCCTCTAGCAAGTGCCCAGTAGTGAAGCGTTTGAACAGCCAACGTGAGCCAAATTTCAGCTCCTGTCTAGGCTGTAATGATCAGGAAAATCACCTTGTCCTTTAATAGATTTTACCAATCTATTGATGGTAATTGGTTTAGCAGCCAAGTCAGGGGAATAATTTCTTCTTACTGCCCCGGCAGTGGCAGCACAAGCTCCTAAACCAGGGGATTTGTCTGTGGCCCACGAGCACATGAGGGTGGTGCTGCATGTCCCTTCATGCCTTTCTGAGCTGTAGGGGCAGGGCAGTGTGTGGGTCAGGCAAGTGCCACCATCAGATTTTGTGGCCTTTCCACTGCAAGCCTGTTGACAACACAGAGCTGAAGATCGACGGTAAATATGCAGAACCTTCTCGAAAAGTTCAAGTGTGCAATCAGAGCGCACCAAGTGGCTGCTTTTACACTTTGGTTACAGAGTGGTTCTGGAGGGATTTCAAGGAAACCTCTTTGTAGCAGGAAGCTGCTGCTCTAGGCAGCTCATTCGATGAAGGAGCTGTGCCTGCTGCACCTGGTGCCTCCTTCCCTGGGCTGCTTAATAAACACATGAGTGCGGCCATTATCAGCCAAGCTCTTTTTCTCTCACCTGTGCTAATGTGCTGCTATTTTATGTCACATCAAGTGAGGAGGGAAAGTGGTGATATGAAGCCATTCCTCCCATTCCTTAAATAGGATTGATGACCACAGCTTAACAGCATTCCAAGAAAAAGCATTTGATTGAAAGTGGCCAGAGCTTCCCCTGAGATGCTGAATAAGGATAAGGATGTTCATCCTGGTAATAACTTGCCTTTGCCATTTTCAGAGCAGGCATTCCTATTGCAAATGCTGCATTAGCTTGCTGCAGTTAAATGTGCACACACATGTCTAAAGGTACCTCTTTGATTTTCCTCCTCTGCCTCCCCCCATCTCCCACACAGGCCCAAGGGAGCCCCACTGGCTCATCGACAGCTCCATCTCGAGGTGGTTCCTCCAGCAGCCCTGCTTGCTGCCCTTTGGTCCCCCTTCAGCCATGGGGGGGTCTGCTGTGCTCTGCTGTGCAGGAGCATCAGTGAGCTTTCTGCACACCGTGAGCTGGAATTCCCTCTGGGCCCCTGCAATGAATATTGCAAAAAACTGTGCTGAGCAGGGGAGGGCATTGTGCTTTTATGTGCCATGGCTTGCCAGTTTGAATCACATCTGTTGTGTTGCAGAGGGGAATGTTGCTTTGGTTGCAGTGGGTTACTGGAGTACTAGCAAGTCTCATTTGTAAGGGGTCCTGGGCTTAAGTCTCATCTCATCTGTCACCAAGACAAGGAATCTACTCTGACAACTTCTGCAAATGCTGGTTTCACTTTTGTTTACTTATTTTCCAGCCATGTTCTTTGTTTCTGAAATGGTGTTTACATACCGTGGGGTTTTTTTGATGCAAATCAATTAGTTTTAATTTCTTTCTCAACTGCCTGATTTTTATCCCATTTCTTCACCACCATCCTGTTATTAATTCACATTATTATGAGATGTGATATCCCTCCCTGGTTAGCAAAATGTTAGAATAGCTGTTGGCAGCTTCTGAAAGGGTAATTAGCAAATAGGAATTACCCAAAGATGTGCGCACTAGCCTAAGTAGGCATTTTCCAGCTGTTTGCAAGTTCAGAGACTCATAGGCACTTTCTTGGGCTCTAACACAAGATTAATTACTTGCTACACAAAAGAACATTTACTAAAATGTGGTGTGCAATCCAGACTACTGTGTTTTGTTCCTTAAATTGGAAGTGGACATCTTTGTCAGAAAGAACAGGATTTTTACAGTGCTTGGTAGTCCTGTTTCTGAGGAGCTGAGCCTCTTTGTTACAAAGGGATGTCACACTCAAATCAGAATGGTGAGAGCTGCCTAAGGAAGTGCTGGGGGCTCGGTAGCTGAGTCCTGGCACTGCAGGGTGTAGCTGTTCCTGCCTGGGCACAGCTAGGTGCCAGTGCCTTTGTGCTGAGTGCTGAGCCAGGAGCCCCAGCTCCTGAGCCATCCCAATCTGGCCCAGGACATCCTAATTTCCTTTCTTTCTGATGTGCAGGAATTGCTGTTCACCAGGCTTTCTTTAGAAAGCCATTTACACTGCTCTGCCTCGTTTTGCATGAAGAAGCCCTCGTAAATCAAATACAGCCACACAGCTGTGCTAAAGGTCTCCTTTTTATCCACGGGCAGCTACTGCCAGCCTGCTTTTATTTCTCCTCATTCCTATTCTGTTGTTCCTTCAGGATCAGCCTGAGGGCAGTTGTATTTTTGTTTGTTCCCTGCAGTAATAAGGTAGTTGATCCCTGGTGGTGCAATGGAGAGAGGGGGCAGGCAGAGGGGAAGTGCATGGCTGGTGTATTTGGACTGCTTGACAGTTTTATTTTAAGCTCAGGATCTTGTTGCCACATCCCATAGCCTCTTCTGTTCTCTGCCTTTTTGCTTGACATCTCTTGTGCCTAATTCTCTAATCAGCTGGATTGTCATCTCTTGGCACCATGTCCTCACCCAATCTCTAGCCTCTCACCAGTGATTACCTCTCCCCTCTCATCTCTTCTCCACTCTGACACTTCTCCCTGTTTGCTTCTCTGAGTGCCTGTGACTTTTCTCTCTCCTCACCTCCCAGCATCATCCCACCTCCCAGAGGGAGAACAGACAATTTCTGCAAATCTTCTTTCTCGGCATTGCCTTCATTCCCACTGCTCCTTCAAGCTCCTTGGCAGTCATTCCCTTCTCTGTTCTGGGCAGTGAAACATCTCTCTCTCTGCTGCCTGTGCCCTCTTTTCTGCTCCCTCCCAACAGCCCTACATACTCGCTGTAGGATGCGATGCTTTTTTTCAGCTTCTTCAGTTCCTTTTTTTTCACTAAAAACAGTGGACAATAGCCACTCTTTCTCACAATCCATTTCCCTGTTCTTACTCCAGCCCCTCTGCCTCTCTGGAAGCAATGGAGCTGGGACTGGGCTCCTGCCCCCTTACTACAGACCTTTCTCCCTGGAAGCTTCTCCAGCCATCCCTCCTCTGCCTTTCCTTCCGAGCTGCTCTTGATCCATGAGCTCTTGATCCACTAGCCTCTTCAGCAGCCTCTGTCTCCAAGGTAACCCTGCTCCTTTCCCTCCTTTTTTCTTGAACCCTTCCACACATCCATAATAACACGATTCTTAGTGTCCTTGTGGATGTTGCTCCTGGCTCTTCCCCATGCTTTCAACTTTTCACCATTCCCTCTGGATTTTCCCATTTTAGAGGTTTTTTTTCACATCTCTCTTCTATTATTACTAAAAACATTTGCACAAACATCTTTTTCAGGATTTTAATTTCACCTGTTTCTCTTGCTCTTTCTGGAAAAATTCTTGCCACATGTAGCAGAGAAGAATGCATGTGTGCATATGTACTTCAGGTGAGAGACGTGTGGAATAATGGCCAAAAATAATACTGAGACACCTAACTTCTACAGTAAAAGGAGCATTTCTTCCTTCATATAAGGATGGGTTGCTCTGTTGATAGGACTCTTAATTAAGAGACATGTCATTTTTAAATGTTTGAAAAACTTGTGCCAGATTACGTGAGACACAGAAAGACAATAATGCATATTTTTAAGAGATAGTAATTAAACATTGTGCATATGTGTGTGCATGTATATAGATATATGTATATATGTGGGGATATATATGTACATATAGATGTATGGTTATAAATATATTACTGTAGGCACACGAACCTATGTGTCTGCTTTTAAGACACTATATGTGAGAAGGGAAAGCTGTGATGGAATAGCATCATACCATTCATAATCCAGTGGTGGCTGTCCTGTATTTCATCAAGCAACAGGTATTTATTTAAAGCATTTTAACATTCCCTTGGGCATATAATCAAACTGTGTCTTACTCGCACTTTAAATTCTTGAGGTAATGGCATGAATCTGTGGATAGACTTACCTGATCTTGACCTCTGATAAATATGAATTAACTGAGCCTACAAGACTCCAATCATCATAATGGCAAAATCTTCATTTAGTCTGATAGCTCAAAATTGTCTCTTCCTTTCCTGAAGCTATGTCTCTATGTGGTCAAGTTTGTCTAAAAAGACTGGATTGGGTCCTGCATAAAAATGTTTGCATTCTTATAACAGTCCAAGAAACAAACTTCATTGATTTAGTTAGAAAGACTTTGGAGTGATTTTCTAATTAATTAATTTTTTTATTGCAGATTGCAGTATAGGTTAGGTACATTTAGGATAGGCAGAAGTTGAGGGGGAAGAAGTAAGAAAAAAAGCATGCTTGCTTTTACATTGAGGACTGTTCTCTTTTACATGAGACAAACTCCCTGGCAAGCACTGGAGTTTACCATGTAGGCTGGTCTCCTTTTTAGCACAAAAATTGCTGTAGGGGTTTGCAGGCACAGAGAAGTATTGATTGTTTCCTAGCACGCTGTTTGTATTACATATTTCAGTTAATAATTTGTAATGCTTTTAGATTAGTTTCGTTTGAAATACTAATCAATGAGCTTTATAGATCTCCCGCTTTATACATAAACATGCCAGTCTCCTGTGGAGCAAGAGAGTTTTATTTTATCCTGGATTGTCTATACTATATAATTATTAATCTGTAGTTTAATCTCCTTGTCCTCATGCTTTTATGGCTTGATCCCGCTTGTTGCAAGAGATCTCAAATCTAATTAAAGGGCATAGATTAATGGCACTCAACACCCTCAAAAGTAAGTGCTGGAATGTGTCAGCTATGTCTTGTTGCATGAAGACCTCCTGATGCCTCTTACTCTACGTGTGCAGCAGAAACAGGACTGGCTGCCTTGTGTCTTGCAATTTCACTCTATGAAATTTCACTCTATGAAGTCCTATTTTGAACCATAGTAGGTTTTCCAGACTTGAGGTGTACAGAGTCAAAGTTTTCTTGCTGTGATGTTCTCCCAGACAGTTGCTGGAAAACCACCACCAAAGTGTTTCAGCTGAGGGGGAAAGAAAAAGAAAAATAAAGCTTGAAATTATGTGTTGATTTCCCAATGTTCAGCATTTTTTGAGCTCTTCTAAAGCTCTGGTGCCCTCATGCTGTGGAGCAAAATCATGAGATCTCAGCTGGAGAGTGGGCTGGGGGAGACATTGCAGCCATTGCTGGAAATACAGCTGACCAACAAGAAATTTTGCTAAGGGAATTCCAGGGCAGCTAGTGGCTTCTACTCAATTCTCCTCAAAGGTTGGGTTTCTAACAAAACAGGGGGACCTGTGCTCTGCTTGCTCCATCATCTGTGTTTGGTGTGGTGTTGCAAACTGCTCGGGTGGGATTTTGCAGACCAGTGATGGTCAGCCAGTTCTGCTTGGGAAGCAGGAATCTCCTGGCTCCTACCCTTATCCTCACCCTCGTGAGCTCAGGGGTCAGGTTACACAGTGGCACCTTCAGTTTGTTTAAAGCAAGGAAATTATGCACAAAAGCTGTTAAAAGAATATAAGGTTGTCAAGTCAAGTGAGAAATGTTATAACATCGCCTGCTCAGCCTTCAATTGAATCCTGCGTGCATGCAAATTTGACAGTCTTTAATTGCATGTCTCCAAGATCTGTGGAGAATATAGCTTCTCAATTCATATCAGAAAAATCATACAGACTTTTTTCTTCTCTGTAAAAAAGAAAACATTCTCTCTTAAAGATTGTCCAGCTGTAGGTTTGGGTGTACATTTCCATCAGCCAGGCAAAGCTTCCACAGGTCACAGCTGCCAAAACACAGCCCTGAGCAAACCTGCCATGGTCCTGAAGGTAGTGTGGCAGTGGTGATTGCCGCTATGCAGACAAGGACCTCACTAATTCCTTTTGTGTTGTCCTCAGATATGGTACAGCCAAGGTGTCCTGGAGTGTCTGTCCCCTAGTGAATGGAGAGGAAAGGGAGAATTAGCCGCAGGTGGCACTCGCCATGCTGCTGAGGGTGGACAAGGCTTGGGATTTTGTGGTTTCCGAGCTATGGTCTGCAGAGACCGTGGGGAATGTCTGATTTTGGTGGCCTCTTTCTCTACCTACATTACATTGCCCTTGAAGATGAATGAGCAGACAGGGGCTGTAAATAACCATAGAGGGAGAGAGTGACAGCAGTGAATACCCAACCACATAAACCAGCCTTACGTAAGTCTGGTGTAACTCTAAACCAGTGTGTGTAAGTCCAAACCATAAGGATTGCACAAGAATCACTTTGTTTGACATTTTATTAGCCAGGTTTCTAGCATTATGAGAGAGGCACTGGAGAGAGTGGTACATGAGCAGGAATCCAAAAGATTTTCAGAGTGGAGTGGTCCACTCCACCCCGTTGGAATGTTCCTCTTAGAAATGGACTGGAAAATACAGGTTTGTGACTTGTTGCATGAGAAAATGAAGCAAGAAGGGAAGCAATTTTTCAGACATCTCTATTTGTGCACAGTCTTAAATAACATGAATCATGGGATCTCAAATCCCATACAGTGACCTTGTGCAATCAGAGTACATCATCTACTAGGAGATTATGAATTTATGCATGCGCTGTACTCAGAATTGGAAAAGATGTTTTCCAAAGTTAGAATCTGTTGTGTTGGCATAACATTGCATTTAAAGTAAAAAGCGTTGAACGCACTGGGAATTGTTGAAGAATTTTCTGCCAGCTCTCAAAATTAGGATTTTACACTGCCATCAATAACAAAAAAGTTACTCTAATGAGAAGCCATTCTGGTTAAATGAAGAAATACTAGTAGTGATAAAACATTTATTAGTTTAATACCCAAAAAGGGAAAATAGAAAAGGCAGAAGTGTTCCCCGGGTGTTTTTTGTATTTGAAACTGTGGAAGAGGATGTGTCCATCCTGTGCAGTAATATGGAAAGAAGAGAAAGTTTGCGGCAACAAAGGAGGATCTGGGAGGCAAGAGTGGTTGAAATTAAACATTCTCATATCCTACTAACTTTTACATCCAGGAATTTTAAAGGAAGTTGCTGAAAAGCTCTGTTAAGTGGCTGGTAATTTATAATAAATCTTGGCAAATGGGAAATTCCAGAAAATTGGAGGGCTGCCAACTGTATTTCCGATATTTCACAAAGATAAAAGGGATGTCCCGGGGAACTGATGGCTGGTTTAACTTGACGTCAGTCCAGGGTAAAATAGTGGAACAACTATTTCAGAATCTGTCAAGAGAGAACTTGGAGGTTAAAGGTACAGATAATTCCAGTTACAGTTGAAGAGAGAGCCTGTCAAAAAAACTCACTGGATTTCTTTGCTCTGTCAGGATTGCACGTCTGTGTGATAAAAGCAGCTGTTGATTTGCCTTTAGGAGGCCAGAGTAGGTGGTCCTTTCTGCCTTTCGGGTTTGTGAACCATATAAGGAATGCCCAGAGATTAAAACTCCCATGACAGAGTTTCAAACAGAAATAATCAAGCCACTCTGTTTCCCTGGGATAAAGCGTGGCTTAGTTTTGGGTTTGGAGTGTTAATCTCCTATTTGATTTGATTTGATTTCATTTGATTTGATGGCTTTTGCAGCTTTAAGTGTGCTTGAGTACATTGTAGTTCCATGGGGGTAAAGAAAAAAACAAGCTTCAAAAAGCTTCATGAAAAGCTCAACAAATAATGCAAGTATTCTCAAACAAAGATAAAATCCAAGTTCTTCGTATAGCAGTCTTTGTAGCTTTAATCCCTCGTTCTTTACCATGGCAAAGAAGATTTCATAAGCTCCTCTGGATCTTGCAGGAGAAGGAAAGCTTGTGTTTGCCTTCTGCTGGTTTTGCAGTCCTATAAGAAGCTACAGATCAGATGCAATGTTGTCTTTATGTACCCTCAGAACGAGTACCCAAATACATCAAACCTTTTCTTTTTCTCTGGGCTCCTTCAGACTGGAGTTGCACTGTGTCCAAGTGTCCATTTTTGTCTCACATCCTCTCCTTACCTTGGCTGTAGTCTGGTGGCTGTTGGCAGCAGAATTGATTGCTTTCCGTGCACCTTCCTCCGTGGGATGATTTGTTGTCTACAGCAGGAAAGGCAGTCAAGTCCCAGAATCAGGGCCAGTGCATGGATAAAGGGACTTAAAGTAGGCACCTAGGTATATGTCAGACTCTGAGAATAGTGGGAAAGCTTGCGACTCCTGCTTAAACCTTCGGATAACAAGACAGTGATTCTCAGATCTTTGCAGGATCAAAACTGCATTGGTGTAATCCAGGTATCCCCTTGGCACTTGCTCTGAGTTTCTAAATAGTCATTTCAGTCATCTTCTGATAATTTGATCATTATAAAAACATGTGAAAAGAGGGGGTTTTTTGCATATATTGATTGTACTTCCGAGATTCAGATGTGTAAGTCAGTGGATCCTAATGCAGTAGTCACTATATTTTATTTGTTCAGTAACTTGGTTATGGATTAGTCAAAAATCTATGATCTACCATAAAGAAACATTTTTTCATTCAGTTTTCAAGGGAGAACGTCATAGTTGGTATCCCTTTGGTTGTGGAAAACACTGCACAGACAGATAGTGGCCCATTCTTAGAAGAAGGCAGCACCTGTATTCTTTCCTGAGAGCAGAAGGTGCAAAGTTAACACCCTACACAAGTCTGTCCCAAATTTAACCCAGTGACCTACTGCATGCCTCCCTGCTCTTCACACATTAATCACCACAGACACGTTCCAAAGGACATGCCAGTTTGTGTCCCAAGGAAGGATGAAGGATGTTTTGACCACCTGCTAACTTTCAGCAAAGATGAAAAGCTTGCATTTTAGGGGGTAAAACAAAGAGAGCAGATTTTTCCCATAACAACTATGCAGTATGACAGGAGAAAATGGGGTCGGGTTGCTTTCCCAGCCACTGCAATTTGTGTAGTCAAAGGTGTTCACAGTGGTTTTGGCCATAGCCTCTCAGGCAGATAGAACTGCTTCCACTGGTTCTGCAAATAGACTGGAAAAGCAGTCATTAGTACAGCTTAGTGAAGAAAAGGAAAACATTTTGAGAGAACTTTCCTGTTTGCTTATTTGTGGATATTTTTTTGTGATTGTTTTTTGGTTTTTAATTTTTTCTTTTTTTAAAAAGTGAAAATAATGCTTATTTTATAGCAACCAAAATTTAAAGTACAGAGCTTCAGCACTGAATTCCACTTTAAGCTTGAGAATAAAACATAAAGGAAATTAATAATTTTTATACAAACAACTTGTTAGCGTAATCTTTGACATTCAAAGGCTGCTGAAAGGAGCTGCACAGTGCTGTTGTTCATAATTTGTAGTTTCCAAACTTTGGTGCATTAGGGCAATATCAGCTGTGTCTTTGTTCTCAGTCATGTTAGCAAAAGAGATGTCAAATACAGAAGCACCTTCTTTACTATCCTGAGAGACTGTCATACTGCCAAGTGACCTGAATATTTGACAAACCATTTGTACTTCTGCACTTCCATCATTTCAGAGGGCATTTCTGCAGTGTGAGTTATACATATATGTACACATATGCCCTCACCAGTACACATAAATTACTTAAAGGTTTAGGAAAAAGGGGGAAGCCATAACACTGTATCACTCCTCAAGCAAAACCCCCAAATACTCATTTAAAGCAAGAAAAGCAGTGGGCATTTGCCAGAATTTCCAGCCCCTGTTTGTGTGGAGACCTTAAACTTTTTCAGAGAGCTTACCAAGCTGGAAGGCAAAATAAAAACAAACCACTGTTTCATTTTTCCCTCTCAGATTCTTTAATCTGGCAATCCAGCTCACCCAAGAACGATCCAAAAGGTTACGTCTTACCAAGGTTCTGAAACCATTGACTACTTCGGAAGACATAATGTGTTGTTTGTTGTGCTTGGTGGTTTCCTGGCAGTGTTTCAGTGTTGGGCATTCCCCATTCTGCTTTGAATAAGCTATTTTGAGTAGCAGACTTAGTTCCAGTCCCCTTCACTGTGGCCAGCTACTGTAAAGAGCAATGTGAAAGCTGTGAGAGGAGATTTTATCCAGAAAGAGTTCTGTGTTTCTTGCTTTCCATGTTCATATATGTCAGTCAAGTAGCTTCTGAGAAATAAGGATAGTGGACAGTTTTTGTGTTGTTCCTCCTGTTTTCCTACCTGGTGTATGTGGAAGATGTCCCTGCCAACAGCAGAGGAATTGTAACTAGATGATTTTTAAAGTCCCTTCCAACCCAAACCATTCCCCCGCACGTCTACCGTGCCTCTTTCCTGAGGGCATCATCAGTTTATTTACAGAACATTGAAAATTCATGTTAAATTAAGCCTGACTCACTCAGTGTATGAAAATTAGTAGTATAATTATATAATTTTTACTGAGTCATAAAAACATTCATGTGTATACTTTGCCTAGTAGGCCTGTATAGAATGTATAGGTCAATGCATATACTGTGTGTAAACATTATTTGCATGTTAACTAAGGGCCCTAAAGAATGTGAGCTCTCATTACCTTGTTCATCGGGGTTACTCTCTCAAGAAGCAATAGCAACACAACCCTCCAAAGTCAAGAAATAGGTTTTATCTCTGTATGGAACATAAATCTGTTTGGACTCTTCAAAGCAACCTCCACTGGGAATCCCTGACTCCTTATGGTACCAATCTCTGAACAACCTGAAGCACAATTTCTTTAGAGTAGACACCTGGGGTTTAAATAAGCATTATCATGGAGACTACAGGCATCCTGACAGTACTTTAAAAAAAAAAGATTCAGTGTAGACATGAAGCTGTGGTACACTTTTGCTCATGTGTGCATTCTACCAATAGCAAAACCATTGTGAATAAAAATGCTACAGATTAAAGTCATATTCAGCAATTCTGTTTAAAGATCTGCAAGATCAGACTCCCTCTTTTGGTTTTTTTGTTTTGTTTTGTTTTTTAGGGGTTTTTTTGTTAGTTTGTTTTTTGGTTTTTTTTCCCACAGTATCTATCCAGTTGTGCTGTAGGATCTTAGTCCAGTATAAGAAAAGCAATGAATGACTTTGCAGTGGGACTTAATTTCAACATCAAAGCCTCTGCACTGTGATGATAATTGAGCTGTTCAGAAACAGCCATTCCACAGTCTGCAGGATACATCCCTGTTCCTGTCAGTTGAGCTAAGGAAGGAGTATCCAGTATTCTCATCTCCATTTGGAACCTCTGTGAAGCTTGCCGTAGAGAAATGGGGCTCATGGCCCAGCCCTGCAGCCAGCTCAGGCACTGAGGCTTCTGCCCACTGCCTGTGGTGTAACCCATGGAGGACCAGTTTGTGTTCCTTGAACACTTGCTGTTCTGCTGTTCTGCAATTCCAGGGGTGCTCCCTGGGCTGTGGATGCTCAGTGGGTTGGAGCCACGCAGCCTCCTCAGCAACAGGAGTTCTTGCCTTTAGGAGACGTTAGCAAACATCTGCAGGGCCCTGCTGTGTGCCCAGCCAGACCTGCCTGTCTCGAAGGCCCATGGTTAAATTCTCCCTGGGTCCCTTAGCTGTCTCCCTTCCCACTCACAGTCCAGTGAAGGTCCTTGTTCAAGGCACTACGGTCAGGAGCACCAGCCATCACTCTCGGGAGCAGCATGTCTGCAGCTGCTGGCCAGGAATGCTCTGCAGTGTCTTTTCCAGTTGTCCGTGTACATTGTGCTTTACAGCAGAAGCTACCTGGTCAATGTGAAAAGTTCATCTCTTAAGACAATCTTGCTAATGGCCCTGGCACCCACACTGTGTTTGGCGGGAGGAAGTCCATGTAGCCTGGCGGCCCACAAGTCTATTTTCAATTATCTGGGGTACTCAGAGAAGAAGACATTAATATTGCTAAGGATGACATAGCAAATTACTACTGCTCCCTAACCTTTTTAAATTGCTAACACTGTTGTAATCTGTAATTACAGAAATCAGTGTGAGAATTGTGGCACAGTATAATTATCTTTCCTGATACTTTATTGCTGTATGAATTATTAATCAAAATCAGTCTTGTGTAGTATTTGCGGCAACTAAGAAGAATAATCTATAATTAAATTTCGTTGTTTCTATTTTTGTGCTGGTGTTTTATGATGTTGTAATTGATAATTAATTGATTAAAAATTCACACAATTCTTGGGAGTTTCATATGACTATGACTGCTCAGTATTCAGCATTTATTAATTGAATAATGGGCTCACTGAAGAGACCTTTGTATATAGTCTGCTGTCATTACAATGAGCTCTCAAAAATGGTGAATTAATCATTAGGCCTTTCAATAGTTTCTTTTTAAAGAAAAGCAGTGACAATATAATCATATCCTTTGTTGTTATAGCTATAATTGAGAGATCGTAATAACCAATTATAAGCATGGTCATTTTAGGAGCTCTGAAGTGTCAGTTATTGATAACTTTCTTTAAAAACAAAGTGTTGATTACACAGAACGAGTCTTTTCATAGAAAAAATATTAGGAGATGGGGAAGGAAGCCTGGAAAATTATTTTCCTCCCACTTGCCACTTAAAAACAGTGCATGTTTATCCCTAAAAACTGTCAAGTCTGATGTGCTTCTGCTGCCAATTGTCAGAAGTACAAGCTGCTCTCAACTTTTTTTCATTATTTTATCATCATTCTCCCCATTTTTTTCTGAGTACCTTTTGCTAAATTGTTAGGAGGGAAAAAAAAACAATAGAAAATGTCAGAACAAAAGAGCATTTTTTCACATTCTCTGCCTGAATCTCATTGAACAGAAATACTGTGAGACATTTACGTGCAAATCTGTAATGCAGACTCCAGCTACTACTGACCAAAGAGCCTTAGATGTGTTCAAGTTGGCCACTTGAAACTGTTCCTTAGATTCTTCTGCTGTTAGTGGAGCTGATTGAGAGAATGTGAACTGGAACTAAAAATACTCTCAGTTCAGTATTGATCCTCTCTTAACACAATAAGGGGAAAGTTGGGAGTTGCCTTGCATAGCAGGACATAAAGTGTGATCTCCAGCTTATGCTTCCAAGAAAAACTTGTGGTTCATTTTACACCAGGTCAGGCACTGCAATTCCTAAATGAGGAATCACAATGTTATATGTTGGCTTCTGTATTAAAATGTAGCATTACAGGCATAACGAGGAGAAACTGATAAACCTTTTTAGACCTTTGCAGTGAAGTTGTTGGGAGTCCTCTGTGCACTGTTATAGATGTGATTACATCCTATTTACATTGCTTAGGGTACAAGGAGGGAGACGAGATGATGCCTTTAGGTCCCTCTTTTCCCCCATCCTTGCTGGTGGTTTACCACAGACAGACTACAAAGATGCTTCTGCTGCAGTTTATGCACCTATTTATGAGTTGAATTTAGCATTGTATGGCTTCTCATGTCCTAAACCAGCTGCTCTGCTGGAGCCACTGGGTTGTGGGAGTTTCTGGTGTCAGTGACACCCACCACATGTAATCTTTGGACAGATGTTCTCTACTGCTTGCCTTCAACAACTTGGTCCCCATACAACTTCAGTTCCTGTTTGAGAAAGGGGAGCACCAGGCAGCATGCCCATTGCTGTCTCCCACAGCTGGGGACTCAGGGTGCAGAGGTCTAGGAAGCAGTAGATTTGGAGTTTTGCAGTGGTTAGTAGGTCAGGAAGGATGAATAATACAAGGACATTTGTTGTTGGACAGTGGAATATTGTCTGTGGAATACTGGACAGTGGAATATACATGCTGCATCATGTAAATATTCATCCCATGTGAGCTTGTACTCTCAGTAATGTGGCTCCAGATATTTTTATTAGGAGTAACTAATGCTTTTACATATGGAGTGAATTCTTTGCCCAGTAACATTCAGCAGTGGTCAGTTGTACATATGCTTTATTGCAGTGACTGTGAAATCTCTCAAGGAAAAACTAAGCAACCATCCTGCTATGAGGATGGGGTACTATTTTGGTTTATTTCAACGGTCAGGTATCACAGCCTCTCTAGGCAACTTGTTCTTCAATTTTTCCTTGTTCAGTCTAAACCTCTGTTGTTTCAAATTGTTCCCAGAGAGAGTCTGGCTCAATCATGTCATGGACCTTGCAGGGAGAGTGTCAGGCTGCTGTTGGGACCCTGTATGTACATCCAGGCAGTCTGCCATCCTAGAATTAAGTGTGCCCAACCTTGCTCCAGAGCTCCAGAGAGCAGAGAAGCTTGGGCACGTTGAGCAGCATGATCACAGCCAGATGTGAGCCAGTTTCTGAAGAAATTTCACTGCTAATGTGCTGCAAATTGTCCCTGCATTCCTCCTCTGTTGAATACAGTTTATCCTAAGTTATTTCCAGTCTGATGCAATTTCTCAGCTTATGGCAACTGAGTTTCTCTAACAGCATTTCTAAAGGTTTTGTCAAAGAATTTCTGAAAGTCAACCCTAATTACATGTACCAGTGTTCCTCACTGCTAATTTGACGCACTTCAGGAATTTTAATAGAGCCCATCAGAGACATGACTTCCCCTTGCAGAAGCCATGCTGCTTTGTCACGATGATAATTTGCCTGGTTAAGTGTTCTGTAGCTCTGCCATGATAGAGATTTACCTTTTCACATAATTAGCCCAGTTCTGATGCAGGACTTTCTGGTGTGTCTTGATAAGATTTTCTCTCTCCTCCTGTTTCTCTTTAGAAACAGACACCACATTGCCTGTGCTCCAGTGTTGTGAGGCAGGAGCTGGTTTTTTGTGATAGATAATGTATTTTTGGTAGCAGCTCAAAGTTCCTGGAGAGTTTTGGATGAGCGCCAGCCAGTACAGACAATGTGCTGCAAACCAGTGTGATTTGGATGTTCCGTGAGCAACATCTTTAGTCTCCTGAGGTTTTGTATGCTTCCTCCATGCTGAAGAGTTTGGTGGGATCTTCCACCCATCACTATGGAAGGAACTTGTAAGCAACCTTTTATTTCACTTCACTGCAGTGGCTGGCCTTTACCAGCAACTTTTTTGGCTCAGTTTCAATGGTGCTTTCCTTGCCCACAATAGTTCATGCCAGTTTCTGGAAACTTTTGTTTCATAGAGGCTTTTTCTGGCAGCATGGTGACCTATATGCAAACAAATGCACAGCATGTTCTTTTGAGCCAGAGAAAGGCTTGCTGAGACATTCCCTTTTCAGTTTGAAGAAATACGAAGTGTGTAGCAATGATTTCCATGAATAAGGTTCTGCAAACTCAGCATAATACTGAATTCAGCAAAAAATGATGCAGTTTGAATTAACACTGTGTAAAAGGCTTGCAGCCCGGCTTGCCTTAGAGTTCAGAGATAATACCAGATCCCTGGGTCTTTTTATTCCAAGGATAGAGGAAAAAAAAGAGTTTAATTCTTCTAATTTTCTTGCTACTACATGCCAAAGTCCTACAGTGACCTTTTCTCTTTGCCCTCTAAACCCTTTCCCTGTGAAAATGAACAATATACTTCCCAGTGAGGGGTTTCACCATCTTGCACCTTTCCTGCAGGATAAAGCCCTCTTGGAGAGGAAACACCTCACGTCTGGAGGTCATGTGGTCGATGGCAGACTGTGGAAAAGGAAAAACTGTAAATCACTGGTGTTGAAGCATTAAAAGCTGATAAATAGGTGATCCTGAGCCGTAGCCCAGCCCCAGTTTCCCTGTGCGCAATGCAGGGCTTGGGCGCTTCCTAGAGCGGTCAGGGCACGGGCAGGGGGAAGTCTGTGGAAGGCTGAGGTCACAGCTGCCAGACAGGGCATCCATGTGGATTCTCAGGGGCTGTGGGAAGGTGAATGGCATGGATCCACCTTCAGGAAGCCCCTGGAGTCACAGCAGCAGCCTTGGGAAAGGATGATGATGTGGGCAGTGGGTGCAGGTCCTTCCTGGGAGCACAGGTGCCGTTTACAGCCCCAGCACCTCAGGACTGCACTGCTCAGGTTTCCTAGCAGAGGAGACAGGCTTGCTTACCAGTGGGGAAATACACCATGATATTTTCAGCACTTCACAGCACATGCAGCAATTTTTAAAAAAAAATACACTTGATGAGAGCTGTAGTTAAAAAGTGAGAAATTACTAATTAGTAACTAAGTAATTTGGGGTTTGATTCACACAAATTGCACTATTACTGTAAGAGAGGATTGCAATTTCAGGCTAGCTGGGGTTTGGTGGGTTTTTTCTAAGGCACTGAAAATATAATTGATGTGCTGTTCATTATCTGCCAGGTGTCGGGTTTCTTGTCCTTTTTTTCATCATCTGAGATATTACAGGCATAAGACATGCCTGGAAAATAAAGGGGGGAAAAAAACTTACTGCTTTCCCCTTTGCATTGTCATTTGCAACTCTCAGGTTTTCCCACTAGATTGTTCTTGTAAACTCTTTCATTTCTTAGCACGCAAGAGTGACCACTTAGAACATCATTATAGTGCTATCGTTAGAATCAGAGTTTAGTTATACAGAAAGCTGTGAGTGAGATGAGCTAAGTGTCATTTTCTCTTTTACCTTGGTGAAGTGCTAATAGCATGATTGCTGTCAATTCTTCTCATTAGTCTCAATTTATACAGAGATTTTTTTTTTTATTATTTCTAGTTAAGAAATCCAGCTGGTATAACTCACCCCCCGAAGTGTCTCCTTCCCCTGCCTGTATGCAGATCAATTAGCAGCTATGTATCTTCTCTCTACATGTTAAGTTGTTGAGGGACTAATCTATGTTCGTGTGTTGTGGGTTTTTTTCTGTTCACGTAAGCATTTCAGCTGAGTGCTCAAAAGTGTAGCATGAGTCAGCATTAAGATTGAAAATGCCAGTAAAAGAAAATCTGTAAGCATTCCATTAAGACTTCCAGTAATATTACAGCTTTGCTCTGTTGACAAAAATACCTATTCTGTACAGAGTCATCATAGCCAATGGCTTAAAAATATTCATATAAAGGTGGGAAGATGAAGTCACCATTGAGAAGTTTAGTCAATATAAGTAACAAGTCTGTCCTCTTAAATCCATTCTTGTCTAGATGATTCGTGTCTTTCAAATGGCACTGTAGGAAAATAGTAACCCAATTTGAACTCACAGCAAGAGAAATAGTTTGAAGTCATGTTGTGTCTAGTGATGTGGCTGTATATTGCACTAGCAGAGGAGAATGCTGCAACAATCCACATGAAAAAGTAGCAGAGGAGGAATTTTGCTTTCACTTGATACAATAGTCATATGTTTACAGGTATTACTCTACCAAAATACCATCATCTTACCCTTAGCCCTTGATGCCTCTGAATTTTGCCTCTCAGAAGGCAGTGGTTATTCTCAATAAGGAAAAATAATTCCTTTAAAATGCTGCAGGTTTGTGCACTTGCACAACTTTCCCTTCAGCAGTAGGTAGAGTAATACATACCAATAATCCTTTTCTCCATGTAAGCCTGAAAACAAGTGGGTTTGGTTTGGGATATATAGTCTGTTCAGTCACAGGCTTTTACACCTTCCTACTCAGAGAAGTTGAAATGGGGAAATAATGCAAAAAGGATTTGGTCTAATGCTGGGGAAGATGTTTTTAGTAAATTAATTACTTCAGTATATCAAGTGCAAAGGGAGTTCATGCAGTGTGGGGTACTGGGGGGAGCTGTTTCCCTCCACCATCACCACTGCAAATCCAGTCTCCATGTTCAGAGGCTTTGCCAGTTCTACATGTGTCAGAAACTGCAGAACATCAGGCAGAGAATTTCCCTGACTCAGACAGTAGCAATGGGTGTGTAATGGGTGTCTGACATCATTCCAACCTCTGCTCTTCAGTCAGAAGAGCCTCAGCAGGACCAGCCTCAGCAGGAGTAGCCTTAGCACCCATGGGCTGCCTGGGACTGCACATCCATTCAGGTGAAGGGATTTTTTGGGTCTGTGGGTCTGGAATTCAGGAAGATCTACTCTTCTGTAAATGGCATTAAGCCACTGATGAAGGCCTGTTGCTTTAGCCATACATGGAAACAAATTTCTTCTGAAGCTGCTAAATATCTTTCTCTCCCTTTTAAGGCTTAAAATTGTGATTGAGAAAGTAAGTTGCTGTAATTAGTGGCTTGTCTTTGTCAGGTACAGTTCCACCTTACCCTTTACTTGAGCTGAGGTCTTCAGTGTGACTGTGTAGTGCTGCCTGTCTGCTGGAGAATAGACCTGGGGGTTTGAGGGGTTTTTCCCTTTGATCTGGAAATATCAAAAGCAAACACAAAGCCCTTTTTTTCACCATTAGAAAACCCAACAGTCACCCTAGCTTTTTTTTTCTAAAATCTTCTAAAATTTCCAATGTCCCCATGTTATTGCCATTACTAAACTGGAAATTGGAGATGCATAGTAGGTGGTTGAAGAAAAGCGCTTTTCAGTCTGTCTAAACCCTATTTTGGTTTTGAAGGGGGAAGTTGGTGGGGCAAGTAGGTAATCCAAGCATGACAGGGTGAAATCCAGTGGCATCAAACCAGTATCAATCATGGTATCTTTCCCTAGGAACATTCTTGAATTTAAGCATTAATGGACTGCTTGGCTGTGGTCTTGAGGTATCCAGATATTGAGCTGAATCTCCCCATAGTGTATCCAGCCAGGGATCGTGCTGCTCCTCACCACCTTGTTTGTGCTTTCTTTTCCCTTGTGCCCTGCAGGGTGTGAACGGCATGTCTGTGGATGAGAAGACTGACTCCCCCATGTATGTGTATGAGTCAACGGTGCACTGTACCAATATTCTCCTCTGCTTAAATGACCAGCGGAAGCAGGACATTCTCTGTGACGTGACGCTGATCGTGGAGGGGAAGGAGTTCCGCGCCCACCGGGCTGTGCTGGCTGCCTGCAGCGAGTACTTCTTGCAGGCCTTGGTTGGGCAGACGGAAAATGACCTGGTGGTCAGCCTGCCGGAAGAGGTACAGTATGGGCACCGTGCCCCCACCATAACAGGGCACCCCTTCCTCCCTCCTGGGGAGGAAAACCTCTGTGGTCTGCTGGGGTGGCAAAGAGAGGGGGGCACAGGTGTCAGTGGCTGCCCCAGCACGGCTCAGGATGTGCTGTTTGTGTTTGGCTGGGTTGCAAATCACTGAAGGATGGACATATTCACATCATGCCTGCCTTATGATGGAGGCGAAGCTTTAGGATGCTTCAGCTCGCCTTTGTCGCTGCTGCTGAATGAATTGCACCCAAACATTTCATTACATAGCCTCGTTCAGGGCAGTATGAGGACCCTTATATTCCTCTGCTCTTCTAGACAGGAAATTTGAAAGGAGTGATGTGACAGCTACATGGCAGGTTATTGTTGAAAAATCATTTGAGCTGTCATGTTGTTGGGAGTTTCATTGCTGTCCACCCCTCTCTGGCAGCTCATAGCTTTATTCCACTTCTTTCCCCTTTCCTGCTCCTCATTCAGTCTGGCTTCCTCACAGCTCCCCTCATAAAGAGTTTGGGATTTAACCGTGTTTTCCCCCAAGAAACCAGGAACTCAGTCTGTCAGAGAGCAGAGGTTTTGTCATGCAGCGTAGCTCCCACAGCAGGAAACCCAGGGACGTAGAAAACACATACCTCACTGGAAAGTTTACTTTATTTTATCACAGAATCTCACTGGCTGGCTTCCACCCCCACTGTAATTTCCTCACAGCCATAGAGCTGTGACGGCACAGCTACCGTAGGGCACGCGGGTGGCTTTGCTGCCCACAGAGGGGAGGTGCATGCCTGATGGCAGCATCTCTGCCTGCCAGGTGTCTCCAGCTGGGAAGGGCGGCATGGGGAGAGTGTCAATGTACCCAGGGCACAGCACAGCAGTCACTCAGTGGGAAGGTGCACTGGCATATGGAAGGTTTTTCACCATCTTTTGCTTAATGCCCTTGAGGAGGCATGGTGTGTTTTTAAATGATGACAGGTCCCAAAATGTCACACATCATTTTCCCCCCTCTGGTTTAGTTCTCCAGAGACTTCAGCAGCATTGTAATGTTGTCACAAGTTGGAGAGCATTGGAAGTAGGTCACTGGCTGTGACTTCATGAGTCCTGACACTGAGTATTACTCATGAAGACATTCAACCCAGACATTTTGCATAGGAGTTTAGAGGACCCGCTAGGATGCACACTTTGATTCTGCAGTGTCCACTAATAATTTCCAGTGGAAGAATCGAGTCTCAGTCAGTTGCATGGCTTTCTTGCCACAAGCAAGGGTAGGAGCAGAGAAGTGACAAAACATGCCCAAGGGTGCAGAAGTGTGAAATTGCAGTGCTCTTCTATGAAGTCTTAGTGAAACCTCTGTGTACAATTTAGATCCTGTTACATAAAGAAAAGTAATTGACATTCAAATAAGCATGTAGAAGAGTGACTGAGATGTTCAGAAGAATGAGCCTGGCCTAAAGGAGGAGAAGAAAGGACCATGGCAGGCTCATACTGTTGGTGTGACAGCTGAGATGTGCTGCAGCTCTAGTTAGACGGAGGAGCTGAAACAGCCGAGAGGAGGAATTTCTCTCTAATGCCAAAAGACACTGTTGGCTCAAGCACTGATTGGTTTCAACCAGCTTTCAATAAAAGTAGATTGGAAATTAGAAGATCTCTAATGCCAGCAGTAGTGAGGTGCTGAGCTGCAGGCCAGTGGAGGGGTCATGATGTACTTGCACTTGGTCACCCAGTCCTATGTTAATATGACACTAAAGACTTAAAATACAAAGGTTTGTCTTTCTATGTGTTTTATATGAGATGCTGTCTAAGAAAAAAATCCTCCAGTTCAACCATAAATCATTTCTATTTAAGTGAATCTTCTTCAAATAAATGAAGTATTAGAGTTTTACATTTTAGAATGTATCTCAATGAAAGATCAAAAAATTTTTGTGACTTAGGTTTACAGTGGCTGCACTTATGGCTCCAGTGAAGCTCGTGGAGTTGCAGAAGTAGTGAACCTAGTTCTTGAGGTTTTTCCAAGAACTTTGAAATCGTCATGCCTTACCCAAGACCAACACTGCTACTTTGCTACATGCTTCTATTAATAGCAGAAGAGCTACTAAAAGAGCTACTAGAGCATGAGGGCTTTGACTTTCTCATCCTGGAAAAGAACTCTCTTGGCCTATTAAAAGAGCTAATGACAGTTACCAATGTTTACTTGTACAGATATTTTATTTTCCACATGCAAATTAATTGCTGCTAAACGCATTGAATCTTAGTTTTCTTATGGCTACTTTTCTGAAATAGCTGTGTGTGAGGTGGTCAGCTAAATAATTTCCTCACAAAAGCTAGTTACTCACAAGGAGAGCAGCCTGATGCACCTCACTATTTCTCAGTTACTCCTTGGTTTAGATGCACGTCCCTGCTTCTAGTGCTGCTCAGCTTCTCAGCGCTGGGTGCTTTGATAGTGCCTGTGCAGAGATATGGGAAGTGCCTCCAACAGCATCAGAGCTCCTGCAAGAGGAACTGAAACATTCCTGGTTTGTAAAAGCTGATAAGGCAGAGGAAAGAGTTATATGGCATTTAAAGAAGTTAGCAGGGTCATCTTTGGTTCACAAGCCAAGGACGCTTCCCAAGGCTACTGTTTTCAGTCTGTGGTCTGCAGAACTCCGACAGCAGTGGTACTCTTTAGGTATCTGTGAAAACTGACTTATTCTGTCATGTAGGGGGTTATTCCTCCAGTGAAAAAACTTTAAACAAAAGCTGAATGTGAATATCCTGAACAACTACTTTTTATGCTTAGAGACAATTTATGTTGGTGTATAATACAGAAAAACAGATACTGAAAAGAATTTTTAAATGTAGTCTTCACTATTCAAAACTTCTCCAAAGGTAACAATTGTTCATGAATTTACAGAGCTATTTTTAAATCAGCCACACAAACACTGTATTTTAAATCTGAGTATAGTTTGAAAACTGCTGAAGTATGTTGTGGAGAAAGGGCATTGTTGTTACTATCATTTGTCAAAGGTTTGGTGTTGGAGCTGAATAAAGCTTTATATATAAAGCTTTTACGTTCATGTTTTGTTGGTGTGAGGAAGCTTAACATCAAAGAAAAGAACTTACTTCTGATTATTCAAAGCAGTAAATCTGCCTCTGAAGTCTAAACTGCAGGCTTTTTTTACTTCATAGCATGTTGGGGTCATTTTGTTAATCTGGCATCCAGACATTGTTAACTGTTGTCTAGCTAAACAGGGAACAGATGTTTTTCACATTATTTCTTGTTTATATCCAGTTACAAGCAAGAGCAGTCTTTACAATACACCAGTCATTTCAGTAGGGAGACGTTGTGCACACACAGAATTGGGACTAGTTGGATTTAGAGGGTTTTAAACCACTGCAAAACCTTGTGTTAGACATTTCAGGTTAGTTCAAGCATGTCTTAACAGGCCTCACTTCAAACCTTTCCTTAATCAACTTAAACAAAGTCAGTATGGAGCTAATTCTGCACTGATTGAAGAGTTTCCATAAACCCTTTTGTGCTGGCCTTAGTAATTTGATTTTGTGCCACACCTTTTGTTAAGGCAACATATTTCAGTGTGTAGACAAGCTGCCCAGAACAGCTGCATAACAGCAAGAGCTCAGATGTGGCCATGGTGTGTGAACTATCAGCCCTCAGAGCAAGTTAGAGAAATGGAGTGTTTCAGCTGCCTACAGCTAATAAAAGACAGCCCCATTAGCTCTTAACTTCTATGCTTTTTTTTTCATTTTCAGTTTTGCCAAACAACTGGAACCTTGCCTGCTTTTACCCGGGGTGTTTTTCAGCAATTAATGCAGCTTTCCTCTAGCAGGTGCTGTTAAAAACAACCCAGAATTAGTACTTTCAAAGAACTGAGTTTGAAGCTGTAAAGTTGGTTATTCACTCCATACCCCTAACTGTTGTTTTGTTTTATTTAATCACAAAAACTGGTCTTCCTTCCTCTAACAAGGCACTTAATTAAGTTTTTAATTTATGATAAGAAGTTAAATAGCACTTACGAGGTTTTTTAATGGTTTCCACTTCCCATCCAGATTACAAAAAAAGGTGTGATGGAGAGAGACACGGCTGTCAGCCAGGGGTATTGTAGGTCATGCCAATATTAGCTGGCAGCAGGCCTTTATCCAATTAACATTGCTTCATCACTGCAAGTAATAGCTCTCGAGTAGATGATTGAGTCATTCATGCTGTAGTGGTACTCAACTTTACTTGAGAAGGAGCCAGTGCTTCATCAAATGGGCTTTTTATTTGCTATTATTACCTGCCTAACTCTGCTAATGGAAGTGCACAGCAAGTCTGGATGGGCAAGGTGAAAGCTGGGCACTGGATAAGGGAGCATCTTCTGTGCAAACACCTTATTCACTTTTGTGAGCTGTGGGTGCAGTTAAATGGTGAAAAGGCAGAAATAGAAACAGCAACAAGTAAAATTCCCCAGTGGCGTTTGATTCCTGCGGGTTAGAAAGAGATTCTTAATGTTGATTGAGATTCTCAATGTTGCTTGCATTTTTTTTGATTTGGGAAATTACACTTGAAAGAAATTTTCACCATCCATGAGAGCACCAAATGCCTTCCTCTCAGATGAAGCTAAGCAAAGGTTTTCTGAAGCAGCAGACCAAGCTTTCTTTAGCACTGGTCTGATACCAGCCTTTGCGTTCTTTTAGAAACTTGCTTCCCCAATAGGTTGGTTAGTTTTACTTGTAGCCCTCAAATTTCTTGAATCTGTTTCAGAGTGGTGACCTTTTTTAGTGCAATGAGCTGTCTGCTGGGAATATTTTCTTCCAAAAGAATTAAACTGAGCAATCTGTGGTGTCCAAGTCTTCCAAGGCGCAAAAGGAAGCAGCATCTCTTTTAGAATGAGGTTGTGGGATTTGTCCACACCGCTCTTTCCTTTGCTGTTAAGAGAATGATGTTCAAAAGAGATGTAAAGGCTGAATTCCTCTGCATTCTCTCTCCTTCGTTGGTGCAAAACCTGCCTTTTCCCCGCAGGGTCTAGACCTGTGAAATTTGTCATCTGCTTCTTCGTTAACTCCCTCACACGGTGGGTTAAGCTTTGCAGGGAGAAAGGCAGGACAGGACCTCGGATTTGGGATTCAAGGCTGGCAAAAGCTGAGTGTGTTGGAAGGCAAAGGCAGGCAGCAGCACTCTGGGTGGGACTGAGCCAGGCATCTAACATTAGCATGGCTCGTAGCTGACAGGGAGGAGAAATACTGGCAGCTGCTAACCATCCATGCCAACCTGCCAGCCTGAGGGAAAAATGCTGGGAATTAGCCAACGAGAGATGATTGTGATGAGGAGAAAATCAAAGGCAGGATGCAGGAGGTCAACTATTAAATACCCTGCTGGCTAAAGGCACTTACTATTCCTTTTTATCTCTCTAGAAATAAACACTGTTCTCTTACTTTGTCTTTTTCC
Source organism: Zonotrichia albicollis (assembly GCF_047830755.1). Taxonomy (NCBI): domain Eukaryota; kingdom Metazoa; phylum Chordata; class Aves; order Passeriformes; family Passerellidae; genus Zonotrichia; species Zonotrichia albicollis. The sequence goes on along the minus strand of NC_133821.1, from coordinate 111,948,619 downwards.
TTTCTTTATATTCTTTGTATGTATAAATATAATATCTTTGAAGAGTGTAGGGACTGAGCTGGGAGTGCTGTGCACAGGAGCATAGAGTGAAAGAGGTGATAAATGTGGAAGAGAGGAGCAAGAGGGCAAGAAGTTTATTTCCCAGCTGGAGGGATGTTTAACGCAGTAGGGAATAACAAAAGACCCTTTTTCGTTGGCACCCTGGAGATATATTAGGAGTAGCTAAGGTTAGCTCTCAGAGAATGGAAAGCAGTAATGTGGCTTTCTCTTTACATGACTGTATTGGCCATTGATGTTCCTCACAGATTGCAGCACTGGCCGAAATCATTCCTGCTTTGTCTCAGGAGGTGGCAAGAACTTGAAAGCCATTATTCCCTTCATCTGCAGAGCTTTTTGTGGTGGAAAAGGGTTATCTCTATCAGGCTTCAAACTCACTTATGCTTCAACCTTACCTCAGTAATGCCACTTTAATCAGTTCATATGGATAGAACCTTGGGTCTTTGGTTTGTTAATTTCCTCCCAGGGAATGTGTTATTTTTCATGCTGACCCACAGTGCTGACACTGACCGCACAGAGGGATGGCTGGAGGCTGCAGCTCTGTACTGAAAGTAAAACTGAGCATTTGGGTACTCTTTGAAGTCTGACATGACAGGACTCCAATTCAGGAGAAACTATGAGACAGAATTGGCTGGTGTTTTATGTATGTTGCTTATGTAGCACAGTGCAAGGTGCAAACGATGTACTTTGTTTCTAGTAGGTGAGCAATAGAACAGAAATGAGATCCTCAAGATGTGATATGAAATTCCATCCATGTATCACTGCAAAAGCTTCCAGCACTGCTTGATTTTTCATGCCTCAAGTGTGATGAAGAAACTAGCCACATGCTTTTCATTCTGCATAGTGTAACTTCCATTATTTTCTGATGAGGGCCATCTTGCTATTCATAACATTCTCTGATCTTCTCAGGTGGAGGAAAGCAAAATACATCTATGTTGTGGTGAGAGCTTAGGCTTCAAAAAGCAAAACAGAAGTCATGTAAACATGCATGTTAAGTAGAGAAAATCTTGCAATAGCTCCTTTCCCTCCTTTCAGCAGTAACTGTACAATTTATTTATGTATTCCAGCAGGCATATGAAAGTGTACTGTGGAAGGGGATCGGGAGATGAATGCACAGAACAAAATTCACCATTGCAATAACTGCACTCAATTTTTTTTCCCCTGTTAGACTCCTGCCTGCCATTCCTGTTCAGTTGTATTAGTGTTCAGGAAGACATAATCATGGAATAATTATAGGCAGGTGCTTTTATTGAACAGCTCTGGGTGCCAAATCTGACTCCAGCACGGGTTTGGGATGAACATGTTTTTATACCTTTATCATTATATAACTACATATAAATTATTAAACTTATATTGTTCTATTGTATACATTGATTTCATCCAAGCATGGATTTTTGTAATTTCCATCAAACCCCCCAAAATTGTGTCTCATGATTCTTGTTACGATTAAACAATAATTATATCCAGTTGCCAAACAATCATCGCATCTAACAGTCATATCATTTATCATAGTCATTAAATGATTATACAAGTGCAACCTAACATTTTCCTAGGGCTTACCTTAACATTTTCCCAGGACCTACCAGGCCTGTCGTTCCTTTCTAACTCCCCTGAATATTCCATGATTTTAGAAACATTTTATCCCTATACTATCAGTTGGGCTGATGGACTGTGATTGCACTTGCTAGTAAAAAGGCAGTTTGCAGTGTGGAAGCTTTCTTGATCTTGGTCTAAAATGTAAAAGATAACTTGAATAGTAAATCCTATGTTAAGGGCATGAGAAGAAGTAATAAGAATGCATAACAGGAGGTGGATTGGTTTTGTTTGTTTGTTTGGGTTTTTTGTTTTTGCTTTCCATGTTCAAATATGTATGAATGAAAATGAGATGGCTGAGCCATGACTGTGCCTCAGCTCTGAGCACTCTTTCAGGCCCTGCAGACTGAAAGACTTCTCCCTCTCCTCCCCCTCCACTTAAATTCTCTTACCTTTGCTTTCTCTCTTACATAAAAACCCCTTTCAATTTCATTAGAGACTTCAAACCAGGTATCTGCTCTCTTAGAGTCCCAAAATACAGGCTGGGCGTTCAACTGAACTGATAGGTAAGGTCCAGTGAAGACACCTGGCAGCTTCACAACATCAGACACCACAACCTGTAAGGTACTTTCTGATTACAGTACCAAGTTTTGTTCCCAAGACCCCCAAAATATGAGATTTTAATCTTCGTACAGCACTTTCTGGCAAGGATTCCCTGGTGAATATTGTCAGACTGACTTTTTCTCAGCTGCTAATGAAATTGAGCATGTTACGGGGTGGAATATACTATGTATTCAAATTATGCATTGCGACAGTCAACAGACATTAAATCTAGGAAGTATGGTTCAATTTGGAAGCAAAGTATGAGTTTTAGGTGAGCAGAAGGCAATTGAATCGTACTAGAATTTGGGAATTAGATGTTTTTTGTGAGTTTTGCAGAGTTGGATTTTTTTAGAGGAAGAAGTAGACACAAACTTTCTGTTAAATTTGATGCAAGCTCTGAAGAGAAAAATGTCTGGTTTATTCCAGGATTTTTGTGCTGTAATGAATTTTCATCTGTCCCATTTTGACAAGGGACAGCCAGCAAACACCTCTGAGTCCCAGTGCAGTCTAACACTACTAAAAGCTTTGTCCTTGGGTACTTTATTTACTTTAATAAAATAAATAAATAGGAGCAGCTGTAGCTGGTCAAACTACAGATCTAGCCCAGGCTTGGTTTGTTTAAAAAAGTGAGCTTTAATTTCTCTCAAAGCTCTTGAGAGGGGGCTTGTGTGGCTGTTTAAAGACTTAAATGAAAAGAAAGTATCAGGCATCTCTCTAGAAAGCATGTTGTAAATTACTGGGAAAAGATATCCAGAGAAGCCACTGGCAGTTGTTTTGAAGCCAGATTAAAATAAACCGAAAAATTTGGTATGGGTTTTTAGCAACAAACTCTTCAATGATATGTGTTTGACTGCACATTGTTTCATAACTGCAAGGCAAATGGCCTTTGAGAATGACAAAATTTGGACACCCCTTTAAGAAATTTGGTGCTCAGTACTGGTGCAGTTCAGTACACTTCAGCATCCTAAAAGAATATAGATCAGGTCTGCTAATCAACTTTTCCTTCTCTCTTTGCTTAATCTGACCTTTTAAGAGTTGATGGCATTAAAGTGTGCATTTAACTGTGTCTGTTTCCCTGCACACAAAAGTAGTTGATTTTTTTTTAATTTTTTTTTTCATTTAGAAGCCTTTAAAAGACATTGTGGAGAAAGTTGATTTGGAAGTTATATGGTACCCTGCTCCTTTCTGGGGGTCCACAGTCAAAATAACCATAGCTGAACTGAGAATGACAGAAAACTGCAATACTAAAACTTTCAGTAACACCAAGATATAAACAAGGTGTCACCAAACAGCTGGAATTGAGAGGTATCAGCTCTGAAGCTAAATAATGGCAATATAAAACCTTCAGCAGTAGATTTCTGAGGCCTCTTGTGACCAGATAAAATACTGTCATCACCTCTCTGCACATGCTGGAGTGGAAGTTGATGCATCAGATGGGAATTACAGCACAGGTCTGTGCATGGGTCAGTGATGATTAAATCACCTTGTGTGAACCACTCAGCAATGTTTACCTCTCTCTAAATGCTCTGGTTCACATTACCTCACGTGGAGGTGAGCAGAGCGACCCACAGCTGGCACAGCTGCTGATCCCAGAGCAGCCCACACACCTGACCCAGAGCTTCCAGCTTATCAGCCCTCAGCCAGTTCCAGTCTCATTTTCTTCCCTCTGTACAAGGCACTGGAGCTTGTTGGACTAGCTGCAGCATTTCTCAGGCTGATCAGGGCAGAATGGAGGTGCTCACCTTACCTGGGTCTGCGCTGTATTCCCTGTTCTTCCTGCATCGCTCCTGAGCTCCTGTGCACTGCCATGGACAGCAGCTGCTGAAACTACACATCCAAGAGGAAAGTATGGTTGGAGGTGTGGGGCAGATCAGGATGAGCCTGTGAATTGCTACAGGCTTCCTGTCCCTCACCAGGAGACCAGGAGCACTTTGAGGACGCTCAGTTAGGAAATTTTGCTCAAGTGACAGCAGTTGCAGACCATCCCATATATCCCAAACAACAGGCAAGCAGGTTCCTAGCAAGACTTAATATCTTCCAAAGAGAGCTGATCATTCTTGGCACATGGGAGGTGTGGGTTTTCAGGACACCAGAAACAGGCCATCTTTCTTTTAGTGCTGAAGGAACCATATTTAGTTGAGTATATATTGCACCTGGTCCACATCATTCCCTGCAGCAGCTGCTCATCATTTCAGAGCAGCACTTCAGAAAAATGGAAGTGTACAGACTTACTGTAAGGATGGCAGAAAGATTTGGCAAGGGTGAGCCAGGATGGATTCATGGGTGCTGTTGTGTTCTCAGGGCTTCCTTCTGTTCCTGCAGTGTCAGATGTACTTCCCAAAGACAGGGCTGAGGTGGGTTTATGAGGGTAGTGAAAGAGAAAGGAGACCATCTAAATAAATTAATTGGCCCAGAAAGGGACCTGAACAGTTCAGAGACATGTGGGCATCCAGTGTATTGTACTTGAAACACATAGTAATGCTCTGCTTGAAATTTGCTTGCTTTGAGTTGTGATGGGACCAAATTCCCACATCTCTGCATATACCTCTTACTTTAGGTTCCCAGAATGGATCGGAGTGCAGTCTGTGTTAATGTTTCAAGGTTTAGAAAGTAGATCAAAAGAAACAAGAATTGTCTATTCAGACTTTACTAGTACAGTTCTTCATTTCTGGAAAAAAATCTGTTTGATCAAGTGGTGCTGGATTTTTGAGACTGTCATCTTGGAGGCTGAGACTACATTTCTGACTGTGTAAAGAAAACTTTTGCTTCTGAGAAATGTCTTGGGTTTTCGCTTACCTTTGAAATTCAGACCTGTGGTTCTCTTTTTCAAGGGCCTGCAGCTAATAAGAAACAAGTCTTAAACAACTCTGAAAGCAAAATATCTTTCCATCTCTGACCACAGAGCAGTAGTACAGCATGCCTAGCCACCTCTTTCCTCAGATACACAGGCAGCCTTCAGAGAAAATTTGCCTGTCAGAGGATTCCTGGTCAAGTAAAAACAGAGTAAGTTTGAGTTGTTTCCTGTTTCCTTCAAAGGACAATGTTGGAGCCAGTAAACTTTCAAGACAGGAAAAAGCTGTGGAGAGACAAAACCTGACAACTTCCCTTCTGATCTCCATAGAGGACTAGTGCTCATTTCTGTTTCTGGAAGGGGAAGCTGGACTTGAGGTGGATAGGTCTGAGCCATTCAATCTGCCTGTTGAATTCAACTATTTTTTAGCCTTATTTTTGTCTGACTGCAGATTTTCTTCTTGTACCATGGATGGCTTTCTGCATATGGCACTTTTGTTTATACATAAAAACAAATCAAGAAGTTTCTGTCTATTCCTTGATTTTGCTAGTTTTCAGGAGACTGAACACATCAAACCACATTTTAATGGGTATGTTTTAAATGTTGGAATTGATTTGTCAAATGCAAGGCACAGAAACTGGAGAGTTGCCTGTCTTTTGTAAGAGCCATCTCTCCTTGTCATTTTTGCCCAGTTTATATAAGCAGTAGCCATTGAGGTCACATAACATCTGTGCCATTGTCCAAGGAAGTGAAGAATGGAGAGATGTCTCTGAGATACAGAAGCACTGGGACATTCTACAAAGAAACTTGTTCACGTGTACAAAGTCATCACTGCATTCAAAAAGCAGAAATCATTGCTTTCAGTAGTGGCAGAAGCCTTTAAATCACTGACTTCCATTCATTGCTTTTTTCCCTGTCTCCAGTGTATCTTGCAGTTGAAGGACTCAGAAAAACACCCAGTAAGGGCTACCTCAGGCTTGGTTTAGTTTTGCTTCCTTTTTAAAGATGAGCCTAATCCTTCTCTTAGGAGTTCTATCTCACTATTATGCATGAGCTCTCCAATTGGAAAACAGTTGAGAGGGCATACATAAGTAAATTTTTAAAGACAAGTGTGTGATTACATTTCTGGCCTTTTTCTTCAGCTGGTGGTGAAGACACCACCGCCTTTGTCACACAGCCATGGTGATCCTAGCAGGAGCTGCACTGGACCTCTGCAAGCAGCTCTGTGGGGCAGACAGGCACTGCACACATAAACTGCTCTGCAGAGGGTTTCAGGTCAATCCCAGCCGTGGAGAACCAGACTGTTTGTATCATCTGCTTTTGCACTCTCATCTTAGTTATCAGATATGGTTTTAATCTGAATCATTTGTCCAAGTTAAATTTTGGTTTTATAACTGTTTTTCTGCAGAGGAATTGCTTAGCTAAAAGGCTGTGAGAATTTATGGTCTTTTCTTGTTGCTTGTGCTTTCAACTTCTTGGTTGAATGATAAGGTGATAGTAAAGACCTCTCTATTCTCTTTCAGGAATGGATATTTTACTCCTATCTAGGCTTTTCTTTTCCCAAATTGCTCTGATTTGGGTAAAGGAAAAGGGGTGGTATCATATGTGTTCTCAAGAGACTCCAAAGGTGTCTTTTCTATTGTAAAAATCAGAAGAAATCGAAGTGGTTATAACTATTTGACCAATTCATTCCAATACTACTATTTTCTTAAAGCCAATGGTTTCATGAGGCCTTTCTGTAATTAGTTGTCTGTGCTATCATTTTTTTTACATAAAAGGGAGAAAGTAATTCCATTTGCAGATTGCAATTCTTGTCCATCTGTCAGATGGGTGTGCATTTGCAAGATGAATGCCTGTTTCTGATTTCTCCCATTAGGACAAAGGTTACTCTGTCATTGTCCTCAGAAAGCTTTTGGACTAGCTTCCTTTGGTGTGTGCATGCCCTTTTTTTGGTACAATGCCAAGTACTCTGTTAGGACTCTAGCAGTGACCAAAGGGAAAGAAGGAGTTTTGGGGATAAACCCTGTTCACGTGGCTAAAACTCTGTAGCACCACCACACTGGTCTGCTGGAGAGTGATGGAGAGCTGGGCTCTGCCTGGTGTGCTCCCCACGCCCATCCCTGCTGAGGTGAGCCAGCTGCTGCCCTGCCACCTCTGAATATGGGCTTCTCCAGCACCAAATGTGGGAAGGACTTGGGAAAGCAGCAGCCCCTGGGCAGGCTGGCATTTCCACACCCTCTTTATGCACATAGTATTGGCACAGAAATGCTCTTGCTCAATCCTATCAGCTGCATATCATTCTATTCTGGGGAAGGTGAGAGCACTGCTGGAAATGACTCAGCTCCAAAAGGTATCAGCTTTACTGCTGTTACCCCCCTGAGTTGTTCCTTGCTTCAGGTTTGTACAGTAGCTACCATACAGGGGGGAAACATCACATTTTTAGAAAACAACAATGAGAAATGGCTGCCTGTCAAGTGAAAGCGTTTGTTCTTTGGAGTTTATATGGCTGATGAGTTCTCTGCACTTCAGCAGTGCTCTGTTTTGCCAGGGGCTTTTAAAGGTCCTTGAGAAGCCTCTACAGCAAATGAGCAAACCTTGGCAAGATCCTGCATTACACCATGCCCTGCCCAGCATTCCTGTAGTTCTTACCATTTCCTGCCCCTTACACCATGGCTGTGACTTTGGACAGCCAGCACATTCTGTGTTTTAAATGTCTTTGCCTGTGGGGGTTTTACAGTGTGCAGTGCATTTGCACAGGGGCAGGGGGATTTTTGGTTTGTGTGATTATGTGCTGTTTTGTGACTGTTCTGTTTTCTCTCACATCCTCCTTCCCTGTCTCTTGTACCTGAAACATTAAATTAAATCTAACATAGCAGTACTTTCAGACAGAGGCGACACTTGGCTGTGCCAGTTCCCCGGTGGCTTTGAACTGCTGGCTGCAATACTGCAAACACATTCAGACCCTGGCTTGGCCAGCAGTTCCCCCAGGTCTCTGCATGTTTGCTCTCCAGGCTTTATTTTACCCACACTATTGGAGACTCTGGAGTCACAGCCTATGTCTCATTGTTATGCATGGATGGGAAATATTCCTGTACTTATTTGCATTCATTAGCTGTTGGGAGCTCCTCTGTTGAGGTCTCTAGCCTTGTTTTTACAGTGCTTTTGGCAGTGTTTCTGCACTTGGTGTGCGAATTTTTATGATCTGTTGCATGTTATTCATGCAATTTCCTGCCCTGTAATGGTATCAGTTTTCCAGACACAGAGGAATACAAACGAAAACCCAGGAGCCTGCATTAGCATAAAATGTCCCAGTTCTGTCAGTTTGATTAATTTGTCTCTTTGTCTCCACTCTATATGATAAGTGCTATTAATGGTTGCAACACTTCATATGTCAAAGTCTTTCTTCCTAATGACTTGAAAATGTGGTTTATTTCCCCCTTTTTTGTATTATTTTTCTCATTTAGCATTCCACTCAAGTATAGATTTATGCCATGCTCTTTCATTATCTTACTGGTTGCAGCGCTGGAGTGATTACATATGGTGTAGGGTATGAGCAAAGATGCGATCCCAGGGGCAGCAGCTGCTGATGCAAGCTGAAAATAGATCCAGCGTATGCTCAGCACTTTTCCCAGAGGTCTTTTATTTATTAGGAACAGTCTTGGTACAGGACAGCTCGGACCCTCATTTAGCAAGATGACTTTTTGCCTTTCAAGAGCAGCACGGTGACTTTGCTCTATTTACTGACTGCTGTGTAATTTTTTTTCCCCATCTCCTGTGGAAGCAGAGACTTTACCTAACATAAATTGTAATATAATCCTGATTTATAATGAAGTCAAGAAATGACAGGCTCCATTTGAAGTAATGGAACTTGACAGATCTAAGGTTTAAATTAAATAATCCTATTTGTAAGACAGCATTTGTACATGGTACACTGATTTAAAATGAACTTCGGTTCTTCTTCAACAAATCCTTTACCATTCTCTGTGTTTTACTTTCCATAGAGGGGGAAAAAGCTTTTAGGGGGACAAAGTTCATTTGAAGAGAACAATTTATTATTTGAAAACATGTATGGAACAATAAATTGTTTTCTTTCCCAAAGTTCTTGCAAATTGTTTCACAGAAAACAACTTTAATTGCAGAGGAAAAATTAATGTAGGTCACTTATTCAGGCCAAGCCACAGCTAACCTGCTTCAGTGGCCAGAAGAGGCCAATTGCTGAGAATGAAGGAGGGAGGATGCTGGAGAGAAAATAGTGAGGAGGGTTGTGGCTCCACTCTTCCCCTCCCAGGAGCAGAGGTTCATTCTCACAGTGATTTCTGTGGAGGGAGAAGGTCACCTCCTCCTTGCTGTCCTTCCTTCCCTTACAGCTGGCACAGAGGGACACTCGAGGATGTTTCTTCCTGCCTCTGCACCCCACTTTTCTTCACCTGTGACTGCTGTACCAGTGCAGGCAAGCAGAGCCCCGGGGTGCACAAATGGAAAGGTGCTCCTGCTGTGGCTGCTGGAAGCTGGCAGTAAGCACTGGAGTGGGGGGAGGTTGGTGGAACAAAAGGCTTGCAGAGGAAAAATAGAGATCAGGCAGGGAGCGTGAGATGCTGCAGAAACGATCAAAAAAGGCAGTGGGATAAAAACACTAAATATTCAGTGTATGATGGTTTTGGCTTAGATTGAGGGAAGCTGTTTTAGAAAATGCCCCCTTCTCTTTTCTCTCACTCAGCATTGTGGTTTTGCCTTCCTTTCTACCTGTATTTAGTTGCAGGTGCCCTCTCCAGCATCTTTCTTATTTTCCTTCATACCTGGCAGGGATGTGGCCCTTTCCCCAGGGGTCTGGCAGATGCTCTCACGCTGGACCAGCCTCCCTTGCTCAGGCAGAAAGGTCCCAGTGTGCGTGTTCAGCTGAGTAAGGAGCCTGATCTTCCTGTGTCACCCTGCCACCCTCACCCTCCTTTCCTGGGAACACGTGGGAGGTGTGGGAGGGCAGGGTGGGCACTGACCCACAGGGTCCCCTCGGCAGGGGGAGGGAGGGAGGGAGGGCAGCCTCTCCTGCCTGGGGCTGTGAGAGCCATCAATCCGGGCTGGAGCTTCAGCACCATGTCTGCCCCGCAGGGAGTGACTTCAGGACCAGGCAGCTCCTTTCTCCTCTTTGTGGTGAGCTCCAGCAGCCAGTGAAGATGAGATGGCTGCTGAGGAGGGGGTTGCTGGGGCTGGAGCCCAGCCTGGGGACATGGCACGAGAGGCTCCTGCTCCCACGTCCTGCTCTCTATGCGATTAAGAACTTTTTTCCCCAGTGCTTTCAGGGAATTAATAATTTATATTAATTAGTAACCAAGCCAAATCTCCCCAGTGCACTCAAGAAAGAACATGACTCAAGAGTGTCACTGAGAAATGGGAGGAAAAACAAGCTCACAAAGCCAAAGTGGTGCAGGCCAGTGGAAGAGGTGAAGGCAGGGCATATCCATGCAGCAAACACGGCATTGATGTCGTGTGGGCCCTTGCTCCTCATCTAGGGAAAAAGCCAGCAAGGCCCAAGAGTAAAAATCCATCTAGAGGTTTCGGAGTTGCTGCTGGTAGCTTGCACACTGCCCTTCTCCCTCCTCCAACAGACATGTGCATGGCTACAGGCATGGCTTTCTGTTCACTTGGAATTAATGGGATTATATACAGCGGGAGAGGAGGCAGGGTACACTGAATTCTGCAAATACAGAGCTTCAGCCTTTGCTGCTTGATCTTTACAAAAATATAAGTAAAACAAAATAAAGTAGCAAGAACCAATTCCAGAGTGCTTCAGCGTGCACATAAACTGGTTTTCATTGCTCACAGCACACATAAATACTCGCTGGTGACTGAGGCAGCAGAGTAACGCTTAGCTGTTCGTTATTTTATCAGACAGTGATAATTGTAGTTAATATTTTCTTAGTAGTGTCTCTGAGAGTTTATTTATGCTGTTAATAATCTGAGCAGCTGTAATGATGCTGGCTGCCAGAGCTGTAGCCTTTTAGAATCACTCCAGTGTGGCAATGATATGATGGTAATAGAAATCCAAGGAGAAAACTATCTTTTTGGAGCAGATGGGGCTAATTCAATCCCTTTCACACACATTCACGTTATCTAGTTTCTTTCTCACACTAGCATGCGTGGGTGCACGTGAGCATATGCAGTCACATACACACACACACAAATAGCTGTAAAGTCCCACCTTCTACCCTCTGAGGAAGTCAAGCTGGAAATGCCATCATTTTTCTGTGTGAAGTCTTTCTGGGGCTTCTAGGGTACATGGCATTTTCTACTCTTTAATTTCTGGGTAGATCTTAAAAATATCATGTAGGAAGCAGAAAGGGGAAAGCCATTTCCTTGGGGACAGCCCAGAGCTGGGCACAAGGTTATGGCTGCACTGGGATGCTGTTGCCCAACCTTCCCATCTTTCCCTGCCTTTGACCTCTTTACTGTGGGTCACTCCTGCTAAGCCTGCACTCCTTTAGGGACTAAAAGAGCCATTTACCTTTTACTCATGGCAGACATGAAATCTCAGCAAGAAGGCAAATGCCTACAGTCTTTCAGGTGGGATTTACAGAGCCTAGTTAACCTTTTGAGCCACTGAGAGAAGAGTTAACTGCTCCTCGTGGAGGATGGGAGGGAACCAACTTTGCCAGCTCAGCAGTGGCTGGTTCTCCTTGCAAATCTGCATTGCTGAGCTGAGCAGCCTTTCAGGTCATTGATGAAATGTTCCAAGCAGTGGAACAAAAGCCACTGTAATCCTCAGATCTGTTGTAGCCGTGCAAGAACGAAAACAAGGTGATGGCAGAAGAATTGCACATCCAAATACCAGAAATTAAACAGCAAGGCGGGGGAGGAGGAAAACTGGAACAAATGCAGCGTTTGACAGGTTTTCTTTTAAAAATAGGAAGCTGGGTCAGTTTTACAGGGTTTCAGCCTACCAATTAATAGCTGTGATTGCTTGGTTACCTCCTGAAGTGCAATAGTAAAGCCTTTTACATTAATTTCCATCCACAACCTGGCAAGAGCGTCTCTGGATTTAAAATGTGATGGTGTTTGCTGGGCAGCACTGTCTACTGCCCCAGTGTAAGGATGCCAGTGATTTTACCTGCTGTGCTGTGCCAGCACAGGGTGACAGGAATGCCAGAAGCACGGGTGTCATCAGCCCTGTGGTTTGGAGCA